>NC_141102.1:39402911-39567911 GCF_041138505.1 Cibotium barometz | reverse complement strand
AGTCTTAAAAAGCTCATTCAGAGGGCAAATGTACAAACTCCAAGCCCAACACAAGTTGTAAGGATAATAAAGAGAACCACTGCAGGTACACTCATGTACAAGGCCCCAACTCCTTTGGTAGGTGATCAAAAATCAGCTTGACACAAGAGACGACAATCAAATGTGACTTATGTGGATGATGCTACTAGTCATAGGCGAGGAGTGTATGCTCTGATACCAAATGTTGGAAATAGGATTGCAAGAATGTACACACACACACACACAATGGAGAAGCTCAAGGGAGCACACAATGAGTTGATAGATGGATAATGAATGTGTGATATACAAAGATGTTAAGTATACCCCAAGATGGGTGTATACTAGTATGGGGAAAAAAACCTCCTAAAGAGGGAAAAAGTGCCCCAGCTGGTCCTAGTGTGTTCACACTCATCACTACCAAATATGGCTACATTTAAAAACAAAAAAAAGTAAAAAAGGTGTTTTTATATAGGGGCTTGAATGCACGTGGTATGGACATCTCTTGAAGAGTGACAGTGCCATGGGGATTATGGCATTTATAACCGTTCTAGTAAAGGGAATATCCAATGAATATGGCATTTATAACCGTTCTAGTAAAGGGAATATCCAATGAATATGCATTTTTTTTGCCTTGAAATCCAACTTACTTTTGACCTCATCTAGTTCATGTACATAAGCAATGCAAACACTTTCAAGTGTTTGCATTGAAATCCAACTTACTTTTGACCTCATCTAGTTCATGTACATAAGCAATGCAAACACTTTCAAGTGTGCCAAATCTTCTAGTAAACATTCGTTCAGGTGTCATGCCATAAACTGTTGTCAGTTGGCATCTTGTTTATCATATAAACTATAGTTGTTTATTGCTTCAACCCAAAAACTGTATCATAACATGTTTCTACATAATCTGGTTTTTCCAAATTCTTTGAACCACTCACCATGGTTTGTCATGTGGTTAGAGGTACACGAATCAACAAACCATATATCTCCTAAATTTGGTGCATTTATAATCAGGGAACTATGCAGCATCATAAAAAGTTGCTCACTTAACTTCCTCCTTTTTATGTGTGCTTTTTATAGGAGTCCTTTGCCTTGGCCCCTCTGGCTCCCCCTTCTTCTAAAGTGGCCTCTTCCATATGTTTACGAATTGGAATATTGTTGTTGTTGTCCATGATTCTTATATTATTTTCACTCTGATTTCTTTGCCATTCACCTTAGCCCCTTTGGCTCCCCTTGCCTCTAGATTGGCCTCTTGCACATGTTTTGTGAATTGGAATATTGTTGTTATTGTCCATGATTACTATTTCCATATCGGCCCTATACCTCGGCATCTAGATGAAGAGCTCCTCTACCTCTACTTGTGTATGTGTAGAAGGCTTGCTCTTGCATATTATTAGAGGATGATCTATTCCCAACATTCATCTCCTCACAGGGCTATATAAGGCCATTAATCAGAAGGGCGATAAGATCCTAAAGGAAAATTTTCCAAGTTTGGATAGATGTTTAAAATGGATCATAGTTTTGCAAGCTCATTCAAAGTGATCAACACCAAGTTGTCATTATTAACTGATGCTCCACCAATAGAGGTAAGGGTATCTATAAGCCCTTTAATCTTCAATGAGTAATCAATTCTATATCTCTTATCCCTTCACACTTTCATTTGCACATTATGCAGACCTTGCTTTAATTATATCTTCCTAGGCTTGGTACTTGCACTATATAGCTTAACCAAGGAATCCCTCACATCTTTAGGTGTCGTTGCATCCTACATATCACTGATCATAGAATCAAACATACTAATAGAGAGCTAATACCTAACCTTGTTGGCTCTCTCATGCCATGCCTTAAAGGTGTGTACTCATTGTGGAGTGGGATTTTTTTTTAAAGAATTTCAGGCTCCTTCTTGTTACCTGTAAGTTTTTCCCATGAGGAAATTTGTTGTCTTAAACTTCCATGCTTGTCTAGCTTCTCACTCACAATCTGGATAAAATATTAGACTTTATCACCTATAGTAAGTATTCACTCACAGTAATCCTACAATCTCCAATAATCTATCTGACAGATATACACATAATTACAAGTGATATTGTGAACTTGTTGTGCAGCAACCACTTTATGTGAGCCAATCACATCTACCATACATGTGCATATCTTAAAAACCCTATAGTCACTTCAAATCAACCACTTTGTAAAGGATTCTATGCAAAACATGCATAGAGACACTACACTACTAAAAGCTATCATTATTGACACTTCTTCTAGAGTGTCTTTGAAAACCTTACATGGTAACAATATACAGGGTTCCAAATTATTATGGATGGCCACATGTTTTTTTAGGCTTCTTCTTTTTTAGTGGTTTTGAAAGTGTTTACAGTATCGTTTATAGTCTTTGTTGGCATTTTTTATGTGATAAGGTGGTTTGCAACTTGGTGACTAATTGGGTATGCAAGGAACTTGGCCAATTGAGTAGCCGATAAATTTCTTGGCAACTTGGTGGATAATTAGGCATGCAAAGAGCTAGGTTATTTGAGTAGCACATGACCATTTGGCCACAGTGACTACTAAGGATTGAGCACTATACCAAGTGGCCAAGAGTGTGTGGTCCATTTCAGCATTGAAGTTAGTTGCCTTGGTTGAACCTTTTGCCATTTAGTATTCCAGCCAACACTACCTAGGGCCCATGTTGGTTTTGGGCATGTAGTCGGGTGATAGAATTCAACGATGTGTGATCTAGATTTTTAAGGATCTACCTTTGAGTTTGATTACTTACCCTAATCATGTTTAGGGGTGTGATTATGGGTCTTGTTTGTGGACTTGTCACTACAATCTTGTTGGGGCAGTTCTTAATCAAATGATCTATGCACAGGTAGCCGGTTGCATGTTTGAGGAGACTTCTTGGTTGAGATGAGGAAACTTAAGAGGGCATTTTGAAACTCAATGACAGTGGTATAATTAAAGAGGCATTCTTCTAGTTGTGGCATTAATGTCCAACTCCTACCCACTACAGCAAGTTCGTAAACTGGCTTGACTCCCCTCTGCTGCCATCCACTACATAATATAGTCAAGATGAAGCTCTGTGGGGTCCTCGAAGAGGTAGGGATGGGTTCAACATCTAACTCATATTCTTGGTAATCAATAGGCTCCTCAAAGCTTACTTGATTAGGAGGTGTGATCCTCGGGGGAGGTGGTTGAGGTCCCAAGACTGGTGGAAGTAACAACACATTTTGTGCATTGTAAATCCCCCTTGCAATGGGTTGTCATGTCGTTTGAGCCGCATTGGGTTGAGATGTTGTTGGAGAGGCATTATGGCTTGTGGTTGTGATGGGGCCCTTGAAGCCAATTGTTAAGGCCTAGAGGCATTAGCCAGGGTTTGCAAACGCATGTCGGCATTGTGAAGCCTCATGACCATAACATCCACAAAAAGTACAATTACCATTATAGCATGCCCTAGGACTGGACACTCACTGGTCGAATATCCTTGTTAGCAGATTGAGCACCATTGAAGCTCTCGCCTTGCATACATATATACGTTTTCAGGGGCTCGATTGGCCTTCATTCCCTCTCGGAGTGCTTTCATGAAATCTATGAAATTCATCTTCGCCAAGGTGTTGCATTCAGCAAGGGGTTTAATTATGGAAGTGCTATGTCCCGTGACCCAAGAGGAAATAGATTTAGAATTTTATGCTTTAACTCCTTTGACCATAAGATTATCCTCCAGTTTGACCATAAGATTATTCTCCAATTGGATGGCATTTGTTGTGACTTCATCCCATGTAGTGATCCCTCTAATGACCAAGCCATTGTCGATCGCTTCATGGTTAAGTCCATGGATGAACCTATCCAATAATTGATTTTTCGAATAGCGTTGCGAAAGGCAACGAGAGTTCAAATGCTTGAGACAGCTAATGAAATCTCTAACCGAATCCTCTTTCTCTCTCTCGGCTTTGTGTAATTGGGAAGCTACACCCCATAAGAGTCCAAGTGTGTCGACACATTCAATGGGTGCAATACTCCTGTAGAAGGGAGAGTAAGGATGAATATAGCCAGTTTACTATGCAAGCCAAAAACTTAACGATGCAGAGGAGGAGTATGAATGGGTGCAATACTCCTGTAGAAGGGAGAGTAAGGATGAATATAGCCAGTTTACTATGCAAGCCAAAAACTTAACGATGGAGAGGAGAAGTATGAAAAGAAGGTTTGTCACTTGTGTTTGCAATAAAGAAATTCAGGCCATATTGCCTCACCCTTTCTTCTTTCTCACCTGCTAGCCTTCTTTGTAGTTTCTAGTTTGCAAACCTAATCCTATAGAGAGGTTTGTAAAATGGCTTTATGAACTTTAGGAGTTCTCGCTTACTTTTGTCATAGAAAAATGATTAGAGCTGCTCTTGTAGATCTTCTCACATGAAAGGAAGAAGAGGAAAGAGAGATAAAAGAAGAAATGTGTGAAAATCTGGAGACACCAAATCCTTTATTTTGACGGAGCCTTTAGCCCCTCTAAGTAATGTGGAGCTGGGGGATGGTTTTTTTTATGCACAAGGAAATGCGGTATGCAAGGAAAAGATGAATGAGAGATCAAAGCAAAACAACACAACATGAAATAGGTGAGTGAGTCTATATATAATGGTGAGTGAACATATGTACAAGAGCCCTCTGATGTGACATGACTCTGAGTAGAAGAGGACAACTGCAGAAGCAAAGATGATGTCAAAGTTAAAACACGGTCGGTGATGCACAGGCTCGCATTGATGTGAGGCACAGGGCATTTCGTGAGGTGGTCAGTATTGAAGGCTCACATTGGTGAATGTAGAGGCACTTTGAGGTGGTACTGGGCACATCAGAAGGGATGTAGACTCTAGTGACAAGGGTGCTACAGTACCTGAGTGGTGATGAAAAGCAAAGAGGGCTACCATCCCGAGTGGTGCAAGATCTAGTGACAAGGGTGCTACAGTACCTGAGTGGTGATGAAAAGCAAAGAGGGCTACCATCCCGAGTGGTGCAAGATCTAGTGACAAGGGTACTATAATACCTGAGGGGTGGTGAGGAGCAGAGAGGGCTGCCATCCCGATTGGTGCAAGCTTTGGTGACAAGGGTGCTACTACACAATACTTGAGTGAGAGGTGAGGAGCCGCCCCCCTGAGTGGTGTGTGTCGATGGTGAAGATAAGAAGAGAGGGTTGTCATTCCGATGGTGAAGATAAGAAGAGAAGGTTGTCATTCCGATGGTGAAGATAAGAAGAGAGGGTTGTCATTCCGATGATGTGAGATGGTGAGCAGATAGTGGGCTGCTGCTCAAGGTAACCTATAAAAGAAAAACAATGATGTACTATTTGTAGCAGAGAGTGGGCTGCTGTCTCAAGTTAAAATGTAGAAGAAAACACTGATGTACTGTATGTAGTAGAGAGTGGGCTGCTGTCCCAAGTTGTGGCCTAATGTAAAACGCTGATGTGCTGACCTAAAGAGCCGATGAAGAAGAAGAAGAAGATGTGGTGCAGTCCTCAACGGCAGTAACAACAGCAAAAGTGGTATCGAATATGATCTACGAAGTGGTACAAGTGTTGAATAGTGAGGCAAATGCATATATAGTCAAGGGGGCTACTAGTCGGCTAGGGAAAGGGTAGTCGACCAGCAACAAGACACAAAAAAGGGAAAATATAATAAATCGAGAATAGTCCAGATAAATCCCCCTTTTAAGGGCTGGATAAAATGCCATTTTTAGACACCCCACCCTCTAAGGCCAAAAAGGAGACCACACTGTGACGAAAGGAATGTATCCCCCTCTAGAAGCAAAGTCTGATAAAGTCAGAGAGGGCGATCATGAAGGTAAAGGTGGTGAAGGTGAGTTGATGTAGATGGGTTGATCGTCTCCCAAAGTAAGACCTTGAACGGGGCTCTTCTTTGAGTAAGAAGTCCCATTCCTTTGTGTGGTCTAGATCAAAGATAGGAGAAATAACTTTTGGTGTTAATCTAATTTTGGATTAACAAAGATGCTCCTCCATTTTAGGACATTAATAAGTATTATGTAAAGGCACTATAAAGGGTATACATTCTAAGATAGTAGCCAGCCAAAGCTTTAGCTATTTTGGGCACCCAAGTGTGAATAAAGGCTAGTTGTATATAAGGCAATTTCTCATAATGGAAACACACAATCCCCCTTTGTGCTATGAGAGCTCTTGTCTTGTTTTATGCATGAGAGAGATAGAGATATATATATATATATATATAGAGAGAGAGAGAGAGAGTACTCTTGTGCATGTGTCTCTTCTATGCTTGTGTATGGGAGAGTGAGAGGACGATTGCCTTACATTGTGGTGTGAGCGACTCCGCGGTGATAGAGGGGAGGTGAAGATTGGAGGATTGGAGCTTCTAAAAGCGAGCTTGGAGAGCCTCAAGGGATGTGAGCTCGAAGCATTGGTAAGTACCCCATGATGGTAGTTGTCTACTGCTTCTTCCAATTATGAATGTGTGGAGTTCTCTTGGGAGGCTTTGCATTCAGAAGGTGCATTGTGAAAAAATGTGTAGATAAGGTTTGTGTGGAAAGAAAGAAATTAGATTTTTTATGGAAATTTATGTGCGTAGAAGTGTGGTTGGTATTGCTTAAAAGAAAGCTACACTTGGATTTTCTTTAGATTTTGTTGATTTCGTTACCAATTTTGTTATCATGAAATGGCTATTAATAACACTTGTTTTTCTATTTTTTTCCCAAAAAATCACAAAATTCATAAAAACAAGGAGCCATTGGCTGTGTGGGTGATTTGTATTAATTCCTTTTGTAAGGCACAACCTTTCTAGATCTTCTAAATCATACTCCAAATGATTCAAAACATCACTCTGTTGTCTCAACTGTTAATGCATCAAAGTGTAGGAAAGTGTTTCACAGTGTGAAATGCATTTATCGACGTGAAACACTGAAAATGGAATCGTTCTCTAGGATAGCTTGTGGAACACTTGAGAAATTCAACACATAAATTCAACCATGAAAACACATGCTTTGCAGGTTTCAACAAAATCAAATAAATTGAACAAAAACATAGCAAACATAATACTTAGCTCCAAGACAAACATGCTGGGTGCAATCTTCCCCCCCTTGTGTGTGGCCTTCACCCACACAGGAGTATTTTTATTAGCTTTCAACCAAAAATAGGCCATAGCCCCCAAAAATATACAAAGTGTGCTTTTAGAGAGCACGACACTCTTCCACAACAAAAATAGAGTGTCCCAAAAATCGAGGCTAGGGTAAAGCCTTTAGGCTTTAATAAATTCAACATTATAAATGTATTTTTAGAAAAATCAACTACTAAGGTTACAAGCTACGCTTGTAAAAATAAATATGATGCGTATAAGAAACATTCTCCTCGACATTATTCATCAATCCATGTATCCCATTGATGCCTAACTTTAGATTTAAATTATGACGGTAAGAAATGCTTTTTCACTAACCTTTGAAACCTTTTCCATGAATCCGGTTTGTCACGTCCTTGCTTGATGATGCTCCACCATAAAGCTGCACTATCCACCATGTGATTAGCTGCACATTTGATCTTGTCCTTCCTCGAAAAATTTCTCCCCCGAAAAGTAGTCATCCAATTGACTAAGCCATGACAAAAGGACTCGAGCATCTTTCTTGCCATCATAATTCTGAAAGGAAAAAGCTTTACGACTGATTTTAGAATCTTTCCGTGAATTTTGTGCTTGAAGTGTAACATTGACAGCTCTTTGGATGATGTCGTCTTCATCATCATAAGACGGCAAAGAGTCACGCTTACACCTTCGACTCGTAAGCTAGCGCTCCAATTCAATTCGCATCTCTCTCTCTTCTACAATTTGTTGTTGTAGAGATTGGAGTTGCTCTTGAATTGAAGGTGAAATAGGAAAATTTGCCATAGTGCTCATGCAAACAATGTAATTGAGTAAAATTGATATTATTTGATGTATGTAAATAAAGCAAATGATTGTACTTATCTCAATTCTCCTGCAATTTGATTTGTGTTGAAACTGAACAAAGACTTTGGTTCAATGGTTGGGTCGAATTCCCTTCATTTCGCACAAGTCTCGAGCAATTTCGAGTGATTAAAGAGACTTGGGCTAGTCAAAATGCTGAAGAAATAATTTTTTGCACCTTGAACACTGCTCAAACAATTCTGAAAACTTGGCCAAACCTCTGTAATAATTTTTTAGAATTTTTTAGAATTATTTTAGAAATTATTTTAGAAATTTTTGGCATTTATTTGGCCTTTTTAAGCCTCTTTGAGCCCTGAAAAATCAATTTTCTGCACCCAAAAATCTGAAAATTGCAATACTTTAGAATTTTCCTTGAAATAGGAAAATAGCTAGTGTAAAAGCTCCAAAAGTTGATGTGACATGCATTGGGCTTGGAAAAAGTAAAATTGGGTTAAGTTGAGGATTTGGCTTAATTGAGATTAAGTATAAATGATTAAGTATACTTAATTGAGATTAAGTATAAATGATTAAGTATACTTAATTGAGATTAAGTATAAATAATTTTTGTGATCTTCTTCTCACGTTTTTTCGCCCGTGAGGCTGCAAATCGGTGCCTCAAATTTGCTTGATTTTAGCTATTTTTCATGGCTTAAAACTCACACAGCATGCAGTCCGTCCATTATAGGTTGCTTACCATGAACCTTTGCAAAAACTGAGCAAATCACATGAGGTTTTTGGCTATGGGGAATCTATCTATACGGTTGGATTTGAAATTCATGAAGCTTTGAGCAAAACCACTTTTTGATGAAGAAGAATGGTTTTGGGAAGAGGTAAGTGGGTTTGAGAAGTAGAGCTAGTTTGAGAATTTGAATTTTTGGTTAAACACCACAAACCCTTCTTTTGCCCACCGGTTAAAAGCCTGCAACTTTCTTGAGAGTTGTGTTGATGAAGACCTTTCCCGCCTTTCCACAAATCTCCTAGCCCAAGCTCTGATACCACTGAAAACGGAATCGTTCTCTAGGATAGCTTGTGGAACACTTGAGAAATTCAACACATAAATTCAACCATGAAAACACATGCTTTGCAAGTTTCAACAAAATCAAATAAATTGAACAAAAACATAGCAAACATAATACTTAGCTCCAAGACAAACATGCTGGGTGCAATCTTCCCCCCCTTGTGCGCCACACAAGAGTATTTTTATTAACTTTCAACCAAAAATAGGCCATAGCCCCCAAAAATATACAAAGTGTGCTTTTAGAGAGCACGACACTCTTCCACAACAAAAATAGAGTGTCCCAAAAATTGGGGCTAGGGTAAAGCCTTTAGGCTTTAATAAATTCAACATTATAAATGTATTTTTTCCAATGTATCAAAATGGAAAAATCAACTACTAAGGTTACAAGCTACGCTTGTAAAAATAAATATGATGCGCATAAGAAACATTCGCCCCGACATTATTCATCAATCCTCGTAATCTTCATCACCTGAAAGTATAAGCCCAATTAATAATTAAATTAATCCCACAAATATTAAACAGGCACAAACCATCACCAACTCATGACTACCAGGCGTAAGTACCCCAGGAATCACCCTGCCATACAAACCTAACTGAAATAATCATAGACGGTCCCAAGCATACGTCATATACCGCACGTATTAATATTTATAGTGGTGTCACCCACGATATTAACCTAGCTGGCATGACGCAAGAGTAACCTAGGCGTCCCCAAATTACTCAAGAGGGAAAAATAATATTCTTAAAGAAAGAGGACTTAAAATATATTCTCATGACAAACACTGCTTGCCATTAGTGTTGGGAAAATTCGAGATTGCCTTACTAAAGTTACTGTGTATTATCCTGACACGCCTGACACAAGAAAATGGAAAAGTCTTTCCTCGTGAAAGTGCAACAAAATAGTTCACGGCATGAAATACATTTCACGATGTGAAACACAATCTGCTATTTCACGACATGAAACGTAGTCTCCTATTTCATGGAAACCTGTTATTTCACGATGTAAAAAGTGCTATTCATGGAGTAATTAGACCAGAGATAAGAGAGGCTCATACGTGCATTATAAGAGTCTCCACGACTTAGATTAATGCAATTCTAAACCAAAAATTCAAAGCGTGAAACACAAGTTGTTCATGGCATGAAATACAATCTGCTATTTCATGACGTGAAACACAATCTGTTATTTCACGAGGCGAAACATCATTTCGATAGAAATCCGAGCTTAACAATTGGAGTAGTGAGTTAGCCTGTTGAATTGTATTCTCATGCACTTGAGGTCAGGGAAACTTATTGGAGACGAACTTACTCCCGAGACAATGCCTCTAATCACCCAGGTTCCTCCTACCAGAGAAGTGTTGGTTTAGGTCACTCAGCGAGAGCACTGAATTGAGTCTTGTAGCTTGGAGAAATTTGACCACTCTTGAAACTACTAGTGAAGAATCCATGGAGGAAGATTTAAGGTTCTCTGGATTTGGAGAGGAAGGGAAACCAACTTCTCCGGCGAGGTCTAGTGGAATCTTTGATATGGCCAGGGGATTTTTGGTCTCCAACACGACACAAAAGATGAAGCGTAGTCTGTGGGCATGTGCTCGTCAAACAGCACGAGACATGGTCCAAAAATGGACTTACCAACACATACATCCCTAACATCTAGACCCAAAAACACTGACCACTTGAGACTGAGTAGATTGACTCCTAGGGTCAGATGGGACAAGGAAAATTCTACCCAGACGGGTAGAATTTTCCTTGTCCCATCTGACCCTAGGAGACTGAGTAGATTGACTCCTAGGGTCAGATGGGACAAGGAAAATTCTACCCAGACGGGTCAAATCTTCTTCCCCACATCTAAGGAATTAGAAGTCGACATAAACATGGCGGAAGCAGAGCATCAAATGCGAATTCTGAGCTTACAAATGCAAGAGCTCGATACACAAAGATTGTTGGCAGAATAGAGGGAGATTGGTAATTTGAATCTGTTTACGGCCACGTGGCAAGGAAATAGAAAAGGCTGAGGAAGACCTCGACTTGCCCGAAGAATGGTTAGTCTACCTAGGGTATCTACCGGAGGAGAGAATCGACTCTACACAAGAGAGGAGATAAACGGAATGATTAATAATCCCACTTTCTTGTAAAGAATGGAACTCTTAATTCAACAAAGGCGGGTTGATAATAAAATGAGCCAATTGATGAGGAATTTCCCAGAACTAGCCATAGACCTCGACTGGATAGATGGAACTACGCATTTACATCCGATGGATGTAAAGAATGCATTCTTGCATGGGGATTTGCAAGAAGAGGTGTATATGTTGTAGCCACCTGGTTATGAGGATGTGAGTCACCCCAAGCATGTTTACAGGTTGAAGAAAGCCTTGTATGGCTTAAAACAAGCACCAAGAGCATGGTCTGACAAGATTTATGAATATCTTGTCTCACTATTGGCTTTCATGTAACCAATAGTGACAAGATTTATGAATATCATGTCACTATTGGCTTTCATGTAACCAATAGTGATGACAAGATTTATGAATATCATGTCACTATTGGCTTTCATGTAACCAATAGTGATGACAAGATTTATGAATATCATGTCACTATTGGCTTTCATGTAACCAATAGTGAGACAAGATTTATGAATATCTTGTCACTATTGGCTTTCATGTAGCCAATGTAGATTTCTCGCTGTATGTGAGACACAGTGATAGAGGGGTTGTGCTTGCTATCATCTATGTAGATGACCTGATCATTACGGGGGACCATGATGCAGAGATCTTTGATGTAAAGATCTTGCTTAGACACAAGTTTGAGATGAAGGATTTGGGGGAGCTCAGATATTTCTTGGGCATCGAGGTGATTAAGTCACCACATGGTATTGGATTACTACAGAGACAGTATGGCTTGGACATGTTGTCCAAGTATGGTATGATAGGCTATAAGCCTATCTAAGTGCCATTGGATCAGAATGGCAAGTTGAGTGTGCAAATTCAGGAGAGATTTTGGAGGATCCTACTATGTATACTTGATCTACATGATCACCAGGCCAGATTTGAGCTATGTTGTTGGGTTGGTGAGTCAGTTTATGCAGGTTCCTCGCAGAAGCTGCATTTGGATGCATTGAGATGCATATTGAGGTATGTACTTTGCATTGTGGACTATTTTATGAAACTGGACAGAGATATGTGTACATGGGTACAAGATGCTAATTGGGCTGGTAGTATCTCAGATAGAAGATCTACTAGTGGCTTCATGTTTTCTTTGGGGAGTGCTGCTGTGACTTGGAGCAGTAAGAAGCAGTCTACGGTTGCTCTATCCAGTACTACAGAGGCCGAGTACAGAGGTGCTGCTATGGCAGCATGTGAGGTAGCTTGGTTGAGAAAGCTACTTGTAGATTTGGGTCTATCAGTGGATAGACAAGTTATCATTTTCTGTGACAACATTAGCAGTATACAGTTGGCCAGGAACCCAATTTTTCATGCTCGCACGAAGCATATAGAGGTCCACTACCATTTTGTCAGAAAGAAGGTTTCGGCAAGAGACGTTGACCTTGTTTATGTCAGCACACAGGATCAGGTCGTCTTCACCAAAGCATTGGGTACAGAGAAGCTCCGCAGATTCATCAGGGCTTCGCTTGGTGTACATGAGATGGAGTTGAGCTCGAGGGGGAGTGTTGAGATATCGAGCTCATCTAGTGAGGCAGTGGACACTGATGACCTACCTGGGGGATAGGCCCCACACTTACACCACTGGCATGGTTGGTGAGATCATGCGTGATATGCGGCCAGTGGGATGACAGGCTGTGTGAGCCATTCTAGAGACTGTCATAGTTATAGCGCCAGCTCATTTAGTTGGGTTCACACTATAGAGAACCCTAGTATGTATTTGGTTGAGTACCATTTCATATGGTATGTACTCTTATCTTTGTATATGGTGTGTTGAGTGTTGTGTAAAGAAGAAGAAGATTTTCAGCCTCTCACCTTATGTGTTCTCTTTTAGGGTTTTGTGAGTGTGTGTGTGCTTGCAAGAGCTCAAGCTCTCTTCTCCCCTCTTGCATCTTTTCATAGAATTAGTCAGTGATGACCGAGGTTCACATTTCATCAATGAGGTGATTGAACATTTACTCATGGGATTCCTTGTAATCTATCGAAAATCATCACCTTATTATCCACAGGCGAATGGGAGAACTAACAAGATTTTATGTGCTATCTTGATAAAGACCTTAGAAGCCAGCAAATTGGGAACACAAGCTAACTGCATCACTATGGGCCTATCGTACGTCATATAAGGTAGCAACGGGATACACTCCCTTTTGTCTAACTTATGGTATTGATGTGATAATGCCTATGGAATTCTTAGTTTCGAGCCTGCGTATTGTAATACAAGAAAGGCTTATAGAAAATGTGTTGGCTAATTGACTTAGAACAACTTGATGAAACCACGCTTATTGCATTACATGGGCTTATGGGTCAAGAAATTACGAAGAAAACATTGCTGTGACCATAACCTAAAACACAAAGAACTAGAAACAGGGGACCTTGTCCTATTGTATGGTGTTGGAAGCACCAAGAAAAAGAAATTGAAATACAGAGGGTTTGGATCTTTTAGAGTGTTCGAAATTAGCCCTCAAGGGTCAATAAATGTCTCTACAAAGGTAGTCACACAAAGAGCATTGAGCCGGCATGCCTTAGAGTAAATGTCTCTACAAAGGTAGTCACACAAAGAGCATTGCATTGATTGACATGGGATCAAGTCATAACTTGATTTCCTATGAAACATGGGTAGCTCTAAACAAGCCCCACCTAGAGGCAACTAGTGCACAGGTTTGTAGTGTGCATTTATCAGTTACATAAACAATGGGATTGTTGAATGTTAACATCTCCATCAGAAATAATCCCTTGGTTGGAAAGGTATTTTTTATGCCTGCAAGAACCATGGTAGACGAGATGATTCTTGGACGATCCTCGATTTGTGCCAGTAATAACTGTAACATCCAATGGAAAAAACATACAATACAACTCAACGATGGCAATGACACCATGACCATCCCATTATGGAGTTCATTGAGTAAGGGAAAACAAGCAGTTACATGTGACATGGAGCCACCAATGCCAAGCAAAGCAAAAGAATCAACAGAACATGCATCCACCTCAAAATAGCATTGCCATTGGATGCTATGATAGTGACAAAACCATGTGGGTATTGAGCCAAAGACACAAAGCTACATTCAACAGCCAAGGGGATCAAACCAGAGAGAAAAAGCAGCAACCCAAAGCACGCCCAAACACCACTTGACATTCAAAAGAGGTGGGTAAGAAAATACTTACTAGCAGCGTAGGGCTACTATCAAGGAAATACAAAAGTATGGGTACCAAAACCCAACACAAGATCCAAAACGGCATTTACTTCCAACGAAGAAAAAGGGAGCAATAGACACAAGCAGAATCAAGGCACATATATATCAAGTGTCAAGGCAGCACTGAAATTGGTTTGGAGGAAGAAGGCCATTCACCCAAGTAAACAAGGGAGTGCAAAAACTCCAGTCACCCCAAAAAGAGATTAGGCACAGCCAAGTGAAGCCACATGCACAAGAAATGCAATAGATTCATAAAGATTCAGTAGATGTACTCCTCTACTAGATGGAAGGAAAGCTAAGAACTTCTCACTCAGAAAACGTCTACAACACCACCTACCTACAAGGTCCAAAGTATCAACTTGGTTTCCCTGGAAATAAGACAAAAGGAGGGTGATAAAGAGTACCCAAAACCAAGCCATAACTTCTAATTTAAATGGGTACAAGGTAAAGGATTATACATCTCACGTCATAAAATGTCCAACCGATTTGATGCTGTGAAACAAGTTCATACATTTCACATTCTCAGTTCTTCTACTCTCAATGCATATTATTTGATTTTGGAATGTTTGAGCATATAGGACTCCCTAGGGTATCAACAAGTGCACGCATCAGGAACACGAGGTTTTCACATCATGAAACGCTCTGGGCTGTTTCATGTCATGAAACACTTTGGGCTATTTCACATCATGAACTGCCTCATGCTAGTTCATGCGCTGTGAAACGTTCAAGAAACTCCTGCAAATCGGCTTCGGACACGTGGCATGCCCAATAAAGATGGCCACTGGTGTGCTGACGGGGCCAAAACATAAATACATCATCTTTCCTCTTTCGTACACATTCATCATCATCTTCTGGTACTGACGGCCAGAACATAAATACATCATCTTTCCTCTTTCGTACACATTCATCATCATCTTCTTCTTCGAGAACTTCTTCTCCGTCTGATTGGCGATCATCGTCTGTGCTCCGTCCTACTAGCACTTTGCCATACTCATCTCTCCGGTAGGAGCTCTAAGCTTTATTATACAATTGCTTTAATCATTGGTGCTCATGCAATTATGCTTGCACATAGTCTACTGGTTAGCCAAGGCTTTAGTTATAGGACCAAGTGTGAATAAGGACCATTTTTATATAAGGTAATTTCTCATAATGGAAACACACAACCCCCCTTTGTGCTATGAGAGCTCTTGTCTTGTCTTGTGTATGAGAGAGAGAGAGAGAGAGAGAGAGAGAGAGAGAGAGAGAGAGTACTCTTGTGCATGTGCCTCTTCTATGATTATGTATAGGAGAGTGAGAGGACGATTGCCTTGTATTGTGGTGTGAGCGACTGGTGACAGAGTGGAGGTGGAGATTGGAGGATTGGAGCTTCCAAAAGAGAGCTTAGAGAGCCTCAGGGGACCTAAGCTCGAAGCATTGGTAAGTACTCCACGATGGTTGTTGTCTGTTGCTTCTTCCAATTGTGAATGTGTGGAGTTCTCTTGGGAGAGGTGCAGTAGGCCATAACATCTTGGGAGAGGTGCAGTAGGCCATAACATCTAGTGAGAGAAATTGGTCCTCCGGGAGTGCGAGGAGATGATCCATGCTGTGTGCTCTTGAGATCTTCAATCCCTTTGCTCACAATAGCTCTGATACCATGTGAGGGCAAAAGGACTAGATGAATGAAAGATCAGAGCAAAACAACACAGCATAAAAGAGGTGAGTGAGTCTATGTATAATGGTGAGTGAACATATGTGTAAGATTTCTCCCCAGCCCTTCAAGATGTCCAATATCTTTCCCTGTAATAAATCCCCTTTTTAGAATAATAAAAGATCTTGTTTCTACCTATTTTGGCCTAGAGAGAGAAAATATTTTAGAGAGAGATAACTCAGTTTTTAGATATCTTTGGATGGAAAAATATCCTTTCTTATTAGAATAAATTTCTCTGAAATAGAAGTTTAAAAAGAATTTCCTAAGGTGCATTAGGAATAAATTATAATGTGTTAAAAAGACAGCCTAAGGGTCCAGATTTTCTGAAAATTTTAGATTAAGATTCTGAGGGGCCAATCAGATTAATCCAAATTATAATGTGTTAAAAAGACAACCTAAGGGTCCAGATTTTCTGAAAATCCAAATTATAATGTGTTAAAAAGACAACCTAAGGGTCCAGATTTTCTGAAAATTTTAGATTAAGGTTCTGAGAGGCCAATCAGATTAATCCAAATGTAGGGAGGAGATAAATGGAAGAAATAAAGAAAAACCACCCAAAAATTAGTAAATACTCACATAAGATGAAGAGTGGACTAAGGACCAAAGAAAATACTAAAAAAATAAATTTTTGACACCTCAGAGTGGGGATTCCCCTTCATGAAGGAGGTACCTATTTCACACGTGTGGAGGAGTTTTAAACTCTCAAATAATGAGATATTTCATCTCTCCTGTCTCCTAATTCAAGTCTAGTTCTAAAAAGTAAGCTGAACTGACCCAAAAACGATCGAAAATTGACTAAACTAATTTGAAAAATTATATAATCAGTTTGCTTGGTTAGAGGCTGACTTTTTCCTATAAATAGAAGCCTCCCCCTTTGTAAAAGCTTAATAGTGTTTATGCAATGTTACTCTACTCCTCCCCAGAGCCTAAAACATTGAATTCATTTGATAATTTATTTGTTTTTGACTAATTCCTCTACAAAGAATTGGTGGCCACTCTTGATCCAAATAAAAGTAGAACCCTCAATCCCTCAAGCCAAAGGAAAGCTCACAAAACTCCATGTAAGTTAATAATTCTACTTTTTTTTAAATTCTAATCTATGGTTTTTGAATTCTTTGCTTTTTGATGTGAATATGGATGTTAAGCCTTGATGAAAAGGCTTCCCCCTTCTCTTCATTAAGAATTTCAGCCTTTCTTTATCCTAAAATGAGAAACAAATAAATTAAGTTAAACTTTTCCTATTGATTACTCTTTAGAAGTGAAAATTGATTAGATTAGAGTGCTTTATTTCATCTTGGGATAAATTTTAAAGTAAATTTAGAATGTAAAAATTGAGAAATGGTCAGCCATACAAAGGAGGTTATGGCAAAATTTTCTTAAATTTTGTGGAAATAAGTTTTATCTTTATGTTATTCAAAAAGAATAATCCTCACTGTTTGTGCATTCTAAAAGAAATTCTTTTTATTTTTGTTATTACTATTTTATGCATAAATAGATGCATAAATAGATGCATAAAAGGATTTTCTTTTATATAAAAGTGTTATTTTCATTAGATTTAAATTCTATGCATAGAAAGATGCATATTGGATATTTTTTTATTATAAAAGTGTTATTTTCATTAGATTTAAATTCTATGCATAGAAAGATGCATATTGGATATTTTTTAATTATTAAAGTGTTATTTTCATTAGATTCAATTTCTATGCATAGAAAGATGCATATTGGACATTTTTTTACTATAAAAGTGTTATTTTCATTAGATTCAATTTCTATGCATAGAAAGATGCATATTGGATTTTTTTACTATAAAAGTGTTATTTTCATTAGATTCAATTCTATGCATAGAAAGATGCATATTGGATATTTTTTTAACTATAAAAGTGTTATTTTCATTAGATTCAATTTCTATGCATAGAAAGATGCATATTGGATATTTTTTTAACTATAAATGTGTTATTTTCATTAGATTCAATTTCTATGCATAGAAAGATGCATATTGGATATTTTTAATTATAAAAGTGTTATTTTCATTAGGTTCAAATTCTATGCATAGAAAGATTCATATTGGATATTTTTTATTATTATGAAAGTGTTATTTGTTGAAATTTGAGCAAAATGATGAGCTATGGTGGATCAAACACTAGAATCAACATGATTAACAAAGTGATTAAGAAATGATTAAGACGTAATTAGTGAATAATTAGCAGATAGATTAATGTAGGCATGGATACTCAAAAACCAGCAAATTCTCATTAGGGCTATGCCTCAAT
The DNA here is from genome assembly GCF_041138505.1 of Cibotium barometz. Lineage (NCBI taxonomy): Eukaryota > Viridiplantae > Streptophyta > Polypodiopsida > Cyatheales > Cibotiaceae > Cibotium > Cibotium barometz. The sequence goes on along the minus strand of NC_141102.1, from coordinate 39,549,634 downwards.
TTATAGAGTTTACATCAAGCATCAAATCCCATTGATTTCTCCATGATTCACTCCCTGAATATCTCCACCTCTTGCCTGATTCTCTCCACCTCTTCTCTTTTCCCTGAATATCTCCCAGAATAACTCCACACTCCTAAATTCCCTCATGCTACCCTTTATTCTCTCCCTGTAGATTCTCCTAACCTTTTCACAGGTTCTTTCACAATTACATCTCCTCTTTTACAGCCTCTATCCAAGAGCTTGTTCCCACACACACACCCTATTCACTTGTATATTTCAACACCTCCCCTCAAGTGAATAATCCTAGTACACCTAGACCCTATACCAAGTTTGCCTCCCCTTACTTGGTAGTCCGCGACCAGTGTCTACTCCTCCCCTCAAGTTATCTCAGCACACCTGGACCCTGTATCAAGTTTCTTTCTTACTTGACAGTCCGCGACCAGTGCCTCAAGTCCCTAAACTCCATAGTCCTTGACACTCTCTCTCTCTATGTGTCCAAGGCTACTATAAGTGCCCGCGACCTTGACTAAAGTGCTCACACATACATCTACCACGTGGCCTACATCATCGGTGGCTCAGAGGTGGTTTTACTTTATTGGGGCAGGTTACATTGGGTTGTGGGCTCTCTCTCTCTCTCTCTCTCAGAGATTTTTACATGGCTCCTCACTCTTTGGAGCCTCACATCTTCTCTTCTCTTCAGTCTTCTTGTCGTGGCAGCATCTCTCCACGCGTCCGTCTCTTCTTCCAGTCTTCTCGGGGCAGCTTCTCTTCTTGTGTCCATGTCTTCCTTCAGGTCTTCTTCTCGGTGTGGATCCTCTTCTTGGGAAGAGATATTCTTCTTCTTTCATGGCTGGGGCCATGAGCTCGTCCGTCAGGTCATTTTGCTCCATGTGAGCAACATGTTTCAATGTTTTGCTGACAGTTCCTTTGGGCTTTTTATGTTTATTTTGTATCATTATGCAATGCAAACCCAAATTTATGCGGGAGGTCTTACCTCTTGCCTTAATCTGGACAAGGGCAGTGTCTGTTCCCATTTTTACACTGATAAAATGTGCCCAATACATAATGCGTATAGCATTCATTCTCATGCACATTCCAAATGCAACTCTGGCTGTGAATAATCTTGAATTTGAGTGAGATTTACAGGCATTAACCAAGGGTTAAATGCAAAATGATGATTTTCACAATTTTATCAGCACAATTTTACCAGAAATTACACTGAATTAAGGGTAACCAATTTGTACGGGATGGTTGGAGTATCAAACCAACTCCGATTTGAAATCTGAAGTTATAGGGATCTGTATCAGATACCTAATGGTTAATTTGAACCCTCAATTGCACCAAAGTATAGTGATTAGCACTGATTAATCACTGATTAGCAAATTAATGCTCTGGTTTATGTGCAGAAAACAGAGTATGCGGGGAGCCCAGATCTGGTGCCTTCCACTTCAAATGAGCTCAAATGCTTTCAAAGGCATCAATAGCAATGAGTCTAGTAGAGGATTAAGCCAAGAAACACAAGATTTGACCAAATAATGAAAGCTTAATCTCTGTTTTACCAAAGTCACCTGCAGATTTGATGAAGAGCTTTGATCTCTCTGTAGACTTGATGAAATTGATTTCTGTCTTCACCAGCTTGTAGAGCATGCTTGATTACCCTTTGTGCTAAGAGGAATTAGCTCAATTTGATTTGTGGAAGCTGCAATCTCAAATTTACTCAGAAAAAAACGCGCCTGCAAAACAGGCTGCCGCCGGCGATTCGCGCTGAATTTGCCCACAAGATTCAAGCTGAGAGTAGCCCTATGAGCCTACTACAAGTACCTAAAAGGGCTTAGCCTAATGTTATGTGTGCAAGGAGAATGGAGTCCTCCACTGGCTGGGGGTGAAGGGGAAATGAAAAAACTCACTAAAAATTGATTATTTTGCTAATTTTCTACTAATCCTAATTAATTCACTAATGGGCTCATAAATCTGGTTGATTCTAGGCATGGCTCTGATACCATGTTGAAATTTGAGCAAAATGATGAGCTATGGTGGATCAAACACTAGAATCAACATGATTAACAAAGTGATTAAGAAATGATTAAGACGTAATTAGTGAATAATTAGCAGATAGATTAATGTAGGCATGGATACTCAAAAACCAGCAAATTCTCATTAGGGCTATGCCTCAATTTATAGAGTTTACATCAAGCATCAAATCCCATTGATTTCTCCATGATTCACTCCCTGAATATCTCCACCTCTTGCCTGATTCTCTCCACCTCTTCTCTTTTCCCTGAATATCTCCCAGAATAACTCCACACTCCTAAATTCCCTCATGCTACCCTTTATTCTCTCCCAGTAGATTCTCCTAACCTTTTCACAGGTTCTTTCACAATTACATCTCCTCTTTTACAGCCTCTATCCAAGAGCTTGTTCCCACACACACACCCTATTCACTTGTATATTTCAACATTATTTTCATTGAATTCAATTTCTATGCATGGAAGGATGCATAATAGAAATTCTTTTTATTTTAAAAGTGTTATTCCTATTAAATTGATTTTATGCATAAATAGATGCATAAAAGCATTTTCTTTTATATAAAGGTGTTATTTCTATTGAAATTGGATTTTATGCCTAAATAGATGCATAAAGAAATTTTATATCAAAATTAGATCTCTTTAATTCTATGTTTAAATTCTACGAGTATTTGATAAATAAATAAGTAAATACTCTAAGAGAGAAATTTCTATCATTTTTATTCACTCAGATTGTAATGAAAAAATTCAAAAAATCTATCGAAGTCGAAATTTCAGATAAATGATTAATTTATTTTTCATCAGAATTCATGATTAGTTTAGAAATTAGTCAAGTGAATATTCAAAAATTAAATTCAGTACACAGACACACACAGACACACACATACACATCCACATCCACACACACACACACACACACACATCCATATATATCTATGTACACACACACACACACACACACACACACATCCATATATATCTATGTATACATATACACACATATATACACATATATATACATACCCACACATATATATACATACACACACACACATATATACATACACACACATATACATACATACATGTGTATATATACATTTATATATGTACATACATACATATATGTTCATGTGTATATATGTATGCTTGTATGTATGTAAATAATATTATATATGTATGTGTGTATGTTTATGTGTATGTATGTATGTATATGTATATGTGTGTGTGTGTGTACACATATATATATCTTTTTATATTGTGACACATCTAAGGATCTGCATATAATGCATCAATGTATTCATTGTTGGAAGCATCAAGAGGGCACTGCCCTGACTAGACTGCACACAAATGACCAGTAATAGTGTCCCATCCTTTAGTGGTCCAAGCCCGTGTGCAAGAGGGCTAACCACACATGAACACTTTTCAAGGAAAAAGGCCGTCGTCACGTGAACTTGGATTCCTTAAAAGAAAAATATCCCTTCCTTTGAAATCTTGGGGTGTGGGTAGGCCTTTGGATTTTCTACCTCTTTGGAAATATTTACTTTTTATATATGATTTTTTTTTCCAAAATGATCGTGCAGATGCTAGGGCCCCGGCCAAGGGCCCCGGCCAAGTCCACAAAGTTCCAACTACAAAGAAAACACAGCCGTTTATAGAATTCGAAGAATTCTGTTTTGGAATTCAGACCTACAATCAAGAAGTTTTTTGGGACGCGGATTTAAGATATGCTCATTGTATTCAAAAGAAAATCAAAACTGAAAACTTGCATAGAAACCTTGTTTTCTTAAAGGACTGTCTTACGCCAGAATGCTAGAGGGAGCATTTGGTATATGTGTTTTTCTAAGGGAAGTTCAGTTTTGCAGCAGCTGGCGGGGAGTGTTCAAAGGACAACTCACGCGGAAAAGCCTGCCCAGGTCTTGACCAGCCTCGGTATGGTTAAAATGGTGCGCTTCCGGTACGATGGACAAGGGCTGATGAAGCGGTCCCTGAGTGAAGTGCCAAGACACCTAAGGAGGATCTTGGAGGGTTCTGACCAGGCGATGCACGGGCTCGCAGGGCCAAGGACACCCATGCATATGCCGAGGAAGATATTGTATGATGAACCAATGTTTATTGTAATCTTTTACTGGATCTCGTTTGCTGACTAGCTGGTCTCAACGGAGAGTCTAGAGTGATACTATTTTTGTTGAGAAACAAGGATTGGAAGGAAATTTTGAGTTATGTTATCTGCAAAACCAATAATTGTTTGTCAATGGATTGTTTTATAAGTTAAAGTTTTAGAGGAGTGTGTGCGTATTTGTATTCTAAAGCAAAAGTTAAGAAAGGCATTCAATTATGGGTGGGTGAGTACTTGTCTGGTTCTACCAATTCCAGTGGTTAAGCGAGGGGCAACCCATGGGCCGGATGGGGTTAGGCTGGAATCAGTAGAGTTTTAATAATGAAATTGATTAATAGGAATACGTTTAGAACTCGAGTAGTTAAATAAAAGCCTGAAGACTTCTCAAATGAATAGATCAACGGTTATGCTTGATTCAATTAGGAAAAAAGCGTTGATTTCTTCAAGTTAAGTCTGTAATAGTTTTCCTTCTATCTGGTTTAATCAGATGAAGGTTAGTTTAGTCTCTTGATCCCATTAGAAAATTCGTTAAGAAATTCAAAAAGGTGGAATCATCCCCGTTTTTCAGGCAAGGGAAATTTTCTCGGTTTCGGTTTTGGAATGACCACCAGTTTAGTCGTCTCGTGCCCAGACATTCGAGGATGAGGCCCTGAGTGGGAAACCTTGCCCCCCGCACAAGAGAAAGCTACTTCCACTGCTACCAATCGCGTCGGGAATCCGCCGGTGCACAGAGGGGGCGGTGGAATCTCATAGCTGGTATCAAAGCGCTGTTGTAAACTTATGAAACAGCAGCAGAAATTGCCTAAAATTTTAAAGTAAATCTGTAAAAAAATGTTTTCACTTGCTAAGATTATGTTTGAAATGAATTCATAAATTGAAAACTCATAAATTGAATTGGATTTTTAGATGGATACCCCAAATCTATCTAGCATTCCTGGACTTTTCCAGAGTTAGGATACGATCACCTTTGCCTTCGATCATCTCATTGACTCTGCTATAACCCGAGAAAGCAGAGTGAGGCTCGCTCGTCACTTTGCGGATCTATACTTCCCTTATCCTATAGAGTGACATCAGCACATGTGGTTCTCTGGAGGGCGATGTATTAACGTCAATACCAATCAGCTTCAAAGACTCAGACAGAATATCTCCCTAGCCATGATCTTGATAAGTGTAGGAGTTGTTCATTATGTTCAACTCTTTAATCATTCGCCCTAGAATTTTAGAAATTCTTGCCGAATTTTTAGACTTCTAAGTCTCTTTATTCCTAGAAGTAGAATTACAACACCCTTATCAGACTTTTAATTGATTCAGGCAGTACTCATTAATTGATTCTAAGTCTCTTTATTCCTAGAAGTAGAATTACAACACCCTTATCAGACTTTTAATTGATTCATTTATTTCCCCTGGATGCTTGTGTAAGCTAGTCTTAGATCAGAAATCAGGGAAACCTATGCAAGTTGAATTGGCCAGTGGGAAGATCCTTTTCACTCACCATGAGACAGATTGTATTCATTTCAATCTAGATGGGAATATAATTGATTGTCAGTTCAGAGTCCTACCTTTGGGAGTTTTCGACGAGATCCTTGGAATGGATTGGCTCCATAAAAATCAAGCTGACTGTCATAATGGAACCATTTCCTTTCGTGACCTTCACGGAAACAAAGTTCAAGGAACTGGAATTTCAGGATCCCCAAGTCTACAATTAGTAAAAGCTTCTAAGTTACTGAAAGGACTTAGAAAGAAGGAGCTCATTTACATTGTCAAATGAATCCAGTAGACACTAAGTTAAAAGCTAAAGAACTAGAATGGTTAAGTGAATATGATGATTTATTCCCTCCAGTAGAGTTAACAGAGATGCCTCCAATTCGAGAAGTAGATCATGTGATAGAATTGACCCCCGGAGCTCAGCCACACAGTAGCCCAGCGCACGTACAGGATGCCAGTCCTTGAAGCCATTGAACTTAAGGAACAGCTTAGGCAGCTGTTAGAACAAGGGTTTGTAAGACACAGTGTTTCACGTTGGGGAGCGCCGGTTCTCTTTCAGAAAAAGAAAGATGGAACGTTAAGACTCTGTGTGGATTACAGAGGTCTCAATCAGCTGACAGTTAAGAATAAGTATTCTATCCCCAGAATTGATGAGCTTCTAGACAGGCTAAGTGGAGCCTAGATCTTCACAAAGATAGATCTCAAAATCAGGGTATTATCAGATCAGGATTAATGAGCAAGATATCTCGAAGATAGCCATCAATACTCGTTATAGGCACTATGAATTTACAGTCATGCCGTTTGGTTTGACAAATGCCCCATCTACATTCAATCGCCTAATGCAAGACATTCTCAGAGAATACTTGGATGATTTTGTTCTTGTTTTCTTTGATGATATGCACAAACTCTTTGCTAAAAAGAGCAAATGCACTTTCTCTGTCGACGACCATGTTGAATACTTGGGCTTTCTGGTATCCAAAGACGGGATTTCTCTAGATTTCGCAAAAGTCCAAGCAATCACATAGATTGGCCTGAACCAAAGACAATGAAAGAAGTCAGAGGATTCTTAGGACTCACTAGTTGGTATGGAATTTTTATACCTAAGTATGCTCTCATAGCTTCCCCCTGACTAATCTTCTCAAGAAGAATATTCCGTTTCAATGGTCTGCTAGGTGTCAGAGCGCTTTTGATAAGCTGAAGACCACCTTGGTAACCAATCCTGTTCTGAAATTGCTAGATTTCTCTTTACCTTTTGAGATAGTAATTGATGCTAGTGGTTTTGCCCTGGGAGGTGCACTCATGCAAGAAGGTCATGCAGTGGCCTATGAATCCCGAAAACTCAAAACGCATGAGAGAAATTATGCTGTCCACGACCTAGAGCTACTTTCGATAGTATATGCCCTGAAGTTGTGGTGGAGACATTACCTACTGGGTCAAAGATTCACTTTGATGTGACAGATCATCAGAGCTTAAAGTGGATCTTCACTCAGAGTGATCTCAACATGTGCCAAAGAAGGTGGATGCAGACCCTGTAGGAATTTGATTTTGAAATCAAGTACCGCCCAGGCAAAGAAAATGTGGTAGAGCAGATGCCCTCTGTAGAAAAGCCTCCTTGCTTGCAATCACGGTGGTGCCAAATCCATTGATTAATGAAGCAAGAGAGAAGATCATGCAGGATAGATTCTTTGGCCCTATTGCTACCCTACTTATGTAGGAAAGCAAAACTTCTCAGGAGATGAACCGAGTTCAAGGGTACAGCTTGGATGATGGAATTTTGTATTATAATAGCAGGCTATGCATTCCCAATGATGAGGGAACTAAAGGTCAAATTCTAATGAAGACCTTGATAGCCTTATTGTGCAAGTCATCCAGGTTTCATTAAGACCTACATGTTTGTGAAGAAAAGCTTCTTTTGGCCTAGACTAAAAAGGGATGTACTTAATCATGTACGTCAATGCTTGAATTGTCAGAAATACTAACATGCATAAGGCACATCCCCAATATACAATGGAGTTGTACCTGAATTGATAGCCCCGTGGAAGAAGAAAATACCAAATCCATGGTTAAAATTCCACTTAATAAGCCGAGACAATATTTCGAAGGTGATGAATCTAACGCAATATTACCAATTATGGCCGAGGGCATCAAAGTAATGGGAATCCTAGATGGTGGTGCGAGAGTGAGCATAATCACCATTGGGAGAAGATGGCCAAGCCACGTCTAGAAGTCTCAGACATCGTTGTCAAGATGGCTGACGCGGCTGTTGCCAAACCTATTGGGGTGTTACGAGATTTAAAGATCAAGGTTCTTAAACATCAGGTCAAACATACCTTCAATGTTATGGACTTTTCCAAACAACAATAATCATATGAAATGATCTTAGGATGCCCATTCATGAGAGAAGAAAATATGGTACATGACTGGTGTCTAAAAACCATGTCTACCTCCAATTCGATGATTCCATCATCAGGGTTAATCTTGTGACTGGCCGCATACATCCTATGGGTAGTGGAGGACTTTTTGAAAACCATTTAGACCCACCACTCATTCAGCCTTATAGCAATATTGCTATACTTGTAGAGACGAGACTGAGGCAAGAAAGGATCAAGCCCACAAGGATGCAGACAAACAAGCTATTGAGCCTGAAGATGATCTTAACTGGACACATATTATGGCTACAATCGATCGCTGGGGAGCTAGAGGATCTACATGGGTTATACTTGATGGTGAGGAGCTCCCAAAGATTGTTCCCCTACGAATGATTCATGCTCTACCTTTCAATACCGAGGGGATAGGTTATTGTGAGCTTGAATCCACATGGGATAACTCAAGCTCAAGCACAAATAGTGATGAGGGGTCTAAAACAGAGACTCAAAGTGACACAAACTCCTCAGACACCACAAGAAAAACAGAGCCCACAACATCCAAAGAAACTATAGGGAGGAGGAGTAGCTCTGAATCTGATACGGATTCCCAATATAAAGAAAGGGATGAAGATTGTCAAGATGCTAAGGTGCATCTCCTAAGATGGCAGAGACGTAAACACTATGCAACAAATCATAAAAAAAAGAGCCAATATTGCCCAATGGCTCCAGTACATGGGTGCAGTTACATCAAAAGTTTATAGATGATTGGGAAGAAGGGTTACAAAAGGTCTAGTATTGTAGACCACCCCCAACTGATATAGCTAAGGTATAAGTCTCTAATGAACCAAAACCAAGCCGCTCCGCTAGAAGGAAACAAAATCGTGAACTCGCACAGAAGGAACAAGAGGCTAAAGTTGCAACTAAAGTAAAAGGAAAGGAAAATGAGCCTGATTTGCGCCCAGCACCTGAGCATTACAAGTCAGACACCATAGGGGAACGCAAGTTAGTGTTTGATAATGCCAAACGTAACCCCACAAGTGAAAGTGGAGGAGTCTATGATGGGCCTATAGAGGTTAAGGAAGTAGACTTAGCCGAGAACCAAGGGAAGATCCTAAGCTTGTCTACATAGCTAAGGACTTAAATAAGGCTGAGGAGTATGAACTTGTAGCTTTCCTTAAGGAGTATAGGGATTGCTTTGTGTGGACATACCATGATATGAAGGGAATTCCCGTAAAAGTGGTTCAACACATCCCCATGGTACCCGAAGTTAAACTAGTCCAACAACGACCCTATCCAATGAATCCCAAATATGCAAGCATTGTCAAGGAAGAGATCGATAAACTCATTGAGTGTGGATTTATCTATGAGATTGAACACTCGGAATGGGTCTCACCCATTGTGATTGTGCCCAAGAAGAATGGAAAACTTAGAGTATGCGTTGATCTCAAGAAAGTGAATGCTGCCACATGCAGGGATCACTACCCCTTGCCATATTCAGAACATGTGCTCAAACAAGTTGCAGGCAAGGAGGCCTATAGCTTTTTGGATGGATACTCAGGCTATAACAATCGCCCCTGAGGACCAAGCCAAAACAGCCTTTGTCTCGCTGAGCATGGTGTATATACTTACAGAATTGTGCCATTCGGTCTAACCAATGCACCAGCCATGTTGCAAAGACTTATGAATACCGATTTTAAGGAATTCTTAAGAAATTTTCTTGAAGCTTTCTTGGATGATTTGTGCATTCATTCGTCTTGGTGGAAAGAGCACCTAGAGTGCCTAAAAAGATTGTTTGAAAGGTAACGATTTTATCGCATATCCTTAAACCCTTACAAATGCTAATTTTGGGTGAAACAAGGAGTTATTCTTGGGCATTTAGTGTCAAAAAATGGGATTTCCATTGATGAGAGCAAAATCAAGGTCATCTTAGAATTACTCCCACCAACAAACTACAAGGGAGTCTAAAGATTCATGGGCCATGTTGGCTACTACCGTTGGTTTATTCTTTTCTATGTAGAAATAGATCGTCCTTTGTACAAGCTATTGATCGTATTTATATGGACTGAGAGGAGTGCCAACAAGCTTATGACGTGCTAAAGAAAGCCTTGGCCAGTGCTCCAATCTTGCGAACACCTAACTACCTTGGCCAGTGCTCCAATCTTGCAAACACCTAAATAGGATCTCACCTTCCATGTGCACATTGATGCCTCTAACTTCGCAATTGGATGTGTCCTAGCATAGCTAGGGGAACACAAATTGGACTATCCTATTAGTTTTACAAGTCGGCAACTAGATAAGGCTGAAATCAACTACACCACCACTGAGCATGAAGGGTTAGCAATGGTTTATGCCGTAAAGAAATTTTGGCATTACCTTTTTGCTAACAAATTTTGGCATTACCTTTTTGCTAACAAATTTGTTTTCTATGTTGACCATCAAGCCTTGTTGTATCTAGAAAACAAACCATGCTCCATATGAAGGATCACAAGGTGGTTGTTGATTCTTCTTGAGTTTGATTTCACAGTTGTTGTGAGGCCTAGCAAGAAACATGTCATGGTGGATTATCTATCTCGCATACTAATGGTGAAGCACCAATCGGGGTTGATGAGACGAGTTATCGGATGCTATGCTATCTATTCCAGAATAGAGTGAGGAAATCGTTAACTTTTTAGCTAATGGTTTTCTAGAAGGAAAGGAACTAAGGAAAGATTTAGCAAGAAAGTTACTAAAAGAGAGTGCACCTTACTAACTTATTACCGGAACTATTATAGAAGAGGTCAAGATGACATAATAAGATGTTGCCCTAGGGAGGATGAATACTTATAATCATTGAACAAGCACACCAATGGGTAGTTGGTGGACACTTCACAGGCGACGTTACAACAAGAAAAATTCTCCAATCGGGGTATTGGTGGCCCACTCTCTTCAAAGATTGTGTACTATTTGTCAAGGGATGTGACGAGTGCCAAACGATGTGCGAAGCCTCAGAAGGAGGACATGATGCCACTGCATCCTGTCAGAGTCAATCAACCTTTTGAAAAATGGGACTTAGATTTCATTGGTCATATTAGTCCTGCTGCACCTGGCACACAAGCACGCTTCATCATTGTTGCCACAGATTATGTAACTAAATGGATTGAAGCAAGAGCTTCACGAAAAGTGGATGCCATAGTGACTGCTAAGTTTTTCTATGAGAACATCATTACACGCTTTGGATGTCCATTTGAGCTAGTGATGGTAACCATTTTATCAATGATGTAATAACAAATCTCACTGCACATTCATGATCGCTCACCAGAAAGCACGAAGAGGGGACTTATGCTAATATCATTACTTTTGCCCTCCATGTTTTGCTCCCCGATAAAGTTTATGTCCATATCAAGAGGGAGCTTGTTGGAAAAAAGCTAATCCATGACAATCTAGCTTGACATATCAAGAGGGAGCTTGTTGGAAAAAAGCTAATCCATGACAATCTAGCTTGACCCAACAGTGTATAGCAACATAACAACTATACACATACTAAAAAATCGACTAGCCATTCATTTAAAAAAAACACATGATGAGAAGAAGTACATATCAAATAGAAGAATGAAATACGACTTTGCTATGACTACAAGCCGTGAGCATGGACTTTTCGTGGACCGACACTAGTGACCCTATCCTGGACCCAGATTGCTATAAATGGTACTATCGAGGACAACGGAGTATTCCCCCTTTACAGATCCACTCTTGGAAAGGGGGAATACTCAGCTGAGGAAAGATGTTGCGGAGCCACCTTTGTGGACCTATTCTACCTACGGTTCCATCCCCTTGCACCATGCATTACCTGTAGGCATCACATGTTGTATACAGCGTCCCACTTATGTTGGCAGTGTAGAACTTATTTTACAAAATGATGAAGATTCAAAGCATGCTTATGCACTATGGTTATCTAACGATGAGCTTGCTAGATAGTATGATTTATATGTTATTGAGGCGCCGTCACGTGCAACCTCGATATGGACATGATTTTCCTCCTTGTCTAGGTGTATTCTAACCCATCCTCACCTTTTGTTTATTGTTTGTGATTCTCCATTTACTTTTTGTTTGAGTGCTTGCATGCATTGCTAGGAAACTGGTCTATCAATTTTCTAGTTATTACTAGGTAACATTTAGGCTTTGGTCCTAGTTCCATCTATTCTGAGATTGACCTTAGAGTATGCCAAGTACTCCACCTTTCTTAGTGTGCCCTCTTTAGTTAGAATAGAGTCTTTTAGGTGAATTGTGAAAGTGACACTACTTTATTAAAAAAACAAAAAACAAAAAAAACCCCCTCAAGAAGATAACCATGGCCATGTACAATCTAGGTAGGCCTTTTGGCTCTTAGTGATGAAGCCTTGAGACCGTAGCCTTGATTTCCATGGGACGTGGCTAAAAATCTATCAATAAAGGGCCTAAAAAAAAACCATTGCTGTCTGTGGAGGTACTTAGTGTTTCTTAGACACTCTTGTATGAGGTCTCTGGACTATTGCTTAGGTCTTTGTAGAGTGATGCCCTACCTTTTAATTTTTTTTAAAAAAGAGACCTTATAATAATAACTTAGCAGTTCCATTTAGGAGACTAGATATTAGCTAGAGATGGTTTCACCAAAGGATGGTGTGTCGAGACTAAGGCCATAACCCGAGGCATGCTTTAGCTCCTTCTTAGCTTAGATCAAATTTGGACCAAGCTTCATAGTACCCTTGTCTTAATTAGAAAATTTGACCAATCGTTAAATATCATTCCTCACTGCATGATTGGTGTTTGCATTATGCACCTTACTCGTAGTACCATGTTGCATTATGCTTAAATGCACCTTACTCATGGTACCATGTTCTTTGCAGACCTTCTAGGACCTCCGACATTTCATGCATCCAACAATAACCTCAACAAATCTTCATCGACATATTCCGAGGACGGAATCTGCATATGAAGGGAGGCATGTTAACCCTCATCGGACACCTCTGCAGCGTCATTTTATATTTTATGTGTGCGATTGCCGCTTGTCTATGAAAGGCGTGCAAACAGGATTAATAACGAAGATTGTATTCTTAGATTAGGTGTTTGCATAAGCCTAGGCAACTGTGGATAGCCATGGACCTATTTTTTAAGTATGGTTGCCCAAGGTGTGAAAGCTATGGACTAAGATAAGGGTCATTGTGTAGACTGACCATTCATTCTTTTATGCTAATTCACGAAAGTGCTCTTCTCCTCTCTCCTCTATTGCTATTGCTTTCTTACTTGCCTCTTGCATGTTTGAGCTCTTGTGTGCTTACTTGCATGTGTGTGAGAGAGTGAGTGTGTGATTGAGTGAAAGCAATTAACGAGGTGAGTGACACATCTTGTTTATGCAATTGTAGGCTAGGTTACGGTAGATTAACCTCTCGGTTTGAGCTGTTTATGCTCCCAAGTGCGGTGAGGGAAGACTCCACGACATGGCTAGTTCTTGCACTCTTTCTATGGTGCAAGGGCTTCCCACTTTGTGTCATAATACCTTTACACCACTTATGCATTATAAACCAAGAAACCTATAAGGTGCATTTGCTCCGTCTCCTCACTAGTATCCTTAGGTAACCTTGTGAAATGAGGTGAACTCAACTTCTAAAATTCATTGCAAGCCTCAAGCACTTATATGGTGATTGAAAACACTTTTTTAAATAAAATTTAGAACTTTTTTGAATTTGTTTTCTTACTCTTATTCCTAAGCATTAACGCTTTATTCACTATGTTTAACTCATCTTAATCTTATGCTTTTCTAAGCATTAATGCTTTATTCACTATGTTTAACTCATCTTAATCTTATGCTTTCTTTCTTCTACTCTTTAAGGTAACACAAAGATTAATACTCCTATTTTTGTACCTTCAAGGTATAAAAACATTATTAAAATAAAGTTTCCAAAAGGTTGCAAAGTGAGAGTAGTTTGTGAAAATCTCCTTTACACTTTGCATGTCCTAATTGTACAACAAAAACAATATTATTCTAAAAAAAATATTTGTAAAAACATTTGTTTACAAAGCAGATTTAGCAACAAAATACATTATATTAGCCCCACCAAGCTACCTATGACAAAGGTAGTTCTTGGAATGGAGCAAGAACCCCCTTTTATTCTCCACAGCCCGAGATTTCGAGTTTTTATTTTCGCCTTCCCACCCACTACCAACTCCGCCCCTTTTTCTCATCATCGCCATAGCCAATGGCCCCTCCCTTGAGCTTCCCAACGAAACCCTAGGCCCTGCAAAGGCCCCCCATCGCTATAGCCACGCTCGGTCCTGGTGAGCTTCCCAACGAAACAGTAAAAGTCAGTAGACCCTGCAGAGCTTTCCCCCCTCCTATCGCCATTTTGTCCCAGCACATGGGCACATCGCTTCTCGAAGATCTACCCCGGTGGTACCAGCGCCTCTATTGCTTCTCCTGCCTCAGCTGGGAAACCCTAGACAACAGCAGCAGCAGTTGCAGAGACAAACGAAGAGAGAGCCACACGGATCCCTGCTTCATGCAGGCGGCCTCCTTGCGTGCGCAGCAGTTCGACCTCTCCCTCAACATCATCCGCTTGCAGCAGCCCGGATTGGCCTAGGCAAGATGCAAGCCGGCGCTGATCCAAACGATAAAGTCAGGCACTTGCTCTCCACGCACGTTTTTATGCAATTTTGCAGTTTTTCTGTACTTAGTGAAGCCCTAACCCGAAGCCTAAATTTTTATCTCTCTGTGGAGGAACCCATTTGGTGCTGCATTTGTGCATTCTTCCTGTGCGTAGTAGACTAATTTGGTGTCCATCTACTCATCCTAGACCTTGCATTTATGCAATTTTCCGGCACATACCCTAATCCTAGCCTTAAGTTATTATTGCTTGCTGTGTATGTTGCTTTTGTATAGCTCTCCTGCTCTTAGCTTTAATCCTACTCTTAAATTCTTCCACTTCTTGGTATGTGGCCCTAATTTTTGCCTTTTTGGCACCAGAGCCTGGTGAACACCGAGTTCTTCACTGAATATGGAGAAGGCAACCGCTACCAAATCCAGGAAGTGATCGGCAAGGGCAGCTATGGTGTAGTGTGCTCGGCCATTGATACACACAGCGGCGAGAAGGTTGCTATCAAGAAGATCAACGACATCTTTGAGCATGTCTCTGATGCAACACGGATCCTACGGGAGATCAAGCTCCTTAGACTTCTGAGGCACCCAGACATTGTCGAGATCAAGCACATCATGCTCCCCCCTTCACCACGCGAGTTCAAGGACATCTATGTGGTCTTTGAGCTCATGGAGTCTGATCTGCACCAAGTTATCAAAGCCAATGACGACCTCACCCCAGAGCATTATCAGTTCTTTTTGTATCAGCTCCTCCGAGCTTTGAAGTACATTCACACAGGTGCAAACTCTGCATGGCGTATGGCTTCTTCAGGATTTGCTGAGAAAAATGTCTTTTGTTAACGTTGGTTTTGGAGCTCATATGGTATCAGGTACCGGAGACGTGGAACTGTAGACATAGTGAGTCTTAGGCTTCACTCTTGCTCTACTGGAGGCCCCGGCCCCCGCCCAGTTGGTTGGTTATGGATGGGCGGTCAGTTATCTCTTTCCAACTTCCTGCCCATATCCTGGGTGAGGAATGCTGTGTCCTAATGCTTAGTGAGCAAACCACCTTTAAGTGCAATGCTCAAATGGTATCAGGTACGGTAGACGTGGAACTGTAGACATAGTGACAAGTCTTAGGCTTCACTCTTGCTCTACTGGGGGGCCCACCCAGTTGGTTTGTTAGGATGGGCAGTCAATCGTCTCTTTCCAACTTCCTGACCATAGCCTGTTTGGGAATGCTGTGTAAAAAGTCCTAATGCTTAGTGAGCAAACCTCCTTTAAGTGCAATGCTCAAATGCAGGTGGCCTTATGGAGTCTATTAAAAATGGAGTGTTTGCCTTTCCCAAAAATGGCTGGAATTACAAGGTCGTGGTTTTGAAGGCATGACTCATTTAGTGCACTCTGAAATTGGCAGGGGGATGGACTATGAGGGTCCTGAGTTTCGGATTTCTGAAGGTGCATACAGGATGCCGATGCAGCATGGAGACCTCTGTAGGTTCAGTGCTGCCCAGCTGAAAGTTGCCAGATTTTGC
Source organism: Cibotium barometz (assembly GCF_041138505.1). NCBI lineage: Eukaryota > Viridiplantae > Streptophyta > Polypodiopsida > Cyatheales > Cibotiaceae > Cibotium > Cibotium barometz. The sequence continues at coordinate 39,533,519 of NC_141102.1, read as the reverse complement.
TATCCCGGCATAATGGTGCCAGATTATTCTTTTCGTCTTGCGATCACAAACAGAGCTAGTAGATGCCTGGTCCAACCTGAGGTGGGAGCATTGATTTCTACCATCCAGGTCAGGTAGCTTCAGGTTCTATCAGTGGAGTCATTACCACCAAGCAAGCCTATTTGGCAAGTATCAAAGCTACGACACTCAAAAGTCTTCCATTTAAGCTCAGTTAGTAAAAAGGATGCCCTTGCTCCTAGATACACCTCTCCCTAGTATATATACGTGATTCTCTGTGTCGTGTGGACCCATACACTTGCTTGAGATGCTCTATGACATGCTCCAAGGGGCTAGCACGTGAGAATACTCTAGTCCAATACTGTGGCTCTATTTGACAAGGAGGAAAGAGATTACAGTGTTCAAGGTCAAGAGATGCATGAGAAAGTAGAACACAGACAAGGAACAACTTATTTATCTTTAGGGTAGAGTGAACTTTTCTTGTGATGTTTTGTATGTTGAGGTCGCACACATGCTAGGGTATTTGCCCGTCATTCTTGCAAGCTAGCTACTATAGGGCTTGTATAGGGTTAGTTCTTATTGTGGTTCTTTTTATCCTTCACTTATTGTGGATCAACTTGGTTTGATATAACACTTCTTTTATGTGCTTTATCTCAATGTGACAGCTAATGTATTCCATCGGGACTTGAAGCCGAAGAATGTATTGGCAAATGCCGACTGCAAGCTGAAGATTTGTGACTTCGGCCTGGCTCGTGTTGCCTTCAATGATGCTCCGTCAGCAATATTTTGGACTGTATGTATCATGCAAATCGAAAGGCTTCATATCTTGCGGAGTATTTTTAAAAAAGGATGTTTCTTTCTTCCATGCACATCTTTGAGTTTGAGCCACTCAGAGTACATTTGAATGTTCTCGTCAAGGTAGTGTTTATGCCTGCTCTTTTTGTGACAGGATTATGTTGCTACAAGATGGTACCGTGCACCGGAACTATGCGGTTCCTTTTTTTCCAAGGTTTGTGCTTATTTATGAATCTCTTAGTGGCCTTACAGATATGGGGCGCATGGGCAACATAACTTATGGTTGGATGGGCAACATTGCTTGTCCAAGCCCAAAGAAGTTCCTGGCCATCGTCACATCTCTGATAGCTTTTTGGTGTGTGGGTTTTGTCTGTAAAGTCCCTTAATATATGTCTATGCACCCTTGTCTAAGCCTCATCATTTGTTGCAGTACACACCTGCGATTGACATCTGGAGCATTGGCTGCATCTTTGCTGAAGTTTTGACTGGAAAGCCCCTCTTTCCTGGGAAGAACGTTGTGCAGCAGTTGGATCTTATTACAGATATGCTGGGAACTCCCTCTTCGGAAGCGATTGCCAGGGTTGGCCCCTTCTTCTTGCTCCTCGCCTTTGCAGCCAGGAAGGATATGTGTGGATTTATCTAAGGGGGCCTTTCAGGCATTCTTCCATGGAGGTTGGGCTCGTTGGATTGATCTGCTGCAAAACTCCCATTGCTCTAAATGGACAAATTATCTCTACTTACTCTCTTTGTGCTATTGTGCTATGGTTGACATAGTTTGGATCCTCCTTTTCTTGGTGTTGGGCTTTGGGAAGTTTCTCTCTAGCCGTGCTACTTGTGTATAGCTGAGTTACAGTGGTGAACTACATTCTTTCTGCTGATGACATGTTTGGCTTGTTATGTTTGACATGGAAACTATGCCCTTCTGATTCTTACCTTCTCTTGGCCAGGTTCGGAATGAGAAGGCTAGAAGGTACCTGAGCAGCATGCGCAAGAAACTACCTGTACCGTTTTCCCTTAAGTTTCCAAATGCAGATCCTTTGGCGACGAGCCTGTTAGAAAAACTACTTGCCTTTGACCCCAAGGAACGACCTACTGCAGAACAGGCATGCATTCTAGCTTGATCTTGTTCTCTAAGTGGAGGCCTTTGTGCTTGTAAAGGATGCACTAACTTGGATGTGTGCCTTAGGCTTTGGCAGATCCTTACTTCAAGGGTCTCGCAAAGGTGGAGAGAGAGCCTTCCTCACAACCCATCTCTAAATTGGAATTTGAATTTGAAAGACGCCGGCTAACGAAGGATGATGTGCGAGAGCTCATCTACAGAGAGGTACATTGGTAGATATCAGGTTGACTACAAGTTTTGTTTCTTTGGTAGATATCGGGTCAACTAGAAATTTTGTTTCTCTTCATTTCTCAAGGAGTCCTGGGTAGATACTAGAATTTGTTAGTGTTTATGCTAAATCTATCAATTGTTTGGGTGCTTTTTGGGAATAGATACTTGAATACCATCCACTTATGCTGAAGGAATACCTCAATGGTGCTGACCATACTAATTTCATGTATCCAAGGTTGGGACTCCTGAACTTTGCATTGACAGCCCCCCCCCCCCCCCCCCCCCCAAAAAAAAAAACCCCTCCTCGGAGTACTGGCTAATGTGCATTTTTGTGTTCACTGCTTCCAGTGCCGTTGATCAATTCAAAAGGCAATTTGCTCATTTGGAGGAACATTATGGCAAGGGAAGTAGCACGCCTCTAGAAAGACAGCATGCTTCCTTACCCAGGTATCATCCTGCTTGTTGGGTGGCTTAGTTGCATAGAAATTCGTTTCATACAATATGGATCATAAGAAATGTTTTTCACTAATAGAAGGATCTTTTTCCCGGAAAAAAGAAAGAAAGAAATGTTTTTCAAGCGTTTCTAACATTTGGAACCCTTTTGCTGAAGGAAAATATAAGGGTCCATCTGTGTATTCATTTGACATTTTCACATTTGATGTGTTTTTCTCCCTGTATTGTTTCAGCTCTCAGGGGTCATGATTCAAGAACTATGAACTTTTTGGTTAAATATCAAGATGTTTTTATGGTCTGTTAACTCAAATATTGTGTATTTGAAGCACCTTTGTATATGTATCCTTCCTTGGGTAGATCCTTCAGTAGTAGCAACTTGCCACCCAAAGGAAGCTTGGTCTCCCATTCAAAGGCGGTACAATTATGGTGGCAAGCGGCCTGGATGCTGCTGGGAAGCCTGTGGGGATTTGAACATGGGACCTCCGCCTTCCTGGTCACAAACCCGCACTGCTGGTCTACACATCCAGTGGCAAAAATTGCATTTTTTTTGCATGCATCAAGCTAAACTATACATTTCTATTGTATGAAATGTTTTAGAAAGGTTTCAGAAAGACATGAAGCGCATGAAACATTTCTGAAATCCGTTTCGTACAAGGCATTTTAGAAACGCCTGGCATATCGGATCTTCTAATTGCATTCTAAGAGCTAGAAGTTTTGGCCTGTTTTTTTCCTTTAGGGACAAGTACTCTGCTGTCTGCCTGGACAAGCCTGCGGCCAACATGGCAAATTTGTATTGCGTCATTTGCCGTACGGCCGGGAAGCTCAGTACAGAGCGTCCGTTGCTGACATTGTGTGATACAATCTATGAATTTATCAATATGAACTGATAAGCAGACAATGTGATTCAACATAGCCCTAAAAAATGACTCACAGACAGTCTGTAAAGTCTGCATGAACACATCAATATGAACTGATGTAACATGGGTGCTTGCAGAAGTGTGTTTACGATTGATTGATTGCGATTAGTGCCGAATTAGAGACTTAAACCCACGCACAAACTGCTTCTTCTTCATGTTCAATACACGATAGAGAGAGATGACCTAATCTACCATGTGTTACTAACATGAATTATGTACAATGCTCAAGTAGATGCTCATTGGCAGCATTGCTTGTGAGCTCTCAATGACTCAATGTGATGATCAGTGGATGAATATGGCTAAGGCCTAGACTTCTATTTATAGTATTTAATGTTGGTGAATTAGCTACCAACTCTACCAACCCTAATAATAATGTCCAACTAAGTGTGTTCACACGATAACCCAATAACTGTCCACACTGGGCTGCTGATTGGGTATTTGGACAATATTACAAAGATATGGCACAAGAGCCCTTATAAACACATAAAACCGGCCACGTACTCGACCTTTGAGTTGGCCAATAGGTAGAAGTATGTCCACGTCACACTCAAGAGAGCGTGCACGTGACAACTGATATGCAGAGAATGGATGTTTCAAGGTATCCCTTAAAGGAAGCTTACAGGCAACATGTAAAATCTGCCTGAAACAATGCTCAAACCAGCCTCTGACTTGGCCTTGGGTGCCAGGCAAGGGTTGCTTGGGGCTGTTTTTGGGGTAGGTAGAACCTTGCTGTCAGTATTGTGAGGCACGCAACCTAATCACGAAAGTAATATTTCGTGATTATGTTTTTCTTATTTTCACTGCAGATAACCTGCTTGTGACTTTGCAGAGAACGAGTTGTTGAGTTTCGAGAAGATGCCACCAAACAGGCCAAGGAGACGGACACGCCATCACCTCTCTCAGACAAATGTGCAGCTCCTGTTCCAAAAGCTCCAACTGTACCACAGAAATCTCTTCAAGGTGAGTAATTGTTCTGTAATGCTATTTCTGGAGCTGCGTGCAGTGTGAGACCAAGACTGAAATTGGGGTTGTGTGGGGGTTGCATGTAAGCAAGCGCTAAGAGGAATTGGCTATGAGATGTGTATGCTCGTCTCTTTTACGGTTCTCAAGTTTTCAGTACCACACCATTCTAGCCACGGCTTATGCACGTGTTATTCATATTGCAGGTGAATTTGCAAAACCAGGTAAGGTTGTTGGGCCTGGTATGTCTGTAGGGAATGGCAGTGGCAATGATGCCTCTGATCCCAAAAAGCTAGTAAAAAGCTGTAGTGCAAGTGGGAAGGCATACTATTCTTCATCTGTTTACTCCTACTCAAAGAGAAGCCCTCATGTGAAAGGTGATGGGGACGTTGAAGTATCCAATGACTTGGCTTCTTTACAGTCAAAGACAGAAACTATGGGGATTGGTGGTGGTATAAAGAAAGCACCTCCTGCTGTTCTGGGTGGAATTTCCCGCCCATAAATTGGTTCTCTTTGCATATTCAAAGCCATTGATGATGGTGGGTGGCTTCAATCTTCTCGGGTTCAAACCAGTGAAGTTGTTTAGTCCTTTCATTTGCCCACCATGCTTGTATGATGGAATTGCTCCCCTTCCATTCAGAGGGGAAAAATATGAAATGTTAACTTTAAAGTATTTTTTGTGGTTCTGAACACTTACATCTTAATGAAGGTGCCAATGATCTTCTTTAGCATGAGAAACCTTCGCTGGAGGCTTATCTTAGCTGAATCTTGCCAGGCGTGTCCTGGCTGGTATCAAGAGCGTGCAGGGGTTTCAACCCACCTGCCTTACAATTTATAATTGCTCACTGGCTTGTGCTCTTCGTATGGCTCTGGCATTGGGCTACTTTCTCCCAGCTAAGTGGAGGTTACGGGGTATAACCTAATAGTAAAAGGCAGCTCTACGGTGTAACAGATTCTACCCTGATATGCAGGGCACCCTTAAAGCGAATGGGATTCTATCCTGATGTGCAGGACACCTGAATGGGGTTCCTGCATGAATTGACCTCTGCTACCTGTTCTTCTATTGGAACACATGTATAGCATAACATCCTGAACTCTTTCATTGTGTTCCAGTTTGATCATACGAATAGATGAAAGATCATTATATCTTCTTGAAGAACAGGCAAATTGAAGCTGGCCGAGCGTATTGCCAAATATTTTTACAGAACATACGGTGAGTGCTGGATGCAAGTGCTCTACCCCATTATCTGTGGATGAAGGAAGAGATAGGGAGATAACACCGGAGATGACAAGGTGGTGTGCGGAACCCAAAACATTTCATGGGAGTAGCCACATGGAAATGTATTTAGCGTAGTAACGCTGATAGCAGTACCTCGTGATGGCTTCAAATTTAGTCTTGGGGTTCAAAGAGTGTTAAAAGGGCTTTCCAAGCAGTACCTCGTGATGGCTTCAAATTTAGTCTTAAAGGGGTTCAAAGAGTGTTAAAAGGGCTTTCCATATGGGGTTCTAGATCGTGGGCTTTCTGTGATTGTAGATGTGGCTGTTTTTTTTGGGATGGCTGGTGGTTGTGCCAGTTTTATTTGCTTTGTGATGGGAATGATCAAGTAGTCTTTGATCTATTTCCGTGAAGAGCTTTGTGATGGGAATGATCATGTTGGTAGTCTTTAGGCTACTTAATTGAAGAGCTTTGTGAAGATGAGTGTTCAAGGCTAGCAACTGTGCTTGAGCAACTAGGCTAGAGCAACTGTGTATCATGTACTATGGGGGATTTGTGTAGATGTATTGCTCACACACAATAGGCGTGGTGGCATTGGAGAGAGAGAGAGAGAGAGAGAGAGAGAGAGAGAGAGAGGTGCTAGTGCAAAGTGGAGACTTGATAAGACCAGTGTACATGTATCCTAGGGGAGGGGTCAGCACTTTGTTAGTCCAATGACCATCATGCACTCCACCTTTTGAGCTATGCTCATGTGTCATGAACTTGCTTCTTCATGCATGATCATATTAAATGGTATAAATTTTTTCCGAGGTAGATACATCTAGTCATATGGCTTCATTTTTTGATACAAGAATGGGGAATATGGGGTGTTGAACCCTCACGTGCCTTATTAAAGAAGGTTCACTAAACTCTTTTCGAAAAAGGTTCATGAAATTCTTCTTAAAAAAGGTTCATGAAATTTCTTTAGATCTTCCTTACAACTTTCTACTAGGTACGATAGGACTTGCATGACTAAAGCAATAAATATTCAAAGTTTGCAAATTGCCCCATGCTTGAATCTGTCCTCTGTCTCTGTCTCTGTCTCTGTCTGTCTTTGTCTCTGTCTCTGTCTCTGTCTCTGTCTCACACACGCACGCACACAACACAAAAACACATTTACACATCTTACTTGATTTCAATTCTCCTCTGAATTTCTATCCCATATTTTGTGCAAATCAGACCCTTATCACTAATAAATAATGTCAATTGCATGGCTTTGTTATTTTGTCCCACAATTAAGTTGCTTTGGCAATATCATTCCCACACCTTATTTAGAATTCAATTCTTCAGCCTATATTTTGGGCGAATTAGACCCTTATTACTAATAATGGCAATGAAATGGCTTTGTTATTTTTAACCCACATTAAAGGTGTTTTGTCAATGCATGAAGTCCAAGGTTTGATGGCCTTGAGCAAAGCTCTTAATAGGAGCGGGAGCAGCCGTTGTACCTTACTCCATGCTTCTACTTCTTGAAGCACTCCATGGTTGAGGAATAGGCATCTTAGTTACTATTTTCATGTGACAAGAATAGTAACTATAAGCCTCTTCGACACCTGTAGTCCCATTGATTCATTGACTTGTGGTTTGTTAACCTTTGAATGGATGGCAGGTGGAGACCCTTGCGTTGGGGTACGACGAATGATTGCAAGCCCTCACGATTGTTGTTCAAGGGCTTTTTGTATCTTCAATAGGCTTGAATTCTATTCTATTGGGCCATCATCGACCATCATTTGGATGTTGATGAGAATTCTAGGAAGTCTTGCTCATGCATTTAGATATACTTGCATGGTTTGGTCCGTACTTAATGGCCCATAATGACATGCATGCAACAATATGCTTGTTATGGTCCGCACTCTCGCTCTCTTTAGAACTCTCTACTCTCTCATTCATAGATGAAATAAGAACAAGACTCAACATGTTGTACAGAACATACCAATGTGCCGCAATGGATGCAATCCTCTCTTTTTTCAAAGAACTCTACATCGTTGTACTCCTCCCGATCTGTTGTCATGTCAGTTAGGTTATTCACTGCGTAGCCACACATTCCTCTCTCTATAGTAGCTACATAAGCATAAGGACAGAGTAAAGAAGCAAGAGTAAGATTCAACTGCATAATGGAAGAGTGTATTGCATTATGAGAGAAACTTCCTTATATACAAGGTTATCACACACACTTAAACTGGGAGTTATATTTATCCTAGCTTGCTACCACATGATCAGTGACAATCGCCAATAAGTTTTCTATCGGACCATTACGAGAGCCTGTCTAAGTTGTAGATTTCAACACCATTGTTTCGTAGTTTGATAATACATATTTTTAGTGTGTTTGTCTTTGCTTTTTGATGTAGAATAGTGGGAGCATTTGTTAATTCTCGAATAGGTTAACATGCGCCTTTCTAATAATGATCACATCCCTGTACTCAACACTCATTTGTGTGGATTTTACAATGAGAATTCGACTCTTGCTTATACTTATTTTGTGTGTTTCTTATATTTATATTAGTGTTAATTATCTTCCTTAATCAAATATAATCATATTGACTAGCTATGAGCCTCCCTAGATTAGCATTTCTCAAGTTGGTATCAGAGCCATGGGTTGAAGTTTAACCTTTCAGCCATGAGAGAAGCCAAGTTGAGCCTCTGAGTCAAGAAAACACGAACAAGTTTAACCTCGGAGCTAAGAAGTGGATAAGTTGGCAACCAAAAGTTGACACCAAGGGGGGGGGGGGTGTTGAGAAAAGTGGTGCCCAGCGTAGCACTAGGAGATCTCTACAAAATGGATAGACCACAGGTCCTCCATAACCTTACAGTTTTGGATGGCTAGACCAATTTCTAGAAACCTCTAGTTAAGTACATGTTTATGTGAACACAACTAGGATGGGTGATCTCTCAGGACTCGGCCCCTCCCACCTGATTTCCAACTTGGTAGTATCAAAGCCATGGTGGCTTGGTTACGAGGTTAAAGCTTGATTAGATTAGCATATAATGTCTTAGCATATGTTTAAAGCTTCAATTAGTCTCATTGGTTCATCCCTAAGGGTTTATTTGTATTCTCACCTTGTTTCTAATCATTAGGGGGCTACATCGTCCACAGTCTCAAGGCAGCAACATCAACTGTATTCTCACCTTGTTTCTAATCATTAGGGGGCTACATCGTCCACAGTCTCAAGGCAGCAACATCAACTGTATTACTTATGAGCTTGACAAAAGTGGAGCTTCTTAGGGGGAATTTTTTTGGGCGAGCAATTTTGGGTAAGCATTTTTCAAACAATGACGAGTGGTTTTAAAATAATGGGGAGATTCTTTTTGGCTACATGTGTGTGACATTTACCTTTCTTTCTTTATGCTCTTACTAGCATCTCTCTCTCTCTCTCTCTCTCTCTCTCTCTCTCTCTCTCTCTCTCTCTCTCTCTCTCTCTCTCTCTCTCGTGTGCATCACATGAGTATGCTTTGATTATTCCTTTCACTCAAAAGCAGAATAAAAGTATTTAATTAAAATGATAGCCCAAAACAATAATTCCATGAACCATTACACAATGCATTTCACCAATACAATACTCTCCTTACATGTGAGATAGGAAGTCTATTACGCGTCGTCACAGGAAAATACATTTTGTGAATGAAGATAAGGAGACAAGATATGAATCAAGTGACAAAATCATAATGGAAGCACTCATACACACAACATTTTAGGCAATTAGGAGAACTCCGATGGGCAACCAAGTAAAGTGTTTGGGTCATATAGGGAGTAGTAAGTGTGGTCGCATGATTTAGTCAAATGATGTGGTTTTGTAATAATGATGTCATGCATACATGGCATATGGATAAGAACATTGACCATCCCCCACACAATGTGCCTACTATATGGCCAGTCTAAAGGCACTAACCTGACTATTGAGGAGGTCAACACAATTTTACAGGCTATAATTTACAAAGTAAGACAGGGAAGGGAGCAAAAAAACTCCAATAAGCGCAAGTCAACCAAAAATTCCTAGGAAAGAGATAAACACATTCAGAAATGATATGTCAAGAGATGGCCATCACACAAGATATAGAAAAGGCATTTCAGAAGAAGCTGCAAAAAGGATCAAGAAAGCACTAGATATTAATGCACAAATTACACAAGTGCAAGTGTTTCAATCTTCCAAACATGAGGCTTTCACCATTGAGATGTTTGGAGAAGGTTCTCATGTGGGAAGTTCTAATGTGCACACAAAAATGCATCCATCACGCTTATGTCCAAATTTTTTGGGAAAGATCAAAAAGGCAAAGCCCCTACTTAGCATGCAAGCACTTATACTTTGTGTACATGAGAGTCATGGGATTGCGCCAACTAATTTTAACAAAAATAGAGGTAACCGAATGTCTACGCAGAGAACAGACTTACCCTGAATTGGTTTAGTGGATAACTTATGTTCCAAATATAACTTCAACAGAGTAGAGATGTATGGGATGTGCACGACCCGCGCGTTGTTGTGGTATGTAAAAGACGTTAAGAAAAAAAATGTAGGAATGGAAGCCGGAATACAAAGGGTCAAATTAGTCATGGAAGCCGAAATACAAAGGGTCAAATCGATGGGATTTTTTCCTCTTATTTTTTAGAAATACAGGATTTCTTTTTTCTCTCCTCTCCTTGTGCCTTGGTTGTCCATGGTTAATATGTAATAGATACTTTTATTTAGCTTTTGAATGAAAGAATAATGAACAAACTCAAGTAAAGAGAGAGAGAGAGAGAGAGAGAGAGAGAGAGAGAGAGAGAGAGAGAGAGAAAGATAAATTCCTATAACATGGTCTACATATGTGACGAGAGAGAGAGAGAGAGAGAGAGAGAGAGAGAGAGAGAGAGAGAGAGAGAGAGAGAGAGAGAGAGAGAAGAGGAGGGATATATATATATATATATATATATATATATATATATATATATATATGTATGTATGTATGTATGTATGTATGTATGTATGCTACACTCTCCATTGTTTAATGTAGGACATTTGGGTAATCAAAGGAATGCTGAAAATTAGCCCACACAAGTTACAAATCAGCATGTTTTTCAAGCCACAAATCAGCCTACTGATGAGACAGATGTGGATGATACAGATGATGAGGAAAGAAGTGAAATTGGGGAGTCAAAAAGAATGCCAAAAGGGCTGGTGCAAACACTACGTGATAGCAAATTGGCCACTCCTTTGCCTAGTACAACACATGCAAGTTCTCATCATACATCTCACGTTCAGGTTATGCTCTTATTGCCAATTTATGTGATGAAGACAAACCTATCTCCTTTGATGAAGAAAAGGACTCTGAAAATTGTATGAGTGCTATGCAATCTGAGTATGATTCAATACTCAAAAATGATACATGGGATTTGGTAGACTTGCCTCTTGGCAAGAAGGACATTGGTACAAAATGGGTTTACAAGCTCAAACGTAGAGTAAACGGTAGTGTTGAGCGATACAAAGCTAGGCTTGTTGTGCAAAAGGTTATGCGCAAGAGAAATGCATTGATTATGGTGAAACCTTGTCATCGTATGACTACCATGCGGGGCATCATTGTATTAGTAGCACATAAAGGTTAGAATGTACATCAAAACTGCTTTCTTGAATGGAGATTTACATGAGGAGATCTATGTATCTCAGCCTTGTGGTCTTGTTCATAAAAGTTAGGAATCAAAAGTATGCAAATTAAAGAAAGTTTTATATGGTCTAAAGCAGGCTCCTAGAGAATGGTACGAAAAGATACCTGCATACTTGGTTGCATAGGGTTTTTGCAACAGTCCAGCTGATAGTACCCTCTATATTAAGAGGACTAAGGATTTTTTATTGGTCATCATGTTATATATTGATGGCATGCTTCTCACAGGCCCTAATGATGATCATATTTCAGCTTTTATAGTAGCTGATTTAGAGAAGCCTTTTTAGATGTCAGATCTTAGACCGTTGCACTATTATTTGGGCATTGAGGTTTGGCAGCATAATGATGGCATTATTATACTACAGAGGAAATACATAGATGCATTGTTGAAGAGGTTCAATCTTGAAGACTATAAACCTATGGCTACACCTATGGAGCTAGGTTTACGACTAAGTCTTGAAGATGCAAGTGACTTTTGATGCTGGATGCCTTATCTTTTTGTGTAACACTAAGCTTAACATTTAGTATGTGGTCTCAATATTGAGCAAATTTATGCATAGCCCAGGCACAAAGCATTGGCAGTCTATCAAACAGGTGTTTCATTACCTAAAGGGCACTAAAAGAATTTTGGGTTATTTTATCCCAAGGAGGTAAATCACAGTTGTATGCATTTACAAACTCTGACTGGGCTAGATTTTATAACACACGAGTGTCCATGAGTGGTTTTTGCTTTTACCTTGGTGATTCATGTATATCATGGCTCAGCAACAACAAGAAGTAACCCAATGTGGCCACTTCTAGCTATGAGAAGATGAGTACAAGGCATCATTTACACCTACAATTGAGTGTGTTTAGCTCAGGTGTCTTATTGTTGCTGATTTGGGTATTAGCGAGTCCTCAACCACTACTATCTTCACTGACAGTTAGAGCACTATGGTAGTTGTGAGAAATCCAGTTTGTATGCTCGCACACATTGAGGTGCACTATCAGGAGAGGTGCACTATCAGGAGAGATTCTCCATCGCTCGCAGGAGAAATCAACTTAAATTATGTGCCAACATAGGACAACTTGGTATATTTGTTCACGAAGGCTCTCCACACGAGAGAAGTTTGAAGCTTTTCGCAAAGCTTTAAACTTACTTCCCTTTAGGGACTAGTTCGGGCTCCCTATCACAGTCCAAAGAGCCTAGCACATCGTTGTGCTTCTAGTGCTAGCTTACCCCATGTTCACGTCATTACTCCAAGGGAGATTTGTAGCCATATTTGGTAATAATGTGTGTGAACACATCCGAGCCACTTTTTTCCTCTTTAGGAGGTTTTTCCCCCCATGCTAGTATGCACCCATCTTGGGGTTTACTTATCATCTTTTGTCTGGATGGTCCTAGTGTGTGAACACACCAGGCCACTTTTTTCCTCTTTAGGAGGTTTTTTTCCCCCATGCTAGTATACACCCATCTTGGGGTATACTTACCATCTTTGTACGACACACATTCATTATCTATTTATCATCTGATTGTGTGCTCCCTTGAGGTTCTCCACTTTGTGTATGTGTGTGTGTGTGCAATCCTGCAACCCTATTTCCAACATTAAAGGACCCCCGATTATATACAAACTCCTTTTTATAAAAGGGTCTAATGTATGTATACATGTATTCTTTCATATTTTTTACACCCCCTATGTATAAACTACAAAGGAAACCTATAAATATGCCCCTTGTTGTATACACTGTATATATGGCATGATTTAAAAATATCTTGTCGGTTAACTCACGTGATATCATACATTTCTGAAAACTGATCGCCCTCGGCTATAACCCCACTATGTGTGAGGTGTGAGCAAGGATGTTATGTTTGATGAGATGAGTAGCTGTTATACGCCAGTGAAGTTTTCTATAGAGATTGAAGTGAAGAATCTGATGGGAGACTCGAATGCTTAGTGGATTGGTGGGATCCTTTTGTAGGAAGGACAACCCATCACTTATGAGTCTTGAAAGCTTAAACCTCATGAGAGGAATCATGCAGTTCGTGTTTTCTTTTCTTGTAGTAACCATGATCTCAAATCCTCTACCTGTAGAAATCAAGGAGAAGATTGGGACAGACGAGTCATTTTCTCTAATCATTGCTTTGCTAAAGTAGGAAAGAAAGACCTCTCAAGAGCTGAGGAAAATCCAGGGTTACAAAATTGAAGATGATTGTTTGTATTTCAATGAATCACATGTGTGTCCCTAAGGAAGGGGAATTCAGGAAGAGAATGACCTTGCATTTGCACTCGATCAAGTTCCCAAGAGAATCAAATGTTAACCAGTCTCGTTTTGTGAAAACCACTAGCGAGCTTGACTTACATCTGTTTACCATGTCTCTGATCAAGCTCAAACTTATGTAAGTATCTAGGCAACATGTACTTTCAAAATCTAGGTAACATGTACGTATCTAGGCAACATGTACTTTCAAAATCTATTAAAAGCTTAAATTCTTTACCTTAATAAATTGATGATGCTTAAATGATGAAGAACTATTGTTTTTTATTTTGATGTTCCACAACAAAATGGATTCTACCTTTCTCTTCTTCCTAAGAGATTAAGTAGCCATACAGTAGCCTGGGGTTACCAAGAGAGCATGTAGGATATCAAGGCCATGGAGCTGCAAGCCTCAGGCTCATAGGTGGTGTTGGCAATTGTAATAGCCTTAGATGTGGCTCGGTTGAGTTGGGAATTGCCTTCTTTGATTTCCCCAACAATGAGGGTCCTTGGTTACTCTGAACATATACTATGGGTCTTTAAGGTCCTACAATACTCTGAGAAATCTAGACTTGAAGTTTATACCAAACAATTAATGCACTTAAACAAGTTTTCTCTATCGAGAAATAAAATTGGCCTAAGGCTTTTCTCACAATTTCATAAATTTACCCTATCCAACATCTAACATTTTTAAGATCCAAAAGATAAATAACAACAAAAGGAGTTTTTCTAAGTTTTTGCTAAGGTATGGGCATTAAATTAATGCAGAATGGATAAAATCTAGACCTTAGTGGTCTCTGGACTAGGAAATTGTGCAAAATTTTTAATTGCATTCATAACTTATTCTAGATCTAAACTGCTAATTTGTAATGTAAAATAACAAAGAAATTATAATTTAAAAGCATTTGAGCATTGTATAACCACAAATTTTCATCTCTTACACTAAAATTGACTACTCTAACACTTAGTAATATGACCTAAAACTATTCTAGCAAGTATGGCATGAAGATTCATGGATTTCTCCTAGAGGGGGGAGAGAGAGGGATAGAGGAGTATTTATACTTAAATAGAGTAAACGAGAGCCTCTACATATGCATGGGTAAGATGGGTGACTTCCAATCCATACCTTTTATGCATTACATGAAAACCATAGATTTTTGGGGCTCAAGTCTACTTTCAATTTTCATGCATGCACTTTATCCCTTTTGAACAATATATATTACACGACTCCTATTTTTCATGAGCTATACCATATACTACTAAATATATGCCATGGGTAATTTAAATACCACATTCCAACCAAAATCCACCTAGTTTTACATAAACCATGGTTTTTAAAACCTTAGGGAATTTAACCCTTTACCTTAAAAAATAATTTAGTGTGCAACCACACACACTAAACTTTATAAATTTATTTTTCCATGGGAACCCTTACAATTTTGGCCTCAATATTATGTGTTCACCCCCACACACAATAGACTTTATAAATTTATTTTTCTATGGGGACCCTTACAATTTTGGCCTCAATATTTTTAATGAAATATAAAATCTAACCAAATTAAGTTTTATTTTTTTAATTATTTTCTCCTTTGACCTAAATTAAGTGCAGGTGTGCACATACATATGCACATGTACATACAATAGGGTTTTTCTGAATTTTAAGCATATGAACCCTATTAATTTAGCTCAAAAAGACTTTTTCTGATTCAATTATGAGATTTTTACAAGAAATTTATACACATAATATTTTACATACTCAATTTAGTTTTAGTATTGGTAAGAGGACTCTTACACTGGACCCTTAAACTCTATCCCAACGTATGGTCCATTTCAAAGGTGGGGATTAATAGATGGTGTTACAGGACCATGATACATGGAGAATGGTACATGGAGATTAAAATATTCCATAAATTTAATAATAGAAGAAATAAACCATAAA
Source organism: Cibotium barometz (assembly GCF_041138505.1). Taxonomy (NCBI): domain Eukaryota; kingdom Viridiplantae; phylum Streptophyta; class Polypodiopsida; order Cyatheales; family Cibotiaceae; genus Cibotium; species Cibotium barometz. The sequence continues at coordinate 39,518,007 of NC_141102.1, read as the reverse complement.
CACCATAGCATAACTCAAGAGCATGAAAATCAAAGAACACAAGATTAGGTGCAATCTCCCCTCCTGATGTGTGTGGCTCCACTCCCACACGTGGTATTTAAATCATGTTATCATAAATTTAGCCCTTGGAACCATAATAGCATCACTTTTCCAAAATTGGGCTTTTACAAAATTGAACCATAGTCCAATGCTTTTAAAGTATCTTATCAAAAATAAACCTTGCCCAACATATGTACAATGGGCCAAACCATACAAAATCAAGTATTTGGCACACATGTGTGCTCGGCTAGATAATCTTGTCCAAATGTCCACCTTGGTTATTCTGAACTTATAATCTATACTCAACATAATCCACAATGTTAGAACACAATTACTTTGGAATCACTCACAAAAATAATTCTAACAAATGGAAATCATTTACTACCATGCTTCACACATAGACCATGCATCACACATAATTAATTGGATTCACTCCCATAAAATATTCTAAAACATCTCACTCCCATGATAGTCCTCCCGTTTGAGAAGATAACCATCCTCGGTTGTAACTATAAGCACACACGAGTGATCAAACACATTAATCGTTCCCACATTGGATTCACTCCCAATGTCCTCACATGCATCACACGTGTCTTAAAGTTGATTGGATTTACACACGTGTCTTAAAGTTGATCGGATTTACTCACGATCAAACTCCCATAATCTTTGCACGTGTCACACATGTCTTAGAGTTGATCAATTCACTCGCAACAATCAAACTTCTACATTGGATTCACTCATAATGTTTTCATATGCATCACAAGTCACAGAGTATACCACATGTTTCACACATGTCACAAGCTGGTTGGATTCACTAGGGTCACCCTCTAAAGAATTAGAATCACTCTCAATTCTTATACCGCACTGAGTCACCCTCATCAAGAATTAATTCACAAGAGTTGATCGGATTCACTCACAATCAAACTCACACATTTCTTACATGCGTCACGCATGTCACAATTGGTCGGATTCACTCACAACCAATTTATTCTTTAATCACACTTGGGTCACCCAAGATATTCTTTTCACTTATCGGGTCACCCAAGATATTCTTTTCACTTATCTTGGGTCACCCAAGATATTCTTTTCACTTATTGGGTCACCCAAGATATTCTTTTCACTTATTGGGTCACCCAATAATAAATTAATTACTGTAACATCCCTCTTGCTTGGGTTGCAACAACTGACCTCAGTTGCATATTTAATTAACAAGTGAAGAGAGTCAGGATATAGTATCTATCATAGATAGAATCCCTCTCAACACTAGATTGTGATAAGTTATCCATCACAGATAAATATCACTTAAATTATCCATCACACGGACATCAAAAGAGTATCCTTTAGAGACACCAAGAGAGTATCTTTTACAGACAGTAATATGAGATATTGTATTAAGGACTTCTATGCATAATAAATTCTAGTGTCCCATACCGCCAAAAATTATTCCACACAAATCTAGAGATAAGTATACATCGGATTACTTCACATAGGATTAATCTCGTGTCCCATGCCATAAGACTAATACATAATGAAAAATTCATAAAGTATAGTTTAAGATGGAAGGGCCAATTCCTCAAAGAAGTTCTACTTTTAATGCATTAAAACTCTCCTTGAAATTCACAAAAAGTCTAAAATAAAATTTATCAGCAAATGAAATAAATATGTTACCTCAAGAGTCAAAAAGTCATTGTAGTAGAAGTCTTCTTAATGATCAAATTTTTATGTATATATATATATAGTTTTTAATTACAAAATAATTTGTATGATGGTAATAAAAAAATAAAAAAGTAACAAAGTTATCTCTTTGTGGAGTGTTGAAGTTTCTCTTAAATGGTAGGGGGGTAGAGGATTCATGTAAAAGAGAGATGCGGAAAGATAGAGCTTGCATATTTTAAATGTAGAAATGAAAATTTGCTAAAATAATAATACTTAGCTCATGTGGTGCGGAGTTATGACATACGCATGGGTGTCATAGGGACCGCAAGCTCGTGCATCTCCTGGTCAAAACCCTCCAGGATCCTCCTTAGGTGTCCTGGCACTTCACTCAGGGATCGCTTTGTCGGCCCTCGCCCATCGTACTGGAAGCGCACCATTTTTCAACCATATCAAGGCTGAGCAAGACCTGGGCAGGCTTTGCCACATGATCCATCCTTTGAACACTCCCCGCCAGCTCTTCCAATTGAACTTCCCTTAGAAAAACATATACCAAATGCTCCCTCCAGCATTCTGGCGGCGTAAGATAGTCCTTTAAGAAAACAGGGTTTCTAAGCAAGGTTTCAGTTTGATTTTCTTTTGAATACAAAGAGTATTTCTTGAATCAGTATCCCCAAAACTTCTTGATCGGAATTCTGAATTTCATACCAGAATTCCTCGAATTCTATAACCTTGATCCACATAAAATAGATAAATCATAGAGAGAATTTTGTTGATCAAGAAAAAGCCATGGTTCTGCAATGTAGAGGGTAACTTGCATAGATCTCCTTGATGCCGAAATAAATCCAAGTAATAATGCGCTAAAAAAGTCCTCGAAAGAGTTGTGAAATGTCGAAGAATAAAACACCATGAAGTTTTTCTCCTCTTGCTAAAAATTTTGGCTTTTGTAGAAGGAGTGGAAATTTTATAGAGTTTCCTTGTCTTTCTTGTGACTTTATGAAGCTTAAAGAGAGAGAAACTTTAGATTATGTAAAAGGCAAGACATAAGCTTTTTAAAGCTAAAGTATGAAAATAAAATAAAATAACAAGGTTACCTGATTCTCGGTGTATTTCAAAAGATGGCTTGTTGAAGCGCTTGAAGTCGATGGCATGTCCCAATGAAGAATAAAAATAATAACCTAATTTTACTGCCTTGATGTCAATAATTTGGAAAGAAGTCTGTTCAAAATCGTTTCAAAAAATTTTCAAAAATCTTGTTAAAAATCTTAAATTTTTCCAATAGTTGTACTTCCTTTCTTCTTTGAGATCTTTGAAAGCTTTTGAGCTTAAGAAGTATAAGGCTTGTATAAGCTTATCAATATTATAAGCCTTGTAATGTTATAAGCTTATAATGTAAGCTTATAGCATTAAGCTTTGTAATGTTATAAGCTTATAATGTAAGCTTATAGCATTAAGCCTTGTAATGTTATAAGCTTATAATGTAAGCTTATAGCATTAAGCTTTTAATAAAGCTTCCAACTTTTAATTAATGGCGATTCCCTTTAGCAAAGAAATTGTGTAGCTCATCATTGAAAAGAGAAGAACCCAGTTGCTATTGGCGCGCGCTATCACCACCATGGAGGAGAAGAAATAAAAGAAAGAATTTCAGTAATCTTGCGCTGCTACCACCAAATTGTGAAGGAATTAAAAAAAATACAATTTTGGCTTTCATTCTCCCAACCTACGCTTCACCTATTAGTAATTGAAAAAGAGAGAATACAAATATTGGTATATGTGTTTTTCTAAGGGAAGTTCGGTTGTTGCAACAACAGCTGGCGGGGAGTGTTTAAAGGATAGCTCACGCGGCAAAGCCTGCCCAGGTCTTGACTAGCCTCAGTATGGTTAAAATGGTGGTGCGCTTTCAGTACAATGGACGAGGCCCGATGAAGCGGTCCCTGAGTGAAGTGCCAGGACACCTAAGGAGGATCCTGGAGGGTTCTGACCAGGCGATACACGGGCTCGCGGTGCCGAGGGACACCCATGTGTATGTCGAGGAAGATATTGCATGATGGACCAATGTTTATTGTAATCTTTTACTGGATCTCATTGTGCTGACTAGCTGGTCTCAATGGAGAGTCTAGAGTGATACTGTTTTTCTTGAGAAACAAGGATTGGAAGGAAATTTTGAGTTATGTTATCTGCAATCAATGGATTAAAGTTAAAGTTTTAAAGAGGAGTGTGTGCTTATCTGTATTCAATTGTTTATCAATGGATTATTTTATAAGTTAAAGTTTTAAAGAGGAGTGTGTGCGTATCTGTATTCTAAAGCAAAAGTTAAGAAAGGCATTCAATTATGGGTGGGTGAGTACTTGACTGGTTCTACCAATTCTAGTGGTTGGGCGGTGGCTAACCCATGGGCCGGATGGGGTTAGGTTGAAATTAGTAGAGTTTTAATAAAATTAATTAATAGGAATACGCTTAGAACTCGAGTAGTTAAATAAAAGTCTGAAGACTTCTCAAATGAATAGATCAACGGTTGTGCCTGATTCAATTAGGAAAAAAGCGTTGATTTCTTCAAGTTAAGTCTGTAATAGTTTTCCTTCTATCTGATTTAATCAGATGAAGGTTAGTTTAGTCTCTTGACCCCATTAGAAAATTCGTTAAGAAATTCAAAAAGGTGGAATCGTCCCCATTTTTTGGGCAAGGGAAATTTTTTCAGTTTCAGTTTTGGAATGACCATCGGTTTAGTCTCGTGCCCGGACATTCGAGGGCAAGGCCCCGAGTGGGAAACCCTGCCCCGAGTGGGAAACCCTGCCCCGCGCAAGAGGTAGCTACTTCCGCTATGCTGCTCTACCAATCGGGAATCCCCGATGCGTAGAGGGGGCAGTGGGATCTCACAATATGTACAAGAGCCCTCTGATGTGAGGTGACTGAGTAGAAGAGGACTAGTGCAGAAGCAAAGACGATGTCAGAGCTGAAGCATAGTCGGGGACAAAGGCTAGCGCGTCAATGTGAGGCAAAGGGCACTTCGTGAGGTGGTCGGTGTGTCGAAGGCTTGCGGTCGGTGGATGCAGAGGCACTCCGAGGTGGTGGTGGGCAATGGAAGGGATGCAGACTCTAGTGACAAGGGTGCTGTGGTACTTGAGCGGTGATGAAGAGCAGAGAGGGCTATTGTCTCGAGTGGTGCAAGCTCTAGTGTGATAAGGGTGCTACAATACCTGAGGGGTGGTGAGGAGCAAAGAGGGCTGCCATCCCAAGTGGTGCAGGCTCTGGTGAGAAGGGTGCTACAACACCTGAGTGCCGAGCAGAGAGGGCTGCCATCCCGAGTGGTGTCGATGGTGAAGATAAGAAGAGAGGGATGTCATCCAGATGATTCATCCAGATGATTCATCCCGAGTGGTGTCGATGGTGAAGATAAGAAGAGAGGGATGTCATCCAGATGATGAAGATAAGAAGAGAGGGATGTCATCCAGATGATTCATCCAGGGATGTCATCCAGATGATGTGAGATGGTGAGCAGAGAGTGGGATGCTGTCCCAAGGTAACCTATAGAAGAAAAGGATGATGTACTCTATGTAGCAGAGAGTGGGCTGCTGTCCCAAGGTAAAAACTGTAGAAGAAAATGCTAATGTACTGTATGTAGTAGAGAGTGGGCTGTTGTCCCAAGGTGTAGCATGATGTGAAATGCTGATGTGCTGACCTGAAGAGCCGATGATGAAGAAGAAGATGTAGTGTAGTCCCTAGCAGCAGCAACAACATTAGAAGTGGTACGAGATATGATCTATAAAATGGTACAAGTGCTGAATGGTGAGGCAAATGCTATATATAGTCAAGGGGGCTACTAGTCAGCAAGGAAAAGGGCAGTCAGCCAGCATGGCAAGACACAAAAAAAGGAAAAATCTAATAAATCTAGAATAGTCCAAATAAATCCCCTTTTAGGATTGGACAAAATGCCATTTTTAGATAGTATGGGCTAAGGGTAAGGAGTTTCTTATTGGTTTATCAAATAATGTAGTTGAGTATAATGTATTAGAGGATGGTTTGAAGGATGAAGTGAAAGAGATAGAGGTCAAAGGGTATTCCTAGTTGGTCATTAGACAGATGAAAGGGGAATACAAGGCAAGGAGTCCCAATTTGTAAGAACTTCATCAAAGTCCATCAAAGGGAAATGGAGCTAGCTTTTATCTTTTGTGAATTTTTCCATGTGAGTAGGAAGGATAAGCAAAGGGATGATGAATTAACAACTCTAAATTTGGCTTCTTTCAAAGTGGTTATTCTTGTCTCAATGGCACAGGATGGCTAAAGCTCCAGGATGTTTAGTATTACTTAGATAAAGGATGCTTTCCCCATGGATTGGATGTTTAACAATGCAAAGACTTTCAAGGTCTAGATGACATTCTCTATAAAGTAAGGTAAGGATAAGGTTCTTAGGAGGGTGGTGAGCTCTCCTTGCACCATGATAGTGGTCTCCTTAGATGGGGCAGGTACACACAATTATTGAGACCATGATCCTAAGGTACACATAACTAAGCCGGAATAGTCCTGGCCCACTGTGCTGGCCACTGTCACCATCGTTTGTAATCCATCATCGACTTGATGCAAGCAACAGCTCACCCGCCTACCACGTGTGAAGTTGCCTCTTCTTGCCTATTGCTTACTTGTTCACGGTCGGCTAGCCTCATGTGCTACTGATAGGTCACTGGCTACTCTGCCACCTGTACAGCGCTGCATTCTGGCTGTATGCTAATTGACCCAATGGATTTCTATTTAAGAAAATAAGGGAAATTGACCCAATTGAAGCTTTTTCAATCCATAAAATTTGGGTATTTTCTCAAAATTGGTTAAACAAGGAAAAATTGATGCTATTGCAACAAAATCAATTTGGAGGTTTTGCCAAATTGGGCAAAATTGAGGTCTTCCACATTAAATTGAAGACTCCATAGTGCCACAGAGGGTGTGATAGCCTAGAAACTATCTGCAAAAAGGCCGACAGCATCGGCATCGAGGGGGGATTATACCCCAACTTTTAATTTATTTATGTTTGATTTTGTGTGTGAGTGTCTAGGGTTCTCTACTCGAGATATCCCTCAAAATGAGATGTAATAATCTCTTGTGTGTTTTTTCTGTGTCAATTTTAAGTACTTCAATTTATCCCTTTCTAAGTCTAGGAGGGGTTGATTTTTTGAGAGACTGATGTAAGTCATGAGTAGTCAAGCTCTTTTGCCACCTGCTCCCTAGACCTTTGTTTCTCTGTGCATGAATACTTATCAAGCCTTTGAGCCATGCTTTGTTGAGGCTCTGAGCCTTTTGTGTCAAGCTCAAAAGGCTAGCCTCTAGAAAGAGAAGGTAGGGCTCTTGTTCACCTCCTAACCATAGAGAAGAATGAGCATGCACCCATCGCGTTGGGCTATATGTAGTGGCATGCCTGCCCACACTTGCCCGGATGCCTATGGTACTCCGACCCGGACGACTCACCCTTGAACCCCATACTTATCAACCGCTCGATGTGCATACTCAAAGCTCGATCAAGCCTCATGTGCATTACATACTACGTGACATTACCTCTCCCTTAAGAAGAGTTTTCGTCCGTAAAAACAAACTCTAGATAGCTCTTGGTTAGCGTACTTAAACGTTTCCATGTAGATGCTTCTTGTTCCATGTCTTTCCATTTAACAAGTGCCTCTCGGTACACAATACGCCTCGTAAAGAAGTTCTACCAAAATATTAGGAGTAATTCCATTCTCCTTATGGTCAATGGTTTTCAGAATCTACTAACATGAAAAACAAGATGTGTACTTGAGAACTCACCGGCAACTCAAGTTTGTATGCTATGCTACCAATATTCTTAAGGATTTTAAATGGACCACAAAATCTAGGAGAAAGCTTTTGACACTTTCTCGTCTTGAGAGTTTCTGACTTCGCAGTAACTTTCAAGAAAACAGTCACCCTCTTCAAAAGTCACTTCTGTGTACGACTCTTGTCAGCATACGTTTTTGCATGACCTTGTGCACCTATCTCTTTCTACTTTTAGCATATCTTCCATGTCGTCAAGGAAATCCTTGATAGACTGAGTTTTCTCCTTTTGTTGCTTTACGGCCACATGAGATCTTGGGCTAAAAAGCATACATTAACATTGAATGAACTAAATCTAGTCACTCGTCAATGTTTTGAACTATTATAAAGCAAATTCCAAATGTGGCAGGTACTCCTCCCAATTGGATTATTTTTTATTGACATACACTCGAAGCATGTCCTCTAACACTTGGTTGACTCTCTCGGTCTAACCCCATCAGACTGCAGATGATCAACCGTACTCATACTCAGAGTAGTGTCCAAATTTTTGAAGACTTCCCTCCAAAAGTGACTATCAAACTTTCTATCCCTATCTGAAACTATATCTGCGAGTGGGCATGCCATATAGCTTGTAGAGATGTTTGATAAGCAACCTAGCTAGCTCATGAGTTTTCACCTCCTTTTTAGTAGGTATAAACTTGACCATCTTGGTCAACTTGTCAACCACTACCCAAACCAAATCATTTCCTCGATTCATTTTAGGTAAACCAGTGATAAAATCCATGGAAATACTCTGCCATTTCCCTTTGGGAATATCCAATGGATGTAGCAAACCTCCAACCTTGAGTCGTTCATGTTTATTGACCTGACACTTCTTGCATTTCAGCACAAAGTCCTGGATGTCCTTAAACAAATTAGGCCAATAAAATTATCTTTTAACTAGTGCATAGATCTTGTTGGGGGTAAAGGCCCCTGTATATGGGTATTTAGCCCATCATATATAAAATGGAAAAATAGAAAGATAAGGTAGTGTGAGCTACCACCAAAATACGAGTCGCTCTCTCTCTCTCCCCCCTCTCGTGTGCATACTCCACCTCGGTCCTCTTCAATTGGTATCAGAATGCGCAGAGGAGTGCAGTGGTGTGCAGTCGGCAAAGGTAAGAGAATCGTGGTGCAGAGCCCAACGTGCAGGCAGCACTAAAGAGAAGAAATTGAGCACAGAGAGGATACGGGCACGACCGTGGAAGAAGCATGAGCAGCACTGAATAAATCGCCATGTTGGAGCTTTGATTTGACCAACGTGGAGGAGCTAGGGCAGCTGGCAAAGCATGTGAAGAAGCTGAAAATCGAGGAATGCTGGAGCGAGCCAGGACAGTCGCGGGAAAACATGAGGTGCATTGTGAGCACCGTGGACAACCGTGGGCTGTAGAGCTTGTAGAGTGAAGAGAGAGCAGGGTCTTGTGTGTGTACCTTGTGGTGAGGAGTAGCCCAGGTTTGTGAAGCCAACGTGAGTGCAGGCTGGTCGCAAGTCTGTGGTGGTGGACGGTGCTTGGATAAGGTGCAGCTTGTGAGTGGCTTTGAGCTACTGTGTGTAGAGCTGCATTGTCCACCAGGAGAAGCGTTGAGGAGGTTAGAGATGCAGCAACCACGGAGCATTTGGATAAGGTTGTGAACATGGCCCCACTCATCAAAAGCACTAGTGCAGCCGTGGTAAGTCCTTTGGCAGGTCAACACAAGTAAGGCAGGGAGCAGGAAGAGAAATTGCTGCTGTTTTTTTTTGTTTCTGAGTGCAAACAGTCATTTTTAGGAGAGAATATCTCTCAAACTGTGAGGATTTAGAATCTGAGTTGAACAGAGAAGTTGTAGATCATTTCAAGGACTAAAACTTTTCTTTTGAAAGTTTTCTGATCTGGATTTTCTGTCTAAAGTTATCAGATTTGCAAAATAGGCATTAGTTACAGTTTGCAGCCTGCAAAGCCTGCTTCTGACCTGAATATCTTTCCGACTGTAAAGAATTCAATCTAGGTCTGAACTGGACAGTTTGCGACCATTAAACATGCTACAAGTTTTCTTTTGACAGCCGGTTCATCTGAATTATGCATCACAAGTTATAAGGTCTGCAAGACAGCAAAAAGTTGCAGCGTGCACAATGTTTTAGCTACATTTTGGATGTCATATGCCATGATGGGTCAATGCAATTGTATGTAAGGATTATGCACTTGTTGTTGCTGAAGGTTTTGGCACTGGTTTGAGTGCGGGATAGAGTGTTTTTTGGTTAGCAAATCAGCTTCCGGCTGCCTACATCAACACTCTCTTTACGGCTCTCTCATCCTAGTGAGCGGTTTGCATACTTTTCTTGCAGGTGCAGGTACTGGTTTATGCATCTGTCCCGTGACACTTGGATAGTGATTTTGGCATGCAGTTTGAGGTGGATACTGAGGTTTTGCAAGGGAAACTCTGCCCAAAATTTTCAAAATCTGTAATCTTTGCCATTGGTGTTGTACATCATGTCTTCGTCGCATTCAGAGCACGAATTGTACAACATCAAGATGGTACAAACTTCTCGCTCTGGAAAGAGCAGATTCAAGATGTGCTCATTCAGAAGAAGCAGTTGAAGCCCTTGAAGGGGATAACTGCTAAGCCTGTAGATATGGATGTAGAGGATTGGAATGAGTTGGATGCCTTAGCAAAGTCTACTGTCAGACTTCATCTTGCTGAGTCAGTGTACTTTACAGTGGTAAATGAGAAGACTACGCATGAGCTGTGGATGAAGCTATGTGCCACATATGAGAAAGAGACTACCTCCAACAAAGTCTATCTCATGAAACGGTTATTTGAGCTGCAGATGAAAGAGGGTGGATCCATTGCATTGCACTTGAATGAATTCAATATCATCTTTAGTCAGCTTCAAGCATAGAAGCTGAATTTTGATGCGGAGATGAAGGCGATATTTCTCTTATGTTCATTGCCATCATCATGGGATACTTTCCGCACTGCTATCAGTAACTCTGCACACCTGGTGGAGTACTGAGCTTATAGAAGAGATCAGAAAGAAGTCTGTAGATCATGGCAAGCAAGATGCAGCTCTCAATAGTCTACAGAAAGAGGCAAGTCACGCAGTCTCGCAAGGATATTGAATGCCATCATTGTGGCAAGAAGGGGCACATCAAGCCTGACTGTTATGCATGGAAAAAAGATCAAAAAGAGAAGAAAAAGGATGCAAAGAAGAATGACAACGGACCAAAAGATGATGACAGGAAGGGAAAGCAAAGATTGAGGAAATCAATGCAGTCACCACACTGATAGTAGTGACACTGAGATACTTTTCATGTCATGCCTACCTGCAGAAGTGCTTACTACATCTGATGATGGATATTCTCAGGATTGGATCCTAGATTCAAGTGCTTCATTACATTGCAGTGCCTAAGTATAAGGCGCGGTTAGTTGCCAAGGGATTCAAGCAGGAAAAGGGTGTGGACTTTGATGAGATCTTCTCGCCAGTCATCGTGAAGATGACTACACTCAGATGTGTGCTTGGCTTGGTAGCTAAAGATGACATGGAGTTAAAGCAAATGGATGTCAAGACAGTGTTTCTTCATGGTGACTTGCATGAGGACATCTACATGCAGCAGCTTGAGGGCTTTGTGCAAAAAGGCAGAGAGAAGCTGGTATGCAAGCTTAAGAAGAGCCTATATGGTCTTAAGCAGGCACCCAGGGAATGATATCACAAATTTGATGCATTCATGAGATCTCAACATTTTAGGCGGAGTGAGTCAGATCACTGGCTTTACACCAAGAAGGCCGCAGATGGCAGCCTGGTTATACTCATTCTATATGTGGATGATATGCCACTTGCTAGCAGGAATAGCTATGAGCTAGATGGTATTCGGGCCAAGTTGCATGAGGCATTTGACATGAAGGACTTGGGAGATGCAAGACACATTTTGGGCATGCGCATTACGCGTGACAAAAAGCAAGGACTCTTATGGTTATCCCAGAAAGAGTATGTCAGCAAAGTGCTTGAGCGTTTCAATATGGCGGGGGGGAAGGCATTGAGCACTCCTCTTCCTCCATATGTGAAACTCAGCAGAAAGATTGTCCGAAGTCAGATGGTGAGAAGGCCGAGATGGCTAAGGTTCCTTATGCATCAGCAGTTGGCAGTTTGATGTATGCTATGATAGCTACGAGGCCCGACATTGGATTTTACAGTGGGAGTTGTTAGCAAGTACATGGCAAATCCAGGCAAGAAGCATTGGGAGGCAGTGAAGGGTTTGATGCGTTACTTGTGAGGTACGCAAGAGATGTGCATATGCTTTGGTAGACGAGATGCATGTGTATTGGGCTACACAGATGCAGATTATGCAGGTCACCCTGACACGAGGAGGTCTACTTCTAGCTATGTGTTTACCTTTGCTGGAGGTGCAGTGTCATGGATGTCACGTGCACAGAAGTGTGTTTCACTTTCTACCACAGAGGCTAAGTATATTGCAGCCACAGAGGCATGCAAGGAAGCCATTTGGCTTAGTCGGCTAGTGGGAGATTTGGGAGTTACAGTTGATACTCCTATGTTGCATAGTGATAGTATGAGTGCTATACAGTTGGCACGAAATCCGGTCTTTCATGCAAAGACCAAGCACATAGAGGTCAAGTATCATTTCATCAGAGAGGTACTTGAGGACAAGCGGCTTGAGCTTGTCAAGGTGCATACGGATGATAATCCTGCAGACCTTTTGACGAAGGGTCTAGCATCTGAGAGATTCGCATGTCTCAGAGAGATGATGGGCATTGGGTGAGCACTATCCTCACACGTACCACTCTCACTTAGAGCCACATTGGCCTTTAAGTGGGAGGTTGTTGGGGGTAAAGGCCCCTGTATATGGGTATTTAGCCCATCATATATAAAATGGAAAAATAGAAAGATAAGGTAGTGTGAGCTACCACCAAAATACGAGTCGCTCTCTCTCTCTCTCCTCTCGTGTGCATACTCCGCCTCGGTCCTCTTCAAGATCTTTTGTATCCCGGGATAATCAACACTCGGCTATCATGACTTTCAAAATAAGAATTTGGCACCGAAAGTCACCAATATTTGGTACACAATCTCTACACTTTTAGAGGAGATACTTATTATCAATGGAATAGTGTCTATAATTTTTCCTCGACGAACTTTATCACCCCCAAGTAAACCAATGCCAAGTGGTTGTGAAGGGTCCATCCTTGAGCTCTTCGTCTCGATACATAACCCAATAAACTCACCTAGTTGCTTCGGACTCATGCTTGCTCTTCTTCTTGTGAACCTCGACTAATCACTTCCGATTAGCACTCCTTTCCAACAAGGAAGGTGTAGGCTATTGTGCAACCGCATACAAGTGTAGGTTGTTGTGCAGCCGCATACAATAAGCCATACCTCTAAAAAGACGATCGTCCTTGCACTACCATGTGGTGAATCTAAGAATCTACTCTTGATTATGGTGAAATTCAACTTGTTCACCATTGGCATGTGACTCAACACATCTGCTACTATGTTAAATTTACCTCTCTAGAAATATAGGTCAAACTCTTGTAGGATCTCCACCCACCGAGCTTTTCTACCTTTTAACTCATTTTAACTAGAAATCCATTTTAGACTTTCATGGTCCATCCGGACCTCAAAACTAGAGTCATATAGATAATGTTTCCATTTTTTAAGAGCATGAATTATAGCTAGTAACTCTCGCTCACATAGGTCAAATAGTTACGTTGGGCATGGTCAAGCTTCTTGCTTTCAAACACAACATAGCATCCGCTTTGTATTAAAACTGCCCCTATGGCCTCCCCCCACTAGCATTTATTTCTAATGTACAAATGGTTTATTGGGATACATAATACTTAAAATAGGTGTCGATGCAATGGCCACTTTGAGGTTTTCAAAACTTCTTCATTGAGAATTCTCCTAAACGAATAGTTGTGTCCTTTGTCCTTAATTGATCTAGTACGAAGGGGATTGCAATCTTTGTGTAGTCCTTTACATGGTATTGGTAAAACCCCCACAAACCTAGAAAAATTTGTAATGGTTCTAGGTTCTTTGGTTCAGGCCATTTGACAACAGCTTCCACCTTCACAAGATCCATCTATGTTCCCTCATTAGCGGATACAATATGGCCTAAATAGTGAATCATCTTAGCGAAGAATGTACTTTTGCTTTCCTTCACAAATAGTGTATTTTTCCTAAGTAATTTGAATACCAAGCATAAATGCTTTAAGTGTTCCCTTCTCGACCTACTATAAACAAGTATGTTGTCTAGGACTACTACAAATTTTCCTAAATATGGATATAACACATCGTTCATTAGCATCATAAATGTCAAGCCAAACAGCATGACTAGGAACTTAATGTCCAAAATGAGTCCTAAACATGTGGTCTTGAGAATATCCTATTTTCTAATCTTGACTTGATGATACCCTGATCGAAGATCAAATTTAGAAAAATACCTCACACACCATTAAGTTGATCAAACAACTCATCAATGCATGGCATTGGGTATTTGTTCTTAAACATAATCTGATTACGCGTACGGTAGTCTATGCACATCTGCATAGACCCATCTTCCTTTTTTCCAAAGTAGTAGTGGGTGATGCCCATGGTGAAGAACTTGGTCTTGTAAACACTTTTTTCAAGTATTCAGCTAGCTAACATTCCACCTATTCTTTTGGAGTGGCAATTTTGTAAGCAAGCTTGTTTACTGGTTTCAAAACAGGGAGCACCTCAATGCTATGGTCAATATCTTTAGATGGTGGAACACCATTTGGTAAATCGTTGGGAAAAACATGCCTAAACTCTCGAAAATAAAGATGTCAACGTACATGTGTACTTGTTAGTTTTTAGTGTCTTGATTTTTGCCTTGGGTTCTAGGTTTTGTTCACATAAAGACAAAGCAAATTTCAACAAATAGGAGTCTCTCCCAAGGCCATTCTACTAAAATCAGTTTCATCTACAAAAATATTGACATTAACCTTTGTTTCGTGTATGCATTATTAACATATTTTTCATCTACAAAAATAAAATTATGTAAGAGGGTGCAAAGATATACCTTATGAATATCATCGAATGTCAATGGCATCGCACAACTCTGGGGAAAAAATAAGGGGTGCAACTTGCTATGATACCTCATGCTCACCCTATAGCCTCACTAATCTCCCCTCATGCATAAATTCTAGGCTGTTATCCTGGTAGCTATGACTTAGGGTATGACCTAGGTTATATAATCACTTCTTGCCAAGATAAGCATATGCTCTAGCTAAATGTATGACCTAAAAATATAATGTAGCCTAATAATCGTGCATAGGTAGTGACACTCTTAAGAAGATCACTGTATCCCAAATGGTGCTATCGTGAGCCATTAGCTAACGAGATTGTATACTTGTGGTCAATTTTGGCCTCAAGTAACTTCTTAACCAACGAGTAGTTAAGGAAGTTATGAGTGACACCATCGTCAATAATGACAGTGACTCACGAGCTGTCCCTCTCCCTCTCCCTCTCCCTCGCATTCTCTTTTCGATGGACTACCCTCCCCTAGAGGCCATTTTAAGGATTTTTTTAAAAGAATTTTAAATATATGAAATTAAATATTCAAAGAAAATAGAATAAATAAAATATACAAGGCGAGAAAATAGGAACTAGCTACCCAGTCCCTAGGTGTGCCGGCCAATGTTAATGAAGTGTGCACTCTGGTGATGAGATGACAAACCTGGTGATGATGTCTCCAGCATGACTGCGCATGCATGTGTCAATGGAGCAATGCCGAGAGAGTTGGAGATGGTGGGGAGGTTGAGAGATAGAGACTGGTCTCCTCTCCTCTCATGCATGAAAGAAACAAGCGAGAGTTGGAGATGATGGCGCTGTTGTGGTCTCCTCTCCTCTCCTACCTCTCTTAGGTGAAAGAATCAAGCAGCCAACTTGTTATTGCTATTGTACATGGGCACCGCTATTGTATGCGGCCTAACATGCATAGAGAGAGAGAGAGAGAGAGAGAGAGAGAGAGAGAGCCCTCATGCTCCCTTGTGGCCTACTAAGCTTGGGCTGGGTTTTGTTGATGGCATTGCTATACGTGGCCAACTTAGGCATCGTTTGTAAGCTAGGCACTGTTGTTTGATGACTTCTTATGATGTCGTTATTAAACAGACTATCGTTTGTGGCTTGTGTTGGCTATTGAGCTCACGTGCTCCTTGATCTTATGAGCTCTCATGCATGGGCTCATGCACATTATCTACTATGCTATGCTATGCTAGTAGTTGTAGCTTGCTGTGGAAACTAGAGGTGACGTGCGCATCGTCTTACTATCGAATTGGGTTGTTGGTGTCATATTTCTCACGTGTGCATGACATGCCTTCATTGACAGTTGGCATTATGGCTCTCTCAATCATCCTAGCTATTTGAAGCTATGGTGATGTGTGTGGAAAGAGATGCACTTCCAGAGAGAGAGAGAGAGAGAGAGAGAGAGAGAGAGAGAGAGAGAGAGAGAGAGAGAGAGAGAGAGAGAGAGAGAGAGAGAGAGAGCTTCCATGGCCACTCTGCTCTGATAGGGAATCGAATCCACTATCTCTTCTCCTCTACACACAATTGTTGTGCAAAGGATAAGGTCTATCCTTTAGTGGGCCCGACACCCATTCACGTAGTGAGAACGCTACCTCGCACTTTGATACCAATGTGACATTCGTGGCTACGCAGAGACGGAGAAGGTAGGGCTCTTGTTCACCTCCCAACTATAGAGTAGAATGAGCATGCACCCATCCCGCTATCAGTCGCCCCGCGGTACTTCGACCTGGATGACTCACCCCTGAACCCTAGACTTACTTGACGCTCACACTTTGGCATGCTTAATCAAAGCTTGGTCGAGCGTCACGTGCATTGCATGCTACTTGACAGAACATGTCCTAGATGGAGCATTACAGTGTAGTATTGAGCCCAAATCACTATGGTGGCTATTAAAGGTTGTCTCAAGTCACTCAACCATTGCTCCAAAGGGGTTTTTTTGGGTATTTTAGAGTATGTGTGTGTACCCATTGTGTACGTATACCCCTGTTTGTGTAACCACTTGTGTCTATGTGTGAGCACCCCTAAATGGGCCAAGTGTGTTAGTGTGTGTGAACCCACCCTTAGTTGTCGATAAGATACGTGTGCCATGTGTCACTTGTTTAGTATGTGTGTGTGATTCCCTTGAGTCAAAAGATAAGGCTTGCACCCTAAAAGGCATGTACTTGGTGTAAGCTTGAACACATCTAATCAAGCTTTATTGAGTCGTGTGCAAATACTCTCTCTAAGAGCCTTGTTCTCTCTCTCTCTCTCTCTCTCTCTCTCTCTCTCTCTCTCTCTCTCTCTCTTTCTCTCTCTCTCTCTCTTTGTGTGCACACACCATGGAGATCTTCCATTCCCCATAGCTCTTGGCTCTCTTGGGACGCCTTGATTTACAAAACAATGCAACATCATGACCAATAACTTTTGTGTGAGTTCGTTAGTGCAACTTTGTAGGTATCTCATGGTTGTGGAATTCATATTTAAAAAGCCCAATGAGATACGCAATAGCTCTATGGTTAGTGTAACTTTGTGTATACCTCATGGTCATGGGCATCCTCAATTGTAGTAGGTCTTCTTACACACTCTTACATGAGTAGGCATCCTCAATTGTAGTAGGTCTTCTTACACACTCTTACATGAGTAGGCATCCATACAACATCCATACACACATATTTTCAATGCTATATGCCCTTACACTTAGAAAACTTTTTTAGTGCAAGGCCTATGTGTGTAGATGCATGAAAGCATGTACTCGAAAAATTATAGCCAAAATTTTTACCAATTGTTGTGGACCCACCATGTCTATAAAAGACATTTAAATAGAGGAGCTTGACATAGCTATGATCTATCAAAGGCCATGTATGAATTTTTTTAATTATAAGTGTAAGCTGTGTGTGTAGATGTGTAAGAGTGTGAAGCGAAAAAATTATTGGGTCACAAAATATATGCCAATTGTTGTGGGCTTGCCATGTTTCACCAAAGTCAAACAGAGGAGCTTGAGATATATCCAAGGCCATGCCCTTCATTGAAAAATGAAATGAGCCCTTGGTTACCCTTTAGTGACCACCAAGTTGGCTTTTTGATGGGCACAACCATTTATTTGGAGTAGTCATCCAAAAGTAAGGTAAAAAGTAAAAAAAACATGTATTATTTCTACCAAGATAAAAAGTGGAAAAACAAACATTATTTCTACCAAACTCATGATTTTTAAAAGGTGACCTACCCCATCAGAAATCATTCTTGGTGATGATCACTAAGAATTGATTGGATGAGCACTCTACATAATAACATTACTAATTTCCTTGTGCATGGAAGCAGCTCGTGCATAAGGGTGGACAGTGGGAGAGTTCTTTCAAGAAGTATACATCATTTTACACATGTGCATGGAAAATACACAAGGGTGGGAAGAGTTCTTTAAAAAAATATCCATCATTTTGATTGTAAGGGTGTAAGTTGTGTGTGTAGATGTGTAAGAGTGTGAAGCGAAAAAATTATTGGGTCACAACATATATGCCAATTCTTGTGGGCGTGCCATGTCTCACCAAAGCCAAATAGAGGCACTTGAGATATATCCAAGGCCATGCCCTTCACTGAAAAATGAAATGGGCCCTTGCCTACCCGTTTAGTGACCACCAAGTTGGCTTTTTGATGGGCACAACCATTTATTTGGAGTAGTCGTCCACCAAAAATAGGGTAAAAAGTGAAGAAACATGTGTTATTATCCCAAGATAAAAAATGGAAAAATTGACATTATTTCTACTAAACTCGTGATTTTTAAAAGGTGACCTAGCCCATCAGAAAATCATTCTTGGTGATGACCACCAAGAATTCACTGGATGAGAAGTGTACACAACAAAGCAGCTTGTGCACGTGTGGACAGTGGGGGAGTTCTTTCAAGAAACATCCATCAGTTTACACGCGTGCATGGAAAATACACAAGGGTCTTCCAAGCAAGAGCCATCATGTAAGGTGGAGAGAGCTAGCTATTCCTTGAGGGGATCTTCATCTTCATTATATTAATAGTTGACGATGGCTTAGAAAGTTAGAGTTGAGAAGTTTTTGGGATGACCTTTGCATGAGTGGTGTTTCCTCGAAGTCACAAGGTAGCGTCGTGTGAAAGGTGCCACAACTGCGAGTCGCGCAAAGGCTTTCTGTGAAGGCGATGCTTGACTTGTTTTGCATTTAATATGTCCTCGCATTTCGCTTTTTGTTTTTTTGGGTTTTTTCTTTTCTCGACAAAATCTGCCCACGTCTCCGCCCAATGTGACGTGTACACGTTGATGTGTGTCTACAGATGACGTGTGCCTCGAAATTCCCAATGCCTAATAACCAGTGTCAAAATACACACTTTTTTCCTAACCACTCCAATGCCTAATAACCAGTGTCAAAATACACACTTTTTTTCCTAACCACTCAAAAAAAAAAAGGATGATTAAGAAAAAAGGATGAACTTCAAGCTCAACTGGTTTTTATCGAAAAAAATGTATCAGTGAACCGGTTTTATAGCTAAAATTTCTAAAATCCGAAACCTCACATTCAAGGCTAAGTAAAATTACGATATGTTTATCTCCATCTGAGACGTGAAAATTTCACTAAAGAACGGTTTTTTTCTGACATTGCTAGTAATAACATGTATAATTCTGATCTGCGGGTTACTAAACGATGTAATGGAGGAAAAAATCTCTAAACCTTGTTGTTATTTGTTTTTTAATATATTTACTTTATGTTCCCAAAAAAAACATGATAATTCTCACAGTCGTGGGCTCGTTGTTCATTTGCGAGAGTTTTTAAAAAAAATCAAAGGGAAATTTGAAAGGAAAACACATATAATTAATCAAATTGACAATAGGTTTATGTATTCAAGTTCACATTAGCCGAGGGTTTTGAACTTTTAATCAATGAGGCATACCTTTCCCCAACATTATTTGTTTTAATCAAAAGAAAATAATGTAGGACTTTCCCATTAACACCATAAGCAAGTTCTCATTTTGGTAGAATTTCCCAATTGGGTGCATCCCCTTAAGGTCCGTCAACTTCATGGAGACTTGCTTATCTATAGACTTTAGGATTTCTTTGGTAAATGCGGATCTAATAAAACCCATTTTCTAAACCTTGTTTTTTGTAAAAGTTTTCCTCATCTAGGGTGCTAAGATTCTAACTTTGCACCACCTTCTTGTAGGCCCAATGAAGGCTGCTTGGGCTCTAACTTTTTGAAAGAAAAATTTGTGGATTGCTCTTCTTTTCATTAGAATACTCTTACTTAAATTTTAATTTGTGACAATCCACCAATAGAAAATAAATCTCAATTACTCCATGCTTTTTGGTGTCTTAAATATATATTTCTCTCTTCCTCAACTGTTTCACATGATAACCTATTAATATTCCATAATCTTTTTGCTTTTTGTCCTTCATATAAATGACTATGATAATTATTTGAGGGCATGTGATCATAAACTTTCATGTTTCATTTTTATGCTAGGTTGCTTTATAAATTCCCCACATATTAGCAAACATTTATATACCTTCTAGAACCATTCATTGGTGATCCTTTCCGTGTGATGTAGTTCTTTGATAGATTCGTATAATTGCTTGATCTACAAGTAACGGGTTTCCATCTTTTGACCTTTATAGTGTGGTTGTCAACTTGAATAAGAACCACAAGAAGTAGCTTTATAATTCACCATCTTTCACCTATACATGGACTCTGAGTAAACTTGGATATAGAACATAAAATTCCAAGGATTTAAATCATTGATTCTAAGTCATTTTCTCAAAGGTGATGAATGGTAACTTGTATTGTGCTCATTAATCCAAATATCTTTTTGGTACATGTACGAAATATCTTTTTGGTACATGCCATAATCCTCTCCTTATTAGTGACAATGCCCTATTTTGTATTCTTATGGTTTTAGTGTTTGAACTAGTCACAACAAAGATTAAAATTGTGATAAAGAGTGGATAAAAGGAGATCCATGCTAGGGAATCGAGACACAATGGGCCATGCATTGAAATATGACTCATGTGATTTTAAAATCAATTACTAGAAAGAACCATATTTTGTTTAGCCTAACCACCTATGGTTGACCAATGGAAAAAAATTTCTAAGATTGTGATTGTCATGGTGTTGCTCACCTAAGATTTTGATTATCATGGTGCTCACCAAAGGCTTGGCTCAGCTTGACTCACAAGGCATTCCCAAAAAGTGTTGGAAAAAAACAATTTAAAGGCAAAAAAATAAATAAATTATCTCAGACTTGCAAGTTGGACACTCAATGTCATGTAGGGCTACCTTTTGATTTCCCTTTTAAATTGATAGGTTTCACTAAATATTGTGTGCTTTTAGGCTTTTTAATGCAATTTTTGATGATCCTTCTTAAATCTTGCAAGTATTTGATGGCCTAAATGATCAACAATGGACAGATCGTTAAAAACCAAGCGATAAGCCTTGTTTTCATGCAACCCTTGGTAGCATTAGTAGACATATCCACTACATTAAATATTTCTTGTACAGACATGAGTGGGTTTGAAAGCCTCATACCAGGTTTCCAACTCGGCAATATGAATTTTAAACTATCTTGTGGCTTCACCTACCTTAAAAAAAACTTTACACTCTTTTTCAAATGGTTTTAATGTCTATGATACTTTGAATGGTTGGTGGTATGTTGGGAGATGTTGGGTATGGGAGTCATGCTTCCAATGCTTAGTGCTTAAAATTCTTACATAATAAGAAAGTAGGAGAACAATATTGAATATAGTTTCAAATGGGTATGGCAATGTGTGAGTGTGTATGTATGCTATTTTGTTAAAGAAAAATATGTGTTTGATTCATAGTTGCATTAAGTTAGACTCATGGGTGATGTGTAATATATATGCTCATAGTCAATGTACTCATGTAATGTGCATGTTTGTTGTGCATGTGTGTTATGCTATTATTCCTAGCTACTGTTCATTTGCCATGTGTAATATTGATGTGCAGCTTGATCCCATATATTCTTCAGCTGAGCCCTCTTCCATGTTTTGTGGTCTTCCTTTTTCCACCTTGAGTCAGAGTACTTGGTCTAATGATTGTGAAAATCTATGCATTTTGATAAATTCCTTCTATAGGCCCATTGGGTAGGACCTATTCAGTATGGCACTTCAATATTTCATGGCACTTCTACCAAATCAGATTAAACTTCTCTAGGTACTCATGTACTATATCTATCTTGGATAATTCTTTAAACTCCCACACCTCCGTATAGCAGGCTTTAGAGGTGGGTTGACCTTTAGAAGAAATACATAAGTAAGCGCGTCCCAATCTCCCTACACAGCTGGAGTCAACCCCCTATACCAAATTGTTACTTTACCCTCTAGGAAATGTGGGAAGTTGGCTAATCTTGATGCAGGTAAAGCTCACACATTGTATATGTATTCTTGCAAATACCCACATTGTATATGTATGCAAACACGCACAAAGCGCACACATTGTATATGTATTCAACATTAATGCCTACCTTTGGCTTATGAGCTATGGAAGCCACCATTGGAAACATCATGCTGCACACGAGAGCCACTCCATTGGCCTATGAGCTATTGAAGCCACCATTGGAAACACCATGCACACGAAATTGGAGCCACTCCATTGGCCTATGAGCTATGAGAGCCACTATTGGAAACATCATGCACACTTCTCCCACCAAATTTGAAACTTCATGCACACCTCTCCCACCAAATTGGAACCACTTCATGCTCATCACACGAAAAATGTGAGGCAAGGCTTGGCAATTCCCTTAAAACCATGTTGTGTCCCTTATGGACTAGATAATGGGATCATGGATCATGGATTTTCAACAGTCGTCTCGCAATTACCCCTCTCTAGTTCTTGGGAGGTGGTGTAGGCACTTTCTTGATTACCCTACATGAGTATGCAATACATTCATCCATTGACATCATTGAGCCATATAGTGATGATGTTGATGAGGCATCCACCTCACGTTCATCATACGATGGAATTTGGCTTAGATAGGATGTGCCTAGATATGCTAAACTTGGAGATAGACCAAATGGGTTGTATGATGTATTTGGATGCTTGATAGAGTCCTTAATGTAATGTGACTATCATCATTCAACATATTTCATGATTTTTTAAATATGCATTATGCCTACGTCCATGTAACATCACATAATGCTTGATGTTTATGGTGAAATCATTAATTTTAACCATACATGTTTTCAATTTTGTAAAAACTGCCACTATTGCTACACAACACTTTTGCATTGCATATAT
Source organism: Cibotium barometz (assembly GCF_041138505.1). NCBI lineage: Eukaryota > Viridiplantae > Streptophyta > Polypodiopsida > Cyatheales > Cibotiaceae > Cibotium > Cibotium barometz. Next base: position 39,495,226 of record NC_141102.1, on the reverse strand, counting down.
CAATGCATATAGTGGCACTTCTCAAATGGAAAAAAAACACCCAAAAAATAAGTGCCTCTAATCTGTCATTGTGTTGTAGTTCTTGTGCATGAGGCAAAGATTGAAATGCTAGGATCAAGTTAGATCATTGATCACTTAGGGTGCACAGAAAAGAGCTTGTGATGCCATTTTTGCTTGGATTGGGAACCCCATTTTGCCAAGTAGTTTAAATTAAACTAGTTTTGACTGCACAAAGAAAATTTTTAATCTAGAGAAGGTAATGAATGTTATCTAAATATATGAGTAGAGCTAGAAGCGTGGCATTAGAAGGGTTAGGTCTTTTGTGGGGTGTGTTGGAAAGTGAGGAAATCAAATATCTAGGCATTGTGTTCACAAGGGTTGGATGTCAATGAAGAGGCAGTAGGAGCTTATAATTTGAATTGTGTTTAAGGAGAGGACAAGTAATGAAGTGGTAGGCTAGGATCCAACTTCCATTTCCAAACCCATCCTGAGAGCCTTAAACTATATACAGAGCTTGCTCAGAAAAGGACACGACAAGCTCTCAAAGGACATGAATGATTGCCCCTGTAGGTCATGAGTTTAGGCCCATGGTCGTCTAGAATGTGAAAAAGGGGGTCTAACTCTCCACATTCAGCTCGACGAGCACTTTTGAAACTGCATCAAGCAACACATGTGGTGGACTTGAGGGAGAGAAAGAGAGAGAGGGGGAGAGAGGGAGAGTAATGGGACCCTAATTCAGTGCTCGTGGGTTTGAAAAATGGGGGAATCTTGGTCACGTGTGGGGCCGCTCGCGAAGTTCTCGTAAATTTCGATCTTAGGCAAGGGCCTTACTATCCGAGTTCCTGTGGGCTACGTGTGGGGCCCCCCAAACGCGCTGTGCTCTCGCAGGGGCAGTGAAGCTGCTTGAGAAGTCCGCACTTATAAATGCCCGCATTCACCGTCCACACTCCATCGGCCTCTCTCTCTCTCTCTCTCTCTCTCTCTCTCTCTCCCAGCTCGACCCACCAATCCCTGCATAACCCCCGCCCCTAATCGCTTCTGCTAACCCTCCTTGTGTATGGCTGGTCCTCCTGCTCGCCGCCCCTCGCCTCCCACCGACGCTCCTCCCTTTGATATCGATCCCGAGCTTCTAGATAGCCTATTAAGAGACGAGACCTTAATCGACCTTCTAATCTCCCCTCACACTTCATCATCTTCCGATCATAACATGGAGCGTGCGCTCATGAACGCCTCCCTCCATCAGCCTTCTCTGTCCATAAGCCGGACCTACTGCCCGCCTCCATCTAGCAAAGTTTTCGAGTTTGAGTATAATGAAGATGGGCTCTGGCAAGACACCGTGCTTCCCACCGACCTTAATGAGATTGGGGATCCTGATTATCTTAATCTCCCTGATTTATCCGCCTTCGACGGCTCCATTATTGATGAGTACTGCCTCAACGCCATGCAGGACTCCACACCAGCAGCTCATCAGCTACCAGCTATGGAAAATGGGGCAATTGTTTCACCCAATAGTAATGAATTTGGCCAGAATCCCGAGTTTTCCATGCTCGACGGCCTTCGTAATCTTGTTCCGGCCAGAGTTGTGGGAAGCCCCATGAGCTGCTCTTCGGCTTCATTAGTAACCCCTGGTGAGATTAAGGACCTGATTAGCTGGGCTGATTCTATCAGCTCATCAAGCAACACAGGCTCTCCTATGGAGATTGCAAGCTTGCCCACACAAACATCACAGCTGCTTTATCCTCAGTAAGCCCTACACCTAACTATTAGAAGAACACACAGATATTGTCTTGCATTTATTGAACATGAATTAGATTCTCTCTCTCTCACACACACACACACATTCCTAGTCTCCTCCCCCCAAAACACACACACACACACACACACACACACACGCTCTTATGCTAAGCCTTACACTAATCTTGTCATTAAGGCTAGGAAGTTCAATTAAACACCTAGTCATTAGTGATTATTATACCCCTAGTCATTAAGGCTCACTTCCTAGAAAGTTCAATTAAACACCTGGTCATTGGTGATTATTATCCTAATCATTGCCATAATCACCCACTGTTCCTTGCTACACTTTATACTAATCCTCTTTTTACAATACTCCTAGTCATAAAGGTTTACACGCCTAGTCATCAAGCTTATTGTCCTAGTCATTCCCGTCTTCATCCAATAATCAGGTGCTAAACCTTAGTACATTAAAGTTGGCATTAAGCCAAGTGATTGGCTTGTCATTAAGTAAGCCTTGATTTTTCTAGTTATTGTTGCATTTCGCCCTCATGATGGATTATTAATTGTCTTATACTAATCTAGTAAGTAAAATCTTACAGGACCTCGGTTCCACCTTCACCAAATCAATCCATCGCTTATGAAGACAACAGGGACAGCGCCAGCGAGGTGGAAATCCATGTCGAAACCGAAATGGTCAACCTTCACGACGGCTACGTGTGGAGGAAATATGGAGAAAAAAACATTAAAAACCAGATGTTTAGAAGGTATAATGACCCCAAAAAATTTAATTACAGGAAAGGTTTAAGAGTGATTAATGCTCATTAATAGAGGCAAATCAATAATTAATATGGTTTTGTTTGTTAAAATTCCTCGACTGATTGCTTGATTGCACACACAGAAGCTATTTCCGGTGCGCTCAGAATGGATGCAGCGTCACCAAGCGCACGGAGCGTTGCTCGAGGAGGAAAGGTTACATGGTGTTCACTTACTTGGGCAGGCACAATCACCATCCTTAATCATTCACTAATCAAGGGATTACCATCAAAGCATTAATCCACAATCAAAGCAACAAATCCACAGTACAGATTATCATCGAAGCAACTTCAATTATTACAAAGATCTTGGATTAAAAAAGCCCATATAATTTTTCGTTCAACTTAATTACCTCCACATCATGCAGTAGCCAAGGCGGATGCCATGCACAGATGGTGTTGCATTAATTGGGTAATTAGTGCACTGATTAGTGTGCATAATCAACATTGGAAATGCGCGTGCAGTCTCTAGTCAAGGGGTCCCATGAAGAAAAGCTCCTTGACTCGTATAAACCTCAGCTTATATCCGTTGTTGAATACCGCCCTGCCTGTTATAACTAACATTTGATGCGCAAGAGGCGTGCCGCCGTGCTGATTGAGAACACCATTTACGCTCAATTTTTTTCCTTTTTCAACAAATTTGTATACCCTTTTTTTCCCCCTTCTAAACAGCAACCGTTTTTTGTATATTTGATTTTTTTGTCTACATTTTTACTGTGTACAAATCAGCCTTCAAATTCAATGCTCTTTTTTTTATTTCAATTAATCAAATCGCTCCACACGCTGTATGATGCATTGTTTAGATTTTTGTTAAGCGTACGAATTAAATCTTTCGAGTTCAAAGCTCTTAAAAAAATCAAAATAAATATTTTTAAGTGTTTTTCGAGTTCAAAGCTCTTTGGGGGGGGATATAAATTAATGAAATCTTTTTTGGGGGATAAATTAATTAAATCTTTTTTTTGGGGGGGGGACAAATTAAATTAAATCTATAATGCATTGGGCGTGTAGGGCCTATGGCCGCTTGGGCAACATCCAAGATCCTACTAGAGATTTGAACCAACATCCAAGGACCCACAGTTTGAACACGCTTGTAGTATGTACACGTAACCTTCCTTTGAACCTTAGGACAACATTCCTCCTTTGGCTTCTGCCCAAAGTGCTAAACTTGTATGGACAATATAGTTGCATGATTGGCATCCAAAAGCTGATTTTTGACTCGCTTTTTCAAAAATCTAGGTATATTTGCTAACAACCTCTACGAATTTTTCAAACAAGAAAAAAATGAATAAGAGTAGTTTGATATGCCAAAGGCTTGCTGTTTGATAATTTTGTCCTGTTATTTTTTTTAATGATCATCCAATCCTTAAGGGATGTCAAAAAATACGTTAAAAAGCCTAGAAACCCATGATTATTTGTGTTATTTGTCATTTTCAAAGGGCAAGCCTACTTCAAAAGGGCAAACCCACATATTAAATTTAGTATCCATTTGGCAAGTTTAAATTGATTTTTTAATGCTTTGAAATGTGTTTGTTTCCCTCTAGCCACCACTTTTTGGAATGCCATGTGAGCCTAGCCTTTGGGGTAAGTGCCATGAAAAAGTGCCACACATTTGCCGTTGGTCAACCACCAAGTGGCTTGCCTTAACAAAATATGATATTTTTGGGGAAGCAATTTTGAATGCACCTTGCTATAAAGACTCTGTGCCCCTTTTTTTGCAGATGCTCCTTACTATAAAGACTCCATACATATGCTCCAAGAGTAAAGGTTGTCATACCTCTTATAACAAAGTCTACTCTTCAAAAGAAGGGATGGCTTTTTTTGAAAACAATAGTACACCCTTCCTATGAGAAACTCACTTCTAAGATAGCCTCCATTTTATCTGCATGCCTAGAGGGTATCAAAAACTATGCTTATTTCGTAATGTTTGTACCAACACATGTATCATTATATACATTTAAGATGTATATTTGACACCTTCAATCTTACTGGATTACATTTAAGATGAATATTTGACACCTTCAATGTTAGTGGATTACTTGGAAAGCTAATAGGGGCATATAATGAGTGAAAAAAGAAATTGTATTAATTCGTTGAGGGGAACTTGCAATAAAGTAACAGCAAAACGTTTTTGCGTACATTGAACGTCCTAGAACAAGGTATGTATTTCTAATAAACGTTCATTTTTAATTTAAAAATAAAACGATTCAATTGCAATTAATTAAATAGGGACATACAATTAATAATGCGCTTCGAGCGGGTAGAATTAATGAAATTGATTAATTAATAATTTGCTTTCAACAGATTAAGATTCTGCGTCTTTGTTTCAACTCTTCTTGCTAGCACAAGGTTCTGTCATATACGACGTCCAATTTCACATATGTTTTTTGATAACAAACATTTTAAATTTCTAACTTATTCATTTATTATTGTTTTATGTAGTTTATTTTTATCTTTCCACAATTGTATTATCACTAATTTGACTATATGTATTCTGAATTATTAACCTATTTTTTCTTTTTTATTATGTAGTGAAATGTCAAAAATAAAAAAAAGAGCAAGAGAATCAACGACTGGAAAATTTATAAATTCAACTAATGAAAGCCATGAAGTTTCAAGCATAGAACCTAAGAAAAATCGTGGAAGACCAAAGAAGTTATCTAATGAAGATGCAATGTTAGATCAATCCAATGTCAACTTGAAAGTGCTTGAGCTAAGTGTGACAATATCATTAGGTGGTAGTGACATTGATGAAGCATTACTAAATAATATTCATGATTTTATCACTAAAGAATGCTTTGCTGGTAGTTGCTCATTGGAAAGAGGAGGCATAGTTTTCCATTTACACTATCAAATGGTCATTAGAATTCATGCAAAGTCAATAATTGCAATTAATAAGCTCATCAAAAAGTATCTTGGTTGGGATAAGAATAATCCCATTGGTGGCATTGTAATGTGTAGAGCATTAAGGCAGAAGAACATGCACACATTTCATGGTATGATAGGCTATTGTATGAAAGATATTGATAAGCCTCATTATAAAAATGTGTCACATAATATTAGTGCTGAAGATATTTCAATGGAAATAGAAATTTACATGCAATATGGTGCAGAGATGATTTGAAGAACAAAGTTTGTCTTACTCCAACAAACATTTTTGATAGAGCATTGATGTTTTGGAAGTTCTATTTAAAGCATCCTTTAGGCAATAATTTCTGCACCACCATTCATAAAATGATCAAGACAAGAAAGTACTACCCGTCTTCTAATTGGATAACACCATATCAAGGAAGAGGAATGGAGCTTCAAAAAGTTGATGCTTTATGGAGGACAATGTTATACCCATCCAACACAACAATGAAAGATATCTTTGACATTTTTATAATAAGCAATTTACCTTTCGCAAATGTAAAATCTTTAGATATATCTTAACTAAAAACCATCTCCCACACACTCAAGTGATATTGACTCACCCCCAATACCTTCATATAGGAATGAGCAAAGTTTATGCATATGATCCCTTCAAATAGAGTTTTAAGGTCACTTTTCCAATTCAATGAGAACTGGGGTAAGTTAGAACACTTGTCCATGCCTATGAGCATAGCAACTTCCTAAGAGCTCGTTCATGACAAGCATGATTATCGGCCCTTACGATTGTTCATAAATCTAGCCTATGGTTGTAGATTGAGGTCTCTCAAAATGATCATCCTCTTTAGTTATGTTGCAAGGGATGGATGTTTTATTTAGTCCACCCCCTAGCATGGATATTATTTGGATCACTCATTACCATATATATATATATATATATATAAATGGGCTTGCACCTACATGCCACGTGGCAAAAATTTTAGGCCTATTTTCTTCTTTGGGTATTCTAGGCTTCAGAATTATTAGTGTCAGTTAATGTGAAGGCATGTGACAGCTTTTTTTTTTTGTCACCTTCAATGCTATTTTATTTCAAATTGCAAACGCTAACCACATGCCACCTCATTTTTTGAGAGAGAGCCGTTTTGAGAGAGAGAGAGCCGGCTCTCTCTCTCAAACGCACGCAGCCGACAAAGGCGATTCTGAAGATGAAGAGCTCAAGGGGATGCATTCTTGCAACCAGCGATACACATGAACAGCCGTGGCTTGCTTTCTATTTGTGAGATATGAAGTACAAGCTGGTTTGCAGGGGTAACTCTCTCTCTCTCTCTCTCTCTCTCTCTCTCTCTCTCTCTCTCTCTCTCTCTCTCTCTCTCTCGTTCTATCTCTCCCTCCCTCTGTTTACTTCCTCTTTTCCTTCCTTGCGTTCTTTTTCTTTGCTTTGCACTGCCCAGTTTATTGTGCTGCGCTCATGCACTGTGTGCCAAGGGGGCACACCTAAGAAGAGAAAGAAGCACTAATGAGGACTTTGTTTGCTTTGCTTTGTGAGTCACAGAAACTGGAGAACTTCTATGCTTTGCTTTGCTTGCCAGCTTATGTGCCATGCTCTGTGCAAAGCTGCTACTCCCTATGTGTTGCTCAACTACTAGCTCTTGCGTCGCCTCTCATAAGGGCAGAGGGTAGCTCCCTTGTTGAGCGAGTTGCAGAAGCAGATGTTGAAGGCGGATAGGGTAGGGAGGCGATGGAGTGTGTCATCGAAAAGAGACCCGAGAGGTTGCCCCCCTTGAGAGAGGTCTAAGGCACCCATGCTTCAAAGGAGCCCGTTTTTCTTTGCTTTGCGCTGCCCATTTTGTTGTGCTGCGCTCATGCACTGTGTGCCAAGGGGGGCATACCTTAGAATTAGAGAGATAAGCTCTGATGGAAGCTTTGTTTGCTTTGCTTTGTGAGGCGCTCTGATTCATTATTGTAGCATCATTTATTTTTGGGTTGTGTACCCAGCTCAAAGGAAGCACATAGTTGGGGGGTGCTCTATGGGAGCTATGGTTGGAAGGTGAGCCCTCGGCACCATCTTCTATGTGTTTGTTTGTGAGTTTATATGCAAGGGACACTTGGGAGATCACCAAGAAGTTTCACTATCAATCAGCTAGCTGTTGGATCAGACAGCCAGATGGCCACCTCCTGTATTTGCTCGCTCTATAGGTGGTTTTTCTAGTTGGAGATACATAGCGATATTTTCCTATCGTGTTGGTCTTCAACTGACAAGGCGAGGTGGCAAATTCATGACAGGCACGCGGGGCGAGCCCAAAGCCTTAGGCATTCTCTTATCCATAAATTTTGGGGGTTTAAGCATCTCCACCATGCGGTTGACCCTCTCTTTAGCTCTAGAATTGAAAGCTATTGATCTACCTTGTGCAAATATGTGGAGGCAGTAAAGCCACCTCGTGACAGTGTTCCAAAAATATAAAAATTGAATTGCATGTAGCATCGGCCCCAGGGTAGTATCGAAAAAAAGGCCGTCCTTTAGTGTATTTTTGAGGGCTCAAATTTGGAATATTCTCTGGTAGATTTACAAAATTTTTGAGAGAAAAACCACACATGTTTACAAATAACTTTCCTTATTTTGACAATTTTTGAAAATGTTTTTTTCCTAACATTGGCAAGTCTGGGATGGGGTTGAGTCTTGAGAGGACGATTAAGCCCATGGAGGCATTTTGAGTGCATACTGCATGGACGGTGAGGAGAGAGTAAAGAGAGAAAGACTAATGCAGTTTAGGAGATACAAAAATATTTTGAGTTTTAAGGCAAATGTGTAAGAACAATATCTCAAAATAAAATTATAAAGTGGATTATATCTATACTATAAATAAAAGATACTACTTTTATATATTTAACGATGACATGTGGCAGTATATGATGTTTCTACCCCCAAGGTTTACCCATGTATAGATCTGTGATTTGAAAATGTAATGTCTTCCGGCTTCAATCAATACCAGATATTAAGAAGAGTGAAGTAGATTAAGAAGAGTAACGTAGATTATGCTTTATCATTCAAATAAGTACTTAGGTTGGATGTAGGCACGATGAGAGAACCCTTAAGTGGCTTAAAGAAAAGTTGCGATGGGCAGCATAACATGCATACTCACTGAAGCTACCCCCTTAACGGCCGCCCGTCCCATGTCCAAGTGCTCATCCTTAAGTTGGATGCATGCATGACGAGAGCGGTGGCTTTAAGAGAGAGAGAGAGAGAGAGAGAGAGAGAGAGAGAGAGAGAGAGAGAGAGAGAGAGAGAGAGAGAGAGAGAGAGAGAGTTTGTATGTGTGGGTGTGTTTCGATCCAAAGAGAGAAAGGTAGAGGGAGGGAAAGAGAGAGATGCACCTGAGAGAGAAAGTTGAATGTCTCTCTATTGGAGAGAGAGAATTGTGCGGGCCGAGAAAGGGAGAGGGAGAGGGTGCATCTAGAGATAGATAGATAGATAGATAGAGAGAGAGAGAGAGAGAGAGAGAGAGAGAGAGAGAGAGAGAGAGAGAGAGAGAGAGAGAGAGGTGGGTAGCAAAAACTTAATTTTGGTATATGTATGTAAAGTACGCTACAACACCTTACATGTCAAATTCAATTCGATGTTTTTTTTTTGGGAACATAATTTCAATCATGTTTATAAATTGCGTAGAAACATATATAGCAATCTAATTTTTACAAAAGCCACCAATATCCTATCAAATCCCACTATTAAGTAAACCATAGATCCAATCCCATCGCTTCTCCTTCGAAACAAAATATGAATGCTGCCAAGAAATGTGATACCCTAGCTACAAAGCCAGTCACTAGAAGAGACTCAGTAGTACACCCTCTAGGAATGTGTTCCTTCATGAACTTTTTCTTAGTCCAGATCTTCACATCCGATCTCATTTCAATGGGATTTTCTATCAAGGTCATAAAGATATGAACCGGTTGCTTCTCCTTCAGATATCATCTTTGTGTCTTAACCAATTTGAATGTCTGTTAACTGGTGATGCTTTTTTAACAAAGTTATCTTTTTTAACGGTGTGCTGAGATAAACCCATCTCGGAGATGGGTCTCACCACTAGATAATACAGAATTATATGATAGGTTAGATTTTCGAGTCATCTTGGCACTGGACAATACAGAATTTTTCAATTTGTTGTCTACAATCCTGTTCAAACCCTATTCGCCTCAAATATTAATCCACCAAATGAGTTCTGTAAGGTTTATCGTTTTCCTTCTTTCTTTCCACCATGAAAATTATATCCTGCAATAGCTAATGTTTTTTTCTTAAATTTATTTTGCCAGATGGAGGCGAGGAGTATAGGCTTCCAAGGAGAGATAATCTAGTTGTCCCAAGATTGTTTTAAAGCTTTGTTCAGGTGTGTTGAGATTGTCAATATTATATTGGGTTAGAATGGTAGCTGTTTATTTACGCCAAGTTTGGTGCTTTATTCAAAGAAAGTAAGTGCTTTAGGAGCTTCTACCTGGATATATATGGCAAGCATGGTCTGTTTATATATAGGTTGGCAAGCCAAGGACCATGGAGCCCATCATGGGCTTCAAATATAATGCTTATCTCTACTTATGCTTCGAGGACGAGCATTCTTTTTTAGGGAAATTGGCTAGAATTAGAAAACGCAACACAACATAGACACCCATGCATGCCATTGCTTGCGCAATGAGGGCTTGAACCCATGACATTGGGACTCTAGAGCAACACCTCTCTCTATTGCAGTAATTTGTGGTCGACAAGGATGCATGCAAGAATACTCTTGCTCGTCAGGATGGGTCAAGCCACTAGTCATTTTAATATGTGTTACAACTAGTTCCATCACTCTAACCCTAAGAATATAGAAAAAGTACATTCTTACTAATGGGCAAGGACTATGACGTGCATTAAAAAGATGACCATAGGATAAGTCATTATTTAACTTTTTAGAAGTAAAGCTCAATTTTCGGAACTGTAGTGAAAGGTGCTTCATAAAGCTACTTTTTGTGATTCCTTTGAAAATTGTAACAAAGTTGATTCTTTTGAAAATTATAACAAAGTCCAAATATGGAAACACATCACTTGTATATCATGTAACTATACAAATTCATCAACCAAAGAACTATAGCACACAGAAAGATTTCCCTTTCAAAGATGTTTACTTTGAAAATTGATACCCACATTATGAAATTGATAACAAAGTCTTAAGTATGGAAACACATCACTTGTTGTACATCAAGAAACTCTATAAATACATTAACCAAAGAACTATATCACATAAAACGATACCATGAATTTTCCTTTCAAATGATTGTGGATGCTATATAGAAATGCTTGATACTATGTGGGGTCATTTTTAAAGGAAAATGAAGTGTGTCACAAGACCTCAAATAATAAAACCATAGTCATTTTATGTAGAGGCTTTAATGATAGTTTTTTATGCCATCATTTGAAAGAGTTTGGGAACATAAGTTAAACTATGATTAAGATGATAAATAGCACAAAGCAATTGAGATTTATTTTTTATTGGTAATTTTAAAGGAGGCTAGTTTTACGCCATCATTTGAAAGAGTGTGGGAATATGAGTTAAATAATAATTAAGATGGTAAAATAGCACAAAGCAATTGAGATTTATTTTTTTTGTTGCTAATTTTATCAAAGATTTGAATGAGTAAGCATTTTCTAATGAAAAAGGAAAGACCTATTTTTTTCAAACAACAATCCTAGGTTTGAACCTTAGATCCTAGTTGTGATAAAATTTCACCCAAAAAACAAGTTTTCAAATCTGCATTTACCAAAAAACCTTAATGTCTATAGTTTAGCAAGATAAAGCTACCTTAAGAAGAGAGGGATGCCAAACTAGGATTTATCCTTCCTAGGTAAGAATGTGTTATTTAACCTCGAGGTGAATGCTCGACATCATTACATTTGTATTATAACCACATATGACCTCAAGGATTTCACATCTTATGGGGTCAATTCATTAGATTTTAATAGATTCTTTAGAAGTGTATAAGTTCACACACAAAAAAGTCACACTATCAACGCGTACATTACTTGGACTATTCCATCTTCTATATCTTATTTGGGAGCTAATACGTGGTGGCCCGTAGATGCTCCACGTGGCAGCTTCTCCTTTCTTCTCTTCTTCTTCTATATTACTACTCTTCTATACCATACTATATATATATATATATATATATATATATCTTATTTGAGGGTTACATTAGTGGTTTAGAGAGAGAGAGAGAGAGAGAGAGAGAGAGAGAGAGAGAGAGAGAGAGGGCTAGAGAGAGAGTTAGAGAAAGGAGTGAGTTAGAGAGAAACATTGAGTGCTAGAGAGAGAGTGAGAGAAAGAGAGAGAGAGGGTTAGAAAGAGAGTTAGAGAAAGAGAGTTAGAGAAAGCTAAAAAGAGTGAGTTTGAGAAATGTAAAGAGAGAGAGAGTTAGAGAGAAAGAGTGCGTTAGACAAAGAGAGAGAGAGAGAGAGAGAGAGAGAGAGAGAGAGAGAGAGAGAGAGGTTAGAAAGAGAGATCAGAGAGAGAGAGAGAGAGAGAGAGAGAGAGAGAGAGAGAGAGAGAGAGTATGTGTTATAGAGAGAAAGAGAGACAGAGCGTTAGAGAGAGTTAGAGAGAGTTAGAGAGAGAGGTGGCCAGTTTGAGAGAGTTAGAGAAAGGTAAAGAGGGTTAGAGAGAGAGTTTGTGTTAGAGAGAGAAATAGATAGAGAGAGTGTTAGAGAGAGAGATAGCCAGTTCGAGAGAGTTAGAGATAGCCAGTTCGAGAGAGTTAGAGAGAGTGAGTGAATATATCTTCACTAGAGATTCTACAACTGGACTACACCGACTAGTCCACATCTACCTAGTCCACTTTAGCGTGTTCACATTATGGACCGCTTTTGAGATAGTTAAAAGAGAGAGAGAGACAGAGAGTTTAAGAGAGTTAAAAAGAGAGAAGTAGAGAGACAGAGAGAGAGAGAGTTGGAGAGAGAAAGGTAAAGAGAGTGAGTTGGAGAGGAGAGTTAGAGAGAGAGGGAGTTAGATTACAGGGTTAGAGAGAGAGAGAGAGACTTATAGAGTGAGAAAGAGAGAAAGGGGGTAGAGAGAGAGAGAGTTACAGAAAGGTAAAGAGAGTGAGTTAGAGAGAAACAATGAGTTTTAGAGAGAGAGAGAGAGGGGGGGTTAAAAAGAGAGTTAGAGAAAGGTAAAGAGAGTGAGTTAGAGAGAGAGAGTGAGTGTTAGAGAGAAAGAGGGGTGTTAGAGAGAGTGACTGTTAGAGAGAGAGTGAGTGTTAGAGAGAAAGAGAGAGAGAGTTAGAGGGTTAGATTAGAGGGTTAGAGAGTTAGAGAGAGAAAGAGGGGTTAGAAAGAGAGTTAGAGAGAGTCAGAGAGAGTGTGTGTGTTAGAGAGAAAGCGAGACAGAGATCGTGTGTTAGAGAGAATTGGCTAGATCGAGCGAGTGAGTTAGAGAGAGATAGTGTGTGTTAGAGAGAGGGCCAATTCGAGAGAAAGAGTTGAAAAGAGAGAGAGTGTTAGAGAGAGAGTTAGAGTAGAGTTGGCCAGTTCAAGAGAATTAGAGAGAGTAAGAGAGATTGAGAGAGAGAGAGAGAGAGAGAGAGAGAGAGAGAGAGAGTAAGAGAGATTTAGAGAGAGTAAGAGAGATTGAGAGAGAGAGAGAGAGAGAGAGAGAGAGAGAGAGAGAGCGTTGGTCAATTCGAGAGAAATATAAAGAGTAAAAAAGGAAGAAAGATTGAGATAGTTACAGAGAGAGAGAGAGAGAGAGAGAGAGAGAGAGAGAGAGAGAGAGAGAGAGAGAGGGTTAGAGAGAGAGAGAGAGTTAGAGAGAGACAAAAAGAGTGAGTTAGTGGGGTGAGTTAGAGAAATACAGAGAGTGCTAGAGAAAGAGTTGACCAAAGAGAGGGAGATAGAGTTGACCAGTTCGAGAGAAATAGAGAGAGTAAGAGAGTTTAAGAGAGAGAGAGAGAGAGAGAGAGAGAGAGAGAGAGAGAGAGAGAGAGAGACTTAGAAAGATAGAGTTAGAGAGATAAAACTAGAGAGAGAGTTGGCCAAGTTTGAGAGAAAAAGAGAGAGTTAGAGACAGAGAGAGTTAAGGAGAGAGAGAGAGAGAGAGAGTCAGAAAAAGATAATTCGAGAGAGAAATCTAGAGAGAGAGTGAGTTAAAGAGAGAGAGAGAGAGAGAGAGAGAGAGAGAGAGAGAGAGAGAGAGAGAGAGAGAGAGAGAGAGTTAGTAAGTTAGAGAGAGAAATAGAGGGAATTAGAGAGAGTAGGAGAGATTGAGAGAGAGAGAGAGAGAGAGAGAGAGAGTTGAAAAGACCTAGAGAGAGAGAACTAGAGTTAGAGAGTGAGAGGGAGAGAGAGAGAGAGTTAAAGAAAGAGTTAGTGAGTTAGAGAGAGAATTAAAGAGAGACATGAAGGAGAGTTATTGTGAGAGAGAGAGAGATAGAGAGAGACTAAGAGAGTTAGATACTATACTACTACTCTTTAGAGAGAGAGACTAAGAGAGTTAGAGAGAGAGACTACTACTCTTTAGAGAGAGAAAGAGTTATAGAGTTATAGAGAGAGAGAAAGAGAGGGTTAGAGAGAGAGAAAGAAAGAGAGTTAGAGATAGTTAGAGAAAGGTAAAGAGAACTAGAGATAGTTAGAGAAAGAAAGAAAGAGAGTTAGAGATAGTTAGAGAAAGGTAAAGAGAATTAGAGAGAGAGTGTGTGTTAGAGAGAGAAAGAGAGATATAGTGTGTTAGATAGAATGAGGAGAGATAGAGAGAGATAGTGTTAGAGAGTGTTGTGGGTGGCCAGTTCGAGAGAGTTAGAGAGAGAGAGAGAGAGAGAGAGAGAGAGAGAGAGAGAGAGAGTTACAGAAAGATAAGAGAGTGAGAGAGTTAGAGAGAGAGAGAGAGATTTGGCTAGTTTGAGAGAAATAGAGAGAAGTAGAGAGAATAAGAGAGATTAAGGGAGTTAGAGAGAGAGAGAGAGAGAGAGTGGAAAAGAAATAGCTAAACACTAATCTAGTAGGGGTCCTATCTTGGTGTGAAAACTTGTGCATATAAGAACTGGACCTTCAAGTTCCTTTGAAATAAGGTGTAAAATTTGGTAATTTTTAAGAGGTCTTAGGGGTTTTACAAACTTCCCATGTGTGCTCCTCTTAATTTTGGGAGAAAGGATCAAGGAATCTTGCAAAACGGGGAAGATCTCCGACATGGATCGTCGAGGGCTCGACAAAAATGGCATTTCAATGTATTTTTACTGGCTGAAATGTGGGAAACCCGGCTAGAAATATGTCAAGCCGTGAAAAAAAATGATTCAAATTTATTAGTTTTGCTAAAATACCGGCAAAATATAAGAATGTCCGTATTTTGACCGGTTTTAAAAAAATGCTTTTATAGGCTCGCCGCCGTAATGAGAAACCTTCGTAGAAGTTGTCCGTCGTTGAATATTCTGTGGTCTTGGATTGTCTCCGCGATTCGCTGTCGTAGCACTGTCCGTGGGTGAGGGGGCAGGATTTATATCCAAAAAGTTATTCCTCTTTTATATATAATATATAATATATATATGTTTCATGAATAACATAATCACGCCAACCTCCACAAATAGGGCCCTAACGAGCAACAAAATTTATTTTCTTTGCAACTACCTAGGACCTTAGGACCACATTCCCACTTTGGATGTTTGGAAAATTATTCCCAAAGGCCTAATGTTACTTGTTGCTTGCATGGTAGCTTCCTTGCCAAAGTTGACATCAAGGTCAGGCTTTTACAAGATTTAATCTCTCTCTCTCTCTCTCTCTCTCTCTCTCTCTCTACCAAAAACTACCCAAAAAAAGAAAGACATGACCAGGCATCAAAAATGACATGACAATGGCTTGATTTTTTTAATGATTGTCATGTCCATTTTTTTTTCTTTTGGACATTTTAGTCAAATACGGTTGTAAAAGCCTGTCTCAAAAAATCAAGTAAAAATCTTAGAAATGTGCAAAAGCTTGTAAAAGGCAATTAGAAAGTACATTTGCACGCATTGAAATGTGCTAAATCTAGCGAACTCCATCAAATTTTGAAGGGCATGGCTACTTCTCAAAAGGAACCGTGCATTTAGCATCTAGCTCACAACTAATCTTTTTTTACTGCCTAGAAATTATATTATTTGCCTCCACTTCTTTGGGAGTGCCATGCGAGCCAAGCCTTTGGTAAGTGCTATGGTACTTGTGGTGCTATGAATTTTTGCCCATTGGTCAACCACCAAATGGCTTGCTTGAATAGCATATCATGCATTGAAGGTTGTCAGACCTCTTAAAATATGACGTACTCTTCAAAAGAAGGACATGGCTCTTTTATAAACACTCATATGCCTTTCTATCGAAGACCTTGACACTTCTAACAAAACCCCCATATCACCTTCATTCTTGGAGGGCATTAAAAATAAGATTATTCCACATGATTTTGTTTCGTATAGCTGATAAGCAACACACCTTCTCCAAATGTGACCGCTTTGGGTAGGTCTAACACGTAGAAACCATCTCCCACTACTACATTTACCAAAGGAAAAAAAGCCCATCTTCCGCTACTACATTTCAAGCATGAGCCGACACTAAAGGCGATAGCAACATGTAAGGTTTTTAAGAATATTGACGTTACTTTACAACAAGTAGCATGTAAGGTTTTTAAGAATATTGACGTCACTTGCAACATTACACTTAACAAGTCTTTTGGCGATTATCTAATTGACCTTAGGTGATGTCACATAGTGACACAATTGTTTCTACTATAAAGTAACACATGGTGTATTGATATTACAAGGCATTAACTGATGCTCTATAACACAAAAATGGAATTAATAATATATATATCTCTCTCTATGGTTGATTCTCAAAACACCATTGATATGGCCTATGAGTTTGGGTGATTCATGAGATGTTAGTTGACCGGTGTGTATGTATACATGAGAGATATTTAAGAATTCACAATATCTATTCTTCATTCTATTTTTAATGGATACATTGATCATCTATATTTAATGGTGCATATTTTTAGTGCATACATGCACCCTTACTTTTGATCATATATATTCAATGGTGCATATTATTGTTAGTCCATAAAAATCTTTTATTTACAAACATTAATAAGAAAAAGAAGAAACAATCCACAAACTAAAAAAGTACTACACATGGTGTGACAAAATGTTTATCCATATATATTGAGGCCTAAGGCAAGTGAACAAAAAAAAACCTCCATGTGTATCCACACATGAAATCTACAATGAAAAGGTAGGTACATAATAATGCTATGCTTCAATTCTTGAGCCAAAAAATATATATCCAAATCCATACTCTCCTTATCAAACCTATTGTTGTTCTCCATCTACTTCTCCCTCATCCATGTCATAATCATCCTCTCCATCTTCTTGAAATCTACAATGAAAAGGTAGGTACATAATAATGCTACGCTTCAATTCTTGAGCCAAAAAATATATATCCAAATCCATACTCTCCTTATCAAACCTATTGTTGTTCTCCATCTACTTCTCCCTCATCCATGTCATAATCATCCTCTCCATCTTCTTAATCTATGTCGATAACTCTGAGTGCCTACATTGTTGTGGTATGGTCGTGCTCATCCATCTGCCCCATGATCTTTTGTGCATGTGCATCTCACCATGATCTTTTATGCACGTGCACCTAGCCATGATCTTTTATGCACGTGCATCTCACCGCGATCTTTTGTGCATCTGCATCTTGCCATGATCTTTCCATTGAAAGAAAGGTTCTAAATAAATTAAGCTACATAAATATACAAATAGGTGCATCTCCTCTCTTGGTCAATATTAAAATGAGCACTCTTCTATACCCACGGAGAGTAGTGTAGCTATCCAGCTTAGTCCATACTCTTTTTTAAAATTTTTTAAAAATTAATTTACTTGGTAATTATAATTAGAAATCCTCATGCAATTCTACTTATGAAAAATTACTTACAAATTGAACCATAAAGGACAAACTCCTCGTTTCCCTAGATGGTTCCATAGATGGGGGGTAGTGTACTATTGGCCTCATACTCCCTCACAACTTCCCTTTGCACATACATCTTCTTTGAGCAAACCTCTTTGTTGAAGGTTTTCCCCATGGTTCATCATATATACCCAAAGGATGCAGGAACAACAAAACCTTAAAGTGTTGCATGTGTAGGTTTCAAAACACAAGTTTAAACTAGATTTAGAACTAATCATAATCTTTTATAAGAAAAAACATTAATTATCAAGTTCTTTACTTGCATGATTATATAAATTAAAATACAATAAGTAATAATCTCAAAGTAGTCAATGCTCTTCTTTTCTTCTAAATTTAGTATCCATTTAGATTGAGATTCTCTATTAAGAACACCGCCCATGTGATGCTTATCCTTTCAACATTACACAACTTGTGACATAAACCAATCATACTTACATAAATGTGTGACACCTTACTTTCCAACATAGGATGCTTGTAAAGTGTGGGAAAGAGAGATTTAGCTAATGAGAGAAAGAGGAAGAAGCAACATGCATAAGAAAAACATCCAACAATCCACAAGTATGCAATTAATAAGGAATCTCTTAAATACATAGCCTCATATTTACTAGTGCTCGACCGCCCAAGGGGCCTTCCATAATAAACAATCATTGAGTGCATGGCACATTACAAAAAGTGGTATAGAAGTGGTGATTGCACGTCGGTGCATCAGAAGTAAATGTTAACCAAATGTGGTTAACATTTACAAATCAACCAAAATCTCCGTATGTTATCATGTTTTTAAATATATTACCAACAAATGCTCTTGCTCGATGTAGGTACCTTAAGACACATGCATCTGCACATAATATGTTGAAAGTAAATCTATTATTTTTTTTTAAAAATTGTGCCCCTATAATCAATGCACCAACATGGTATTGTCTTCTTGAATCCGTGCTAGATATTTAGCTCTAATGATGTAGAAGTTCATGTTGATGATGTTGATGATGTAGCATGTTATAAACAAGCGCATAGGTTGACGATGAGAGGTCTACTATTGGCCTTATGTTCTCTTTTGGGAGTGCTATTGTTATTTTTCTGGAGAAGTAACAGGCCAAAAAATATTTCAAGTTGGACTATGGTGGCCTACCATGATAAAAGATGCATGGAAATTTGCTTAGGAGTGTGATGTTTGTCAACGACTCGGCCAACCGGAGTGCAATGGATCAAATGCCACACAATCTAGTGCTACCAATGGAAACTTTTCAAAAATGGGGTTTGGATTTTGTCAGACCATTTAAGCCTCCAACTCAGTAAACTAGCAATAAATATATTTTGGGCTACAGATTGGCATTAAGAGATGATGATAAATCCATTTCAGTAGTAAAATTTCTTTATGGAATGATCATGACCAGAATTGGGTGCCAATTGAAGTAGTTAGTGATCAGGGCGTACATTTTCTAAATGAAGTAATTAAGAAAGTAACTCAACAGCATATGATTATTCATAAGAAATCTACAATATATTATCCACAAGCCAATGGTTAGGCCGAATCCTCCAATAAAATTTTACAAAGAATTTTGAAAAAAGTGGTTGACAAGAACCGGATAGATTGGGATCAGAAGTTGTATTCCACATTATGGGCATTTCGGATAGCTTACAAGTTAGCAACAAGGAAAGTATCATTTTCCATGGTCTACGGACTGGAAGTAGTGGTTCCAATGATTGTCCAATTATCATCCAAAGAGTCTAAAGCAAACCAAGTAGAACAGTTATTGGCTTTGGAGGAGAAATGGTTGTTGCAGAGGATCTGGACTTCCGATGTCATCCAATGCCGAAGGAAGCTGTGGATTGATCGAAGCACCAAATTTTGATTTTTCAATGTTAATGATCCAGTTTTATTGTTTAATTCCAGAATGGGTCCACATCCGGGTAAACTTAAGTTACGGTGGACGGGCACATACCAAATATTTTCTAAACTCGGCACCGACACATTTGAATTAGTGACACTGGATGGTGTGAAACTGTCGAAGCACATAAATGGTTTTTGATCAAAACCTTTAGATGGTTACCAGAAGCGACGTCTGTTCCAGTGCACACTGTTTCTATCACATATCCAGCATGTGTCCCAACCCATGTTGAAATCATGCATTGGTTTGTTCATTTCCAAATTGGCCTATTAAAATGGAGCGGCCTTTCTTTAACTTCCCTTTGGTCACATAGGGGCAGGGGAGGTCCCACCAGCAAACTGAAGAAGATATGGAGTTCTACTTAGTCTCCAAGGGCACAAGGAGAGAATAGAAAATCAATAATCACAAAGAGGCACACAATAGATTACACTTCAGGTTCATTATTAAAATGATAATTTTGACTCATAAAGTCAGTTATATGTCAAGAAGGGCCATGGGCCTATATTTATATGCATCTGCAGGAAAACCAATTGCTTGGGCAATAATTTTATACCAGCAAACTAAGGACTGAACTTAAGAATATTACACCCAATTCAAAGACCAAGATTAGTCTTTATATATGATAGGAAGTTTTGCAACCTGGGATTAGTAGAGTTCCATATAGCTGCTACTGCAGGTGTGTTTGGATTTATGCATAAAGACAAGAGGAATAAAAATAATCAGGTATAAGGAGAAACTATTGTTGCTGCAAAAGAATCTCAAGAGGAGCAATAAAGAAAAGAATTTGGAAAGGGAGCTGTCCTTCTAGATCCATCTCTGGAACACACTAGAACTCCATCCCAATTTTCTTTTCGGATACAGTTAAAGACATTAAAAGTTGCTGCTTCTACAGAGCTTAAAAATAGAATTAAGAAGTTGGAAGCATATGAAGAAGAACTTCAAACATCTCAGTATATTCATAAAGAATATGTTCAAGAAATTGAAGGCAAAATAGCTAAGCTCAGAATTTAAGTGCAAGTTTTAGAGAGGGAGATGGAGCGATGTGTAGTGGAAGTAATGGAGACATTGTGGTCCAACAATTTGCCCCTACCCTCCAACTGGCCCATAGTACAAAGGATCGTGGTGCACTTTAGTATTTCTGCCACTAAACCAGCAACCTCTGGAGGATCATTAACAAGCTACACCAGATCGACAACAAAGTGAAGAGCACCCAAGAATATACAAAGAACTGGCACATAAGGGTCAATCTTCCAAAGGTTCAACTTGAGCACAAAGACTAGGTGCCATTACCTAACTATATGGTCAAAGTAACTAGTAGGAGGCCACGCAACAGATAGAAGATCATCCAGAAGACGCCAATTTGGATATTCACCTCATTATTTTTTATATTATTTGCAGTCTTAATTTTAGTCTTATAGGCAAGCTCATCCATCCCATATTATAGATAAATATTTTAGAAACCCATTAGATAGAACTAGATTAGGATTTCATGAAGACTTCTTTGAAGAAACTAAAGAATTGGTTTTGTCTTTACTTATCCAGTGGTGGGCGGCGGACTGCCATCGGGTGTGCCAAGTGTTAACATGTAGTTACCCTTAAATATAGTTATCCACCGAATAGTTATGCATTTATCCTTAATTATTATTCAAACAACATACTGGAAGTAAGTAAGTGTTAACCTGTCGTTACCCTTAAATATAGTTATCCACCGAATAGTTATGCATTTATCCTTAATTATTATTCAAATGACATACTGGAAGTAAGTAAGTGTAAACCTGTAGTTACCCTTAAATATGAATAGTTATGCATTTCCTTAATTATTATTCAAACGACATACTGGAAGTAAATGACACTTTGTACCACAATTAACATCTTATGGTGTAGAGCACAAGCATATGTATGATTCAAAATAGAAGAAGCAATACAAAGATACTAATGATTTACCGATTACCTGTCTTTTGTTTATCTCTATTTGTACTATTAGTCATTTATATTCTTTGTCTGTAATACATTAACATGAATAACAATGCATGTTGGCTTTCCAAACAAACAAAATAGTTGTAGGCTACTTCTAAATATCTTGTTGCTTATGTGACTATACATATTAACGAATTATTTGATCAATGCCCATTTTATACAATTGGCCTGCAATTACCAGAAAAGTTTTACTATAGAGAGTTAAACACTTCCGATAATCTCTGGACATATCTTTTGGAAAATTTCCTTCTGTCAAGAACATGAGCATTTACCAATTTGGAGTCATTACAAATTGGGAACAAATCCATATCCGGTAACTCATCTGATACACCTTTCGGACCTTTGCCAGTGTTAGTGCGAGATAGAAAATCAGCCAACTACATGTTGCCGGGTGTATGATGAACAATGAATTCAAATTCTTGCAATATCAGCATCCACCCTGGCTAATTTGCCGGATAACTTAGGTTTATTAACCAAAAACACCAGAGCCTGATGAACTTATTATCCAAAAGACAAGGCCAAAACTTCTTCACTGAATATATCATTCCAAGTGCTTCCCGATCCATAGTAGAATAATTCTTCTTTGCTCAGGGCAACATTTGGCTGGCATAATAAATTGGTCAAAACCATCCATCATCAGATTCTTGCATAAGCACACTTCCAATTGCCACATATGATGCATCAACAAAAACATGGAATGGTATGG
The DNA here is from genome assembly GCF_041138505.1 of Cibotium barometz. Classification (NCBI taxonomy): domain Eukaryota; kingdom Viridiplantae; phylum Streptophyta; class Polypodiopsida; order Cyatheales; family Cibotiaceae; genus Cibotium; species Cibotium barometz. The sequence continues at coordinate 39,473,248 of NC_141102.1, read as the reverse complement.
ACCAATCTGGTGGTTGAACAATTGGAGCAACTACCAACATTAATTATAAATATCAAAAAGGTGCTTGTTGAGAGACATCTGACCATTCATACGAAACATCCTTCTTTGTGAGAAAGCAAAAAAGGATCTATCTGAGTTGTGGCATTGAGCTTCCAATAATCCACACAAATGCAGAGCTTTCCATTCTTTTTCGGTACAATCACTATTGATGAGAGCCACATGTCATTTTATCGACTGGAAAAATGAACCATACTTTTAAAAGTTTGTCAATTTCCTCCTTAACTTGCTTTGCATAATTAGGGTGTATATTGTACCACTGTGTTGGTTGATTGGCTGAGCTCGTAACCCTTGAGGTCTCCAAGCACTACAACTCCTCGAGAAGCAATTCCACCGTGTCTCTCGTGAGCATTGTCACACCCCCACGTTGCACTACGGGTCCTCATCACTCCTCTCACCTCACTTCACTCCTCACACACACTCACTAGCATGCATTAGGGAGAGAGAACGGTATCCTCCTTAAGATTGATATGATGTTGATAAAACTGAGGATCAACTCACTTTATATCTTTATAATTCTAAGCAAATACATCCACATATGATTTTTAATAATTTTTGGAGATTCTGTTTACACTCTACGTCAAGTTGTGTCTGTGTTGTTAGTAGAAAGGAACTGGGTTTGTATTTCAATATCATACGAGAGAGCTTGAAACTATGTCAGAGTGTTGGATGCAGTGATGAGCGTGATGTTTTATTTGAAGTTCCCTTCTCATCAAATAACATTGAAGGTGATATTGTCTTGGAGGTTCAATTTGTAAACACATTCATTATTTCTGGTGATGCACTAAAAGGTGCTAAAGCACTGTCTCAAGTTGTCCATTAGATATCTCCTTTGTAAGCATTGTTGAGATAATTAAAAATTTGCCTCTATCAAATGCTCTTCGAATTGCATATGGTCTTGTCACAGAAATATAAAATGTAACTTAGCTCCCACATAAGTATGATGGTAATATATTGTTTCATATTCCCTAGGTTGATGTTGGGCACAATACTCAAGGTATGGAGGTCAAATTTGATGGTCACCTTTGGTGTGAGGATATAAACACAAATATTTCAAATTTCAATGGAATCGTGAGATTGAGAAAATGTGGTGGTGAGATAATGCGCAACAATGACCTTTGTTCATACCTTGAGACTAGGTATAAAGAATAAGAGCCAGTGGAAAGGTTGCTTGATTTCGGTGCCAAAAGTTAGTCAAAAAGCTTTAGGAACATTGCAATGCTTGCACTGCAAATGTCATCCTATTTGTAAATCTTTATGTCCTTCCAAGATGTATCTTTGCTTCCTAATTAGGAACTCAAAGAGTAACAAGGTGTGCTATACATATTGGTAACCATATGCTTCCTAAGAACTCAAAGAGTAACAAGGTGTGCTATACATATTGGTTACCATATGCTTCATAAGACCTCAAAGAGTAACAAGGTGTGCTATACATATTGGTTACCATATGCACTTGGTTACCATATGCACTTGGTTTCAAAAGGAACCTTGTTACTCAAAGAGTAACAAGGTGTGCTATACATATTGGTTACCATATGCACTGGTTTTCAAAAGGAATCTCTAGGAAAGAGTTGGACAATTTAAAGACCAAGGTTGCAAACACACCATAATCAAGACTAAAGGCAATGCAAAAGAAGCTAGCTGAGGAGATTGTGCTAGAAGCCATCTTGTCATATAGTCAACAATATGCAACAATGACTGATGATGATGAGGAGCTTGTACATTCATTTGAAAGATCAAGGCGAGGTGATGCTCTTAATTTTAATTTTGTTCGTTATTTTTTTCCTTTCCTAAAGCTTTTGTATATGGTTTCAGATTATCAAGATGGAAGAAGGAAGCCAAAGAGGAGAGATGGATGGAGAAAGAGGCTTGGATAGTATTCTCACCTTGGAGTCGAGGAGAAAAATTGATTTCATGCAGAGTGTTGTATTCTTAGGAGAACTATCTTTCTCTTCATTTGATAGATGCCATGTCTTTAAGATGACCACCAGGGGTCGTGGCTTTGGAGTTGATTTGGTAAATAAGATGCGTCCTAGCGGAGAGCTAGGTAATTTTTGGGTGTGCTTTGACCATGTCAAAAGAGTTCGTGATTGGCACACAATGGCATGTCATGTTTATAATCCATATCTTCAAGAGCTCCAAATAATAGCCATTGGAGACTTCAAAGTAGAGGATACTAAGGATTAAGTTCTCTTTTGGAATTTTTTTAATGAGGTGATGTTGAAGGCTGGTCATGAGTGAGAAAAATTCCATGGATTTATGGTTGATGAGGTAGTTCAAAATCGGAATGCTGCAAGGACTGTGTTCAATGGTGGGGGCCCTGACAACATAATGGAGCAAAAGGAGTGCACATGCTGGCACTAGGAAGATAATTTACATAGACACATTGTGAATTGCATTCCATCTCAAGACCAAGAAGAATTCAAGGGTTGATGCCGACAGTGGAAGAATGCTCCCTCTAGCATAGATGATGCTGAAGCTCAATTGAAGTCCTTGTGTGCTTGGCTTAACATTGATCATGCTATCCCTAAATATATACACATGTTGGAAACATGGATTGTGTGGTGACATGTTAGAATTCATCATTGGGGTGAATATATATTGAAGGTATTAGCACCCACCTTTCACTTTTTCTTTCTTCAAAGCTTCAAAAATTTAACAAGATTCCATTTTCTTGTTGATGTATAGGAAATGGAAGAGGATGACTGATACATTGTGCCAAGGAAAAATCTATCCGAATCAATTCATGGGAGTCGGTTGGCTACAAATAATGGGGTCAAATACATGTCAGTATGATGCATGTGTGATAGATCTTGTAGCACGCTTGCAAAGTGCAAGGCAAGAATCCTTCCTTGCCTCGGCAAGCATATTGGTGATGGACCAGACATTTAAAGGATAAGGGACAAGGACCCAATGTGGAAGAGACACACTTAAAAACAAGAAAATGTAATAGATCTCACTAATAATGTGGCATATGAATTAGGGGTGGCAAGAATTAGGGGAAATATGGACTACCAAAAGGGCCCTTAAGGATTAATTTTAATGACATTTTAATCAAGTTTGGACTAATGGGAGGGGGGGGGGCAATGCACATTCTATCCACTAGCTTTAGGATCTAAAGTAGGGGTATTTATTGATATACTTTAGGCTTGTCCCCCTAGTAACCTCGATCACATCACCTTTTTTATCTAGTAGCCTCACTAGTGTCACTTCACCTCCCTTGGGCTCCACCAGACCTACATGGCCAAAAGGTAACCCTAAAAATTAAATTTTTATCCCTCCAAAAATGTGATTTTATCCCCCAAAAAAGTGCTTTCATATTACTGTATAGTGAAAAAAGAATTCTCCAAGCTTCCTAGCCCCTTTCTATGCTCTTAAACTAATTACACATGCAAACCATTGGTTCTAGAGCTCTCTAATCCCTCTTTAATCTTTCCTACAACCTTATAACCTCTTTTTAATCTTTGTTGTAAGCTTGTAATCTCTCTTCAATCCTCTTGTATGTCTTTAATCTCTCCTTAATCTTGCAGCAAGTTTCAAACCCTCTTGTATGTCTTTAATCTCTCCTTAATCTTGCAGCAAGTTTCAAACCCTCTTGTATGTCTTTAATCTCTCCTTAATCTTGTAGCAAGTTTCAAAACCTCTTTCAAGCTTCCATATCTCTACTAATCTTGCTATAACGTCTCTAATCCCTCTTTAATTTTTTCTATAATCTTCTAATCTCTCTTTTAATCTTCTAATCCCTCTTTAATTTTTTCTATAATCTTCTAATCTCTTTTTAATCTTTGTTGTGAGCTTGTAATCTCTCTCCAATGCTCTTGTGTGTCTTTAATCTCTCCTTAATCTTATAGCAAGTTTCTAAACCTCTTGCAAGCTTCCATACCTTTAATAATCTTGCTATAACCTCTTTAATCCCTCTCTAACCACTTGTAAATATTGTTGCAAGGTTTAATGGCTCTCTAAGATCTTGTCTAATCCTCTAGCAGCCTTCTAACCTCCCTATTCCTCCTCTAATCCTACTTAAGTCATTTTATCCTCTTGTAAGCAAGCTCTCAGCCATGGAAACATTGAATAGGAGACCCAGTGATTCCATCTCTGAGTATGTTCTTAACAACTCTAGGAATGAGAAAGGTATTTGGGTTGGAGAGAGATTCAGGATTAATGATTGGGTTTACTTATAGCCAAGCTTAAGAGAGCCACACGAAGTCAAAGATTGTGGTGTTTTGGAACATCATTGGAAGAGAAGATTGCTAGCTTTCAAGAAAACTCAAAATTAAGGCATGGTGGCAATCATTCAACATATCTACATGGCTTCAGACATTCATCTTCCTCATCAAAAGGCAAAAACCAAGTTTCCTTGTAATTGTAAGTATTTTGTCACTAATGTGGTTCTATTCAAATCATTTTGCTATACCCTTGTTGTTCACTTCTTTTTTTTTTTGGTGTGGTTTTGTGTATGCAGACATATTCCCATCAAGTTATATAGAGGAACAACCATTGAAGAGCATAACAGGAACCTTCACTGCTTTCCATTCCACCATAGGTGAGGTTTTATTTCCCAACAAGAAGCCTAGGACACTTCTAGGAAGTAGAATATTCTTTTTTCACACACTCTTAAATAGTTCCCTCTAGGCCTAAAGACTATGGAAGACTTGAAAAGCTTCCATTTCCCTCATGAGGAAGTATAGAGTGGCCAATCCCAGATAAATGGAGTGTAGATACCTTCAAACAAAAGATGATTTGTGATATCCAATCCTCTTTAAAAATTACTAAGCCCTCTTGATCATTAGGTCTTAGTTGGTATGTTCCCATTCATCTTTTTGTGTACGTGTTTTGTAAGCTCTTGCCACAAGCCACTCCATCAATGTTTATTTGAAAGAAATTACAATCTGAGTAGATGAATGGTTTATTTGGAAATGCATGGGATTTAGTGGAAGGGGTGCATAAGGAGATGTATATTCTTGCAAAGTTGTGATTTCAAGTATCACACTTCGATACTTGAAAGTACGCTCAAATTTATACATCCAATTCCACTACGAGCGATGGATGAAGAAAAAGGGGGAGTGGATGAGGTTGGTGGCGTTGCCCTGGCCCATTTAGTTAAGGGCAAGGAGGTAGATCCAAAGCTTGAGCTCCTTGATCAAGTGACGGAGAAAGCTTTGGACTTTGTTCTTCTTCAACAACACGAAGAGGCGAAAACAACTAAAGGTACCACCTCACGGACCAGTGGAGAAGGGTCAATAGCAATGGGGCGGTTGTGCACCCACGAATGAGGCCGATGAGATAGGGGCAACACCAGATATGCCCGAGTTAGCACTAAGTATGCTTAGCTCTGTAGTGGTAGATGGAGAGGAGTTTCTCTTCTTGCAGGACTTAGAAAAAAAGTTTAAAGTAAAGCAAGATGAGTGCTTGTCTCTCCTTGCCATTGGGCTAGATTGTCCACTTGACAACAGATCCTCTCAATACATGACAGAGCAACTTGTATCAGTTGATGGTACGATATTAGAGAGTGTCTTGTTTGTTCAAGGATAAGTACACGAATCTTAGCAGGGTCAGTGCTCGAGGAGGAATTCAAAGAAGTACACGCTATCTTGACCCAAGTCAGCTTGTTGCATTCGCCTCCTCAACAATTGGAGGAGCACAAATCCTCCCCTCAACAAGAGAAGGTGCAAGGCCTTAAAAGAAGCTATCAAAAGATTAAAAAAACTGGGATGTAATTTGTAAAGCTTATCACGTAATCCTATTTTGGTAATAAAAATACACTTTTTTTGAACTACAAGGGGTTTAATTTTAATTTTTGTAGTTGAATTTTACATGAAGTGAATTTTTCTACTATGCAGTTGATTATGAATTTGTAATTTAATGGAGTGAGTTCAATTTTGTACTTGAGTTTATACTAATTAACTAGATTTTTGTAATTATACTTGAAATCAATTATAAAAAACATTCGGAAACATTTTTTTAGAGCATGTACAGGCCTTCCAAGCCCTTCCCCCAGGCCTTGGGGGGGCAGCATGTGCCCAGAAGTCCCCTTGGGCCGGGGGACTTCTGGGCACACATAGCCCCCCCCCCCGCCCCCCGAGGCCTGGGGGAAGGGCTTGGAAGGCCTGTACAGGCTCTAAAAAACTGTTTCGAATAATTAGAGAAAAAAACTTGTTTTTCCAAAAAAATATATTGCACATTTAGAATTCAATTTTGCGATTCAAATGAACGTAAAAATTTTGTAAATTTGTAAACTCTCTAGATGAATTTATAAAAAATTACACTTTTGTGTTTTATAACTCAGAGTGAGAAACAAGGTGCAATCAAGTTCAATTTTATACAGGGTACATTGATATTTCAAACTAAAAAAAATTAAAAAGTGTTCCAAAGTAAAAATCCATGACTACACAAGATTAAAATGAGACAAGACAAATAAAAATTGAGCTTTCTATGATAAAGAAAAGTTTTTACATATTAGCACTACTAATTACAAGTGTTGATGACACAAAACCCTAGCTAATTTAAGATCTTTTGTCATAATAGTAACCCTCTTGGCATGGATAGCATAGAGGTTAGCATCCTCAAAAAAGGTCACCAAAAAAGATTTTGCAACTTCTTGTAAAGCTCCCAAGGCAAGGCTTTGCACATGATTTCTTGTAAAGCTCCCAAGGCAAGGCTTTGCACACGATTCCCAAGGCAAAGCTTGAGAGTAACTATATAAGATTTCTTTTACAAAACATGTGAAAGGTGCCTAGGAATAAGGAGATCCACAGATTTTTGAAATCTGCATATCTCCTAGAGTGCCTTGACTCCATATTTCCTCCTTCTCCTTGGTGCACGTGGAGGCACATTCGGGTTCTGAGGCCTTGGAGGGGACGAGGAACCTTCTTCTAGTCAGGTCCCTTGGGGTGGCCATGGTGAGGAGGTGGTGGAGGTTCTACTAGATGTTACTATGGTGGTTCTTGTAAATATATAATTTGAGGAGCGCTCCCCTCACTTGTAGACCACCTTGTCCTGTGTCTGCTACTTGGACTTCCTCTCGTGTTGGAAGAGGACCCATATTTGTATGGAGGGTCTTCCCGGCACGTTGCCCTCATGGAGGTGGAATATTTTGTCCTTCCCATGGTGGAGGACCCTACTCCTGCTCCTGCTTGGTGTTGGCTGACGATTTTGTGCTGTTGGGAATGTGAGGATGCTTTCTACTACTAGTAGTAGCATTGGCAAGACGAGGAGGTACTTTACGTGTAGTATTCTTTGTTCGAGCCATGGGTGAGAAAGTGAGGAGTGTGAAAGTGAAATGAAAAAAATGAGGCCATAGAGTCTTATTATAGGTACTTCTAAATTAGGTCAAAATTTTTAAAATGACAACTTAGTGTGAAACCTAAAAAAATTTAATGTCCTTTACAATTTAATGTTATTTCACCCAAAATTTTCCATTTCTAACCATTGTAGCATGCCATGCAGCATAGCGTGTTGGCCCACTACTTTGTTTCCATTTAGCCTTATTGGTCTCCTTCATGCAGAGTTGGACTCTTTTTGCAATTTGAGATGCCTTTTCTTTCTCCTTCAATAAGCTTCTACTCAATGTGTAGTATCAGAAAAACCAATCAAACATTTCAATCAAGTAATTTGTTTGTGTCACCCCTCCACCATGACGTGTTCTTGAAATAGATTCCCTTTTCCCTATAATGTGACTTCTCCATCCCTTGGGCTCCATATGTCAAGGGAACCATACTTTTCCAAGTAATATAATCCATGAACATAAACAATATGCTGGAAACAAGCAATTGCGTGAGTGATTATAAATACATATAGATTGTAACAACTTGTTAATAACAAAAAAGTACCATGTAATGTGTGATTATAAATACATATAGATTGTAACAACTTGTTAATAACAAAAAAGTACCATGTAATGGGTGATTGATGTTTCCCCCCAACTGTCAATGACAAGTTGAGTAAACTTGATGACTGCTGTCTTGAATATGCTTTGTTGTTCAACGTTAGTAGTACTCAAAGCCCAAACCTTTGCCAGCTTATTATTACGAAGACTTGCATCCTTGTCACAATCAGTAGTACACTTGCATAACTCTTTCCACAAGTTTCATCTTGCTTTGGAGTTTTTCCCCGACATGTTGTGCAAAAAATGCTTAGCCTTTGCTCCACACATTGATACTTGTTGTTGCGCCACAATGTGATTATCTCCAGACATCTTTGCATCCTTCACTATTTTGACGTTGCCTCCATGCACTCCTAGAGAGTTGAGTAGATCCTCCACTTTGGAAATGGCTTCCATGGATCACGCAGCCGGCTTCATAGTGAATGCAAAGTCAATGTGCGATTTGAGAAACTTATTAAATATTCTCATTATGGCATGTAATGTACAGAAGTGATTTTTTTCACATAGGAATGAAATAATGGGATTCCATGTAGAATTCTTCACATCCCTGTCTGGTGGTGCTTTCAAGTTGCATGACATGAACTCATCAATCCATCGCAATTCATCTTCCTTCTTGCACTTTTGCTTTGATTTCTTGATGCATAGAGGGCATGGAAGTAAAGAGGTAGCACTTGTGTCACAACCAAGCATACATTTGATTGTTTTCAAATGTCCTTCTAAATGCCATCCCACTACAAAGGTACCCATACCTGGAACTTCAAATTGTTCACCATTTATTTGTTGCTTGATGACCTCAATAATACAAGGATATATTTGAAGCATCCAATCTAGCATTTCATGGTTCTCCTTTGGCACCTCAAAAGCTCCTAACCACCAATTGACTTTTTCAGATTGAACACTGAAAGAAGGCACCTTTTCCATGTCCTTTGCATGTGCCATTGCCTCATTCATGAGAGTGCAAGTCCCATTCTTTCCAATCTGCGCCCTTTGACAATTTGACACTCATCTAGCTTCAATACAAAAGAGACCACTCCCATAGACTCTACAATCATGAAGCAACACATGATTAGTTAAATGTGCTATTTGTTTTTTCACCACCATGAATAAGTAAGTTTAATTCATACTAACCTTCATGAGAGACTTCATAATTATATTACCATGGAAATACTGACCGACAAGTGTTCTTCCATGCGCATTGTTTGTCTTCTTTGCCAATGCAACTTTGTACGGAGGTGGAAGTAAGTGGCTTTTGATCCCTTGCTTTGTGAAGAGCCTCCTTTGTCATGGCATGGATGGACTCATAGCAATGAAAGAAGAATTAGAGTAAGATGATTAGCACGATTCAAAGAAAATGAGATAGTTATTATTGAAAATGACCTTAAAAAGGCACTTTTAAGGGCAACATATGATTGAGGGACCTTTTTTTGATTTGAAACGGGCCAAAATTTAAAAATAAAAAAAAACCCTAGTTTTAGAGTCCCTTATACTTGCGTTTTTCGTATTTGGGGAAGAAAGAGGTATGGGACCACATATAAATGCATGAGATATGATGGAAAAGGTATGGGGCTTAAAGAGGTTGTTATTGATTGAAAGTGACCTTGAAAAGGTACTTTTGGAGGTTACATATGATTAAGGGACCTTTTTTTTATAAAAAAATGTTAAAATTTCAAAACAACTCTAATTTTAGGGTCTCTTTTATCCGCGTTCTTTCAGATTTGGGGAAGAGAGAAGTGTGGGACCACATAAAAAAGGCAAGTGGTCTAAGGAATCTCAAACATAAAAATTTTCAAAAATAAGAATGGACTCTAGAAATAGTGGTAACATTTCTAAAAAGTGAGTGGACCCTAAAGTAAGAATAAGAGAGGATCTAGGAGTTATTAGTCTATAAAGGAACCCAAAAGTAGGGTATTCATTAGCTTGTTCCCTAATATGGATCCAATTTTAGCATTGTAAACCCAAAAAATTAGCAACTTAAGCTAATTCCTACAGGGCCCTTTTTGTAGTCTATATTTCCCCTATACCCACCAAAGGTGACTCGGGGAATATTACTACATTATGCAAGAAGAGGCCAAGGTCATTATTGTCTCCAATACATGTGGATGACTCCCATAGACTTGAGTATCAAAAGGTAACCAAGCAGCCTCGCAAAAAGCATTCTATCTCTAATCCATTTAGGAGGTGCTAAAGGAAATGAAGACAAGAGGTGGAGATAAATCAAACCATGTGGGCCATTTGTCGCACAAATCTTGAGAGTGTTGTTTGATGCCAAGGTTATCTTACAAAGTGCAATAAGCTCATTGACTCAAAGGGAAGAGCAGGAAAGGAGGATGTCCCTTCCCCATGCTTTTATGGTAGAATTAGAATATCAGTAATGAAGACGATGTTCGTGCACAAATGATCTACTTTTGTGGAGACAGTGTGGATCACACATGGAACCCAAAAAATGCTATACATGGATTGCCTGGGCCTACCCCTATAAGGAGGGTGGTGGAAAAAGGAATAACACTTGCTATAGGCTAAAGTTAAAAACCTTCTACAAGGTGGATTTGTTCTTGATGAAATAAAGAAAGAAAAAACTATAACACAACCTAGAAGAGTACAGATAGCTAATGTGGGAGGTACAGCTAGACCAAAATTTTAAGATGGAAAAAAGGTGATCTATAGAAAGACAAGGTGGATTTGTTCTTGATGAAATAAAGAAAGAAAAAACTATAACACAACCTAGAAGAGTATAGGTAGCTAATGTGGGAGGTACAGCTAGACCAAAATTTTGAGATGGAAAAAAGGTGATCTATAGAAAGACAATCACTAAGGAAATGCAAAACAAAATTGATTCAACAATGTTGATGGAGTGTGTGGTTATACATACTCATGTGGTGCACGATAAAGAATATGTTGAGTTCACTATTGCGATAACTGGGTCTAAAAGGAGAGGATGCCATTATATAGTGACGGTCTCCATTTTTCCTTCTTGTACATGTGAGGATTTTCTTCGTAGGGCTTGTCACATCCAACGTTACTTTCCATGCAAGCATATATATCAAGTGTTCTTGAAGATTTTAGGTTTGGATTTGCAAAATCATAAGCTTGTACATCAAGCTGATCCATGATGCTCTATCAAGGGTGGTAATGGTTTAGCATATCTGCTATGGTCCTTCCTATTTTGGTCAAACTAAGTCTACTTCTGTAGGAATGATCTCTAGATTGGCTTTCTGGTATTATGGTCAAAATATGCCCACTTATGTAGTAATGGTATCTAGTTTGGCTTTTTCTTGTGATATGGAGACCTTCTTTTATTATGGTAGTTATATCCCCTCATCATGTATAGAAGTGATCCCCTCATCATGTATAGAAGTGATCTCCAAATTGGGTTCTTTTTGTATTGGGACACCTTATTTGTGCTATGTGGTATCCTATCATATGTAATGGTGATATGATCTCCTAGATGGGGACTCATGTTCTACTTGTGTAAGCAACCAATAACTAGTTATATTTGAAGTTCCCTTCTCATCAAATAACATTGAAGGTGAGTTTGTCTTGGATGTTCAATTTGGAAACACATTCATTGTTTCTCGTGATGCACTAAAAGGTGCTAAAAGCATTGTCTCAAGTTGTGCAATAACTAGTTACCATTGGCCCTCGTGCTCATAGTAGAGATAAGAAGATTCAAGTAATTGTACAAAGCATCTTCTCCTCGTGCTATGTGCTCATTTAAAAAACTAGTTACCATGATATTTTCTTGAATAAATATACAAATAAACATGACTAAAAAAACTTAGCTCGGACTTTTTGGCTCGGACATTTTAGCTTGGTAAATGCGCATACCCCAATCTGAGTGAGATGCATACCCCTTTACACATCCAGGTACCAACCTTGAGGGTTTTATAAAATTCCCATTGGGCCCTGAAGTGCCTTAGTATATCACCTTAATAGGCTTGTTGTTTAAACACTGCCTGGGCCTCCAGATTTTCCATCCTTAATATATCCATGGGGTTTGTAATAAATATACCATTGTGCCCTCAGTATATCACCCCTCTAGGCTTGTTTAAACACTACTTGGGCTTCCAAATTTTCCATCCTTAAGATAGCCACATAGAGTTTTGGGGGTGCATTGACGACAATCTCAGCCTTTCGAACTGCACAAATATCCCTAAAATAAAGCATTTTTCATGCAATTGAGTCCTTAACATGACCTTGGCAGAATAGATGGAATGTTTCCCATGTATGATTCAATAATCATAATCGTGGATATTTTCACTTACCACCTCTTCTTTGGTCAATTCATTCCCTCCCTTTTTAAAATCTTCTTTATTGGCATCAAATATACACAATGACTTTGTCCCTTTCCAATGTATGTTTTGGCATTCGAACACATTTAATTAATGGAATTTCAAACTTTGTGCACCAACCAAGTGGAAAGTATTTTGCATACTTGTCCATACCCTCAGAGCTGAATCTTGTACCTTTTTAGCCTTCCTTGCCAAATTCTTGGAATTCATAATCTGAAGGTACCTATTGAGAACCTCCAGCTCCCAATGTAGTAGGCTTTACTTCATCCACATTAAAAATATTTCCCTCTATTTGTGAGGAAGATCCTGCCTTCTTTGAGCTTGATGTAGCTTCATGGGGCTTTGGAATTTTCTTTCCCAAGACTTGTATAATAACATCTTATAGCTTGTTAGAGCAGTGATATCATAGGTGACATTGAGCTTCTGTCCTCTAGAGAATATAGTGTCCTCTTGTTTTGATACCATGTGATCCTTCACATATGCTAGACGAGAAAGTTGATAAGATAATGCACCAAGTACCTCAACATCAATACATTTAATTTCTAGATGCAAATCAACATTTGACACATCAACATTATTCGCTCTTTATCCTCGAAAGACTCATTGTCATATGGGGACTGAAGGAAAAGATGCATCTTGTGTATTTTTTGACCATGTAGATTATAGAAGTCTATGTATACCACTTCTTTGGCTCACCACTGGCCATGTCAACATTTGATGGAAAAGGCATTTTCCTGTTTAGAGCCATCTGTGTACTTGAAATGAGTTAAAATAAAAATAATTCAATCCCATAAAAACAATCATACTTACATCCAAATGAAAACCTTCCATAAATGCTTTGAAAACCATCCATAGTGTGCTTCAAAATTTTATGCATGCAATTTGGAAATTCATGAGCTATTGGTATAAGAAGGTAGAGAATGACCCTAGGGACATTCTACCACCCACAATATGATTTTGGAATGGCACTAGAGCCACATCATGGATGGTAGAATGGCCTTTAGGGCCATTTTACCACCTACAATATTATGATTTGGAATAGCACTAGGGCCATTATAAAGCACATCATGGATGGAAGAATGGCCTTAGGGCCATTCCAAAGCATATGCATATGCTTGAAAGAATGGCCTAAGCCATTCCAAAGCATATGCATATGCTTTGGAATGGCCATTCTTTCAAGCATATGCATATGCTTTGGAATGGCCCTAAGGCCATTCTTCCATCCATGATGTGCTTTATAATGGCCCTAGTGCTATTCCAAATTAGGCCATTCTTTCAAGCATATGCATATGCTTTGGAATGGCCCTAAGGCCATTCTTCCATCCATGATGTGCTTTATAATGGCCCTAGTGCTATTCCAAATCATAATATTGTAGGTGGTAAAATGGCCATTCTTTCAAGCGTATTGTGTAGGTCAAATAGCCCTAGGGAGATTCCAAAGCACATTGTAATTGCAAGAATGGCCCTAGGGTCATTCTACCATGCACATTCTTGATATTTTATGCATGCACATGTACTACTTGACATTTGGAATATTCTAAAATTCACCAGCAATTGACATAAGGGAGTAGAAAATGGCCCTAGAGATTGGTATGCACATCTAGAGATTGGCCAAAGGATCATTGTAAAAATTATCAGTAGTTAACACAAGAGAGTGGAGAATGTCCCTTGAACCATTCTTGCAAGTATAATTTGCTTTATAATGGCCCTAAGGCCATTCTACCATGCACAATATGCTTGGTAAAGAGAATGTGGGGGAGAGGGAGAGTTTCAAACCCTAGCAAGCAAACACACACACACACACACACACAAGAGAGAGCAAGACACAAGAGATAGATGGATAGCTGAATTTTCTTCTATCTTCTTCTTCTCTACTAACCATGACATAAAGATAAGAGTACACACTATATGGATTAGTACTCTACTACTACAACATGCAAGGGTCGGCGGTCCATAATGTGAACCTGACTAAATGAGCTGTTGCTATAACTGTGCCAGTCTCTAGTAATCCAAAATGGCTATCAGGTAGCCTGTCATCCCACTGGCCACATATCACCCATAATCTCACCAACCATGCCAGTGGTGTAGATACGAAAGCTGCATGTTTTTCCTTTCTACAATACCATTTTGTTGGAATGTGTACCTACATGTAAATTGCCTCTTGATTCCCTGCTTTCTCAAGAAATTGTTGAACTCATTGGATAAATATTCACCCCACCATCTGATCTTAGGCATTTTATTTGCATGCTTTTTTCCTTCTCGACCAAGGCTTTAAATCTCTGAAAGTGAGCAAACACCTCACTTTTATCCTTCATGAAATAAACCCACACTTTCCTAGTGTGGTCATCAATGAATGTAACATAGTACCTGCTGCAGCCTGCAATTGTTGGAGTCTTGGTCAGTCCCCATACATCTGAATGTATGACATTCAATGGTCTTGCACTGACATGCTTTTCATGTGGGAAAGCATGTTTGGCCTGCTTACCAAGTTGGCATGCTTCACATACCTTATACATACCATCAACCTTAAACTTTGGCAAACCTGCAACAAATATTTTGGGCTTGCATAGACTTTAGTCGCTGTACATTCACATGACCAATGCGCTTGTGCCATATGTCAATATCTGCAAATGACACTTGTTCCATGTGCAAACATGGCTTCCTTTATCTCAGACATGCTCACATCCAAAGTAAACATCTTGCCATTTCTGTTACCCTTTGCAACCAAACGACACTTATTTTTGAAGTCTTCCACAAAACATCCTTGAGGATTAAACCTCACTTGCAGACCCTGCTCAACCATCTGTCCAACAACAGAAAAACCAAGTTCTTTGTAATATTTGAAACATGAAGTACATCAGCCAAGTAATTCATTTTGCCATCTTGCATAGACAATGACACTTTACCAACATACGAAATAGGATGCACAGTATCATCACCCGTTTCTTAAATAACCTAGTTTTTCTATTTTTTGCATATCTCTAAACCACTCAGCATGATTGGTCATGTGGTTAGAGGCACCAGAATCCACATACCATATATCTTGAGATCCTGACACATCCCTTGTTATGGAACTAAGCATGTGCTGCATCACAAACAGCTGCTCACTTCTGTCATCACCTCCATGTTTGCTAGATGATGCATAATTGCCTTGCTACAACTTCCCACTTTTTAATGTCATTCTGCTTTTTGTAACACTCCTTTGCAATGTGTCCTGTTTTGCCAAAGTAATAGCACTCTATGCTATTTGCATTTTTATTTCTTTACCAACCACCTCGGCCTCTTTGGCTCCCCCTACCTCTAGACGGGCCTCTTCCACCCGTGTATGGTTGCTGCTGTGAATCATAATTTGGATTGTTGTTGTCTAGAATTCTGATTTCCTTGTCGGCCACCACCTTGGCCTCGACCATGGCCTCTACCTCTACTTGAATTAGAGTAGAAGGCCTGTTCTGATGTGTTCTTGCTTTCTACAGAAGAATCCTCACCTAAAGCCTTTTCTTCTATGATTAGCATAGATATCAAGTCCCGAAAGTTGGGAATATTCTTCCTAACTGCAATGGAGGTCTTGAATGGCTTGTACTCTTTGCCAAGCCCATTCAGACAGACACTCAACAAATCATCATCCTCCACACTGATACATTGAGACCCAAGGGATTCCTTGATCTTTAAGGCATATTCATTGATGGGGACATGCTTTTCTTTTTCACAATATGTAACTCTTGTATTAACTGCTGCAACTTCCTTGCCTTTGTGTTAGTCTAGAACATTTGAACCAGATTTTGCCATGTAACTGCTAGAGTGTTTGCATCCTATATATGTCCTATCATAGTGTTCGTGACACTAATTGAAAGCCAGTATACATGACTTTTCTTGCACCCTGATTCCAATCCTTGAATGCCTTTATATATGCAGGAGTGACATTCTCCTCAGATAACTCTAGAGGCTTCGCATTGTCTCCTTCTACATAATCCCAAAATCCTTTACCCATTAGGAAATTGGTCATTCTGAACTTCCAAGCATGGAAGTTATTCTTATCCAGCTTCTCATTAATAATCTGATTAATTTCGTTAGACATGTTTTCTTGCAGAGCACTCAAATAGAGACAACTTTTGTATGCAACCTGTAATACAGCAGTATCTCTTGTAAACTGCTGCAAAACAATAGTACTTTAGCATAGCCCGTGTCTCACCAAATGTGACCAGAGTACATGTACATACACCCAGTATCAACAATACACCCAGTATCAACAATACATGTGCAAACCCTGTTCGCACTTCCAAAATGCACTGCTGCACTGCAACAACTAGATTTCGAGTAGAAATAGGTCTCTACTAGAACTTCCAAAAAACTACCAAAAAATACCTTGCAGTGACGAAACGAGGCCCATAATGTGCCTGAAACTTGAATCTATCTAAAAAAACTCTGTCCAATAAGATAGTATACTTGCCCTGTAGATCCGCTCCCATGAAGACAGATCCTCAATCAGAGATGTGTAGCTCCCAGAGCTACTGAAGGGGTGTTGTACCTAAACCAAGAAGGGGAAAGAGATGATGGCACTCTTACCCGTGTAGTACCGCTTCCTTCCTTGCTTGTTCTTACCTCTTGCTTGCCTCCTTAGCTCTCACGACTAGGCTCTAATACCATAAAGAGAATGTGGGGGAGAGAGAGAGCTTTAAAATCTAGCAAGCAAACACACACACACAAGAGAGAAAAAAACACAAGAGAGAGATGGATAGCTGAATTTTCTTCTATCTTCTTCTTCTCTACTCAACCAACATAATATAAAGATAAGAGTACACACTATATGGATTAGTACTCTACTTCTACTATAAGATTCTTCCCCAGCCCCCCAAGATGTCCAGTTTCTTCCCCTATAATCAATCCCCTTTTCAGAATAATAAAAGATCTTGTTTCTACCTGTTTTGGCCTAGAGAGAGAAAATGTTCTAGAGAGAGATTACTCAGTTTTTTGATATATTTGGATGGAAAAATATCCTTTCTTATTAAAATAAACTCCCCCAAAATAGAAGTTTAAAAAGAATTTCCTAAGGTACATAAGAAATAAATTATAATCTGCTCAAAAGACCTTAGCCTAAGGGTCCAGATTTTCTGAAAATTTTGGATTAAGGTTCTGAGGGACCAATCAGATTAATCCAAATGTTGGGAGGAGACAAATTGAAGAAATAAAGAAAATCCCCTGCCAAAAATGAGTAAATACTCACATAAGATGAAGAGTGGACTAAGGACCAAAGGAAACATAAGATGAAGAGTGGACTAAGGACCAAAGGAAACATTAAAAAAATGAAATTTTGACACCTCAGAGTGGGGATTCCCCCTCATGAAGGAGGTGCCTTTTTTCTCATCATTGCTTCCCAATTTCAAATCAATTAAGTGAGATATTTCATCTCTCCTCTCTCCTATTTCAAGTCTAGTTCCAAAAAATAAGCTGAACTGACCCAAAAATGGTGAAAAATTGACCAAATTGATCTGGAAAATTCTAGAATCAGTTTGCTTGGTTTGAGGCTCACTTTTTCCTATAAATAGAAGCCTCCCCCTTTGTAAAAGCTTAATAGTGTTTATGCACTGTTACTCTACTCCTACCCAGATCTAATTACATTGAATTCACTTGATAATTCAATTGTTTTTGACTAAATCCTCTCCAAAGAAATTGGTGGCCACTCTTGATCCAAACAAGAGTAGAACCCTCAATCCCTCAAGCCAAAGGAAAGCTTACAAAACTCAATGTAAGCTGAAATTTCTACTTTTTAATTTCAAATCTATGGTTTTTTGATTTCCTTGTTTTTTTTATAGTTAATTAAAGTGAATCCTGATGTCATGCCTTGATGAAAAGGCTACCCCCTTCTCTTCCTTAAGAATTCAGCCTTGATGAAAAGGCTACCCCCTTCTCTTCCTTAAGAATTCAGCCTTTCTTTATCCTAGAATGAGTATCAAATAAATTGATTAAACTTTTCTTATTGTTTACTCCCTAGAAAGTGAAAATTGAGTAGATTAGAGTACTTTACTTCAAATTGGGGTTAATTTTAAATTGAAATTAGAATGTTAAAAATTGAGAAATGGTCAGCCATGTAAAGGAGGTTATGGCAAAATTTTTTTGAATTTTGTGGAAAAGAAAGTTTATTTTTATGTTATTCTAAAAGAGTAATTTCCACCGTTTGTGCATTCTAAAAGAAATATTTTTATTTACTCCATGTACATATTCACCTATGAATATGCATGGATATCATTGATATTAATTATTGAAATTAATTTCTATGCATATTGGAAATTTTTTTATATAAAAGTGTCATTTTCATTGAATTTGATTTTTATGCATAGAAAGATGCATATTGGAAATTTTTTATATTATAAAAGTGTTATTTTCATTGAATTTAATTTCTATGCATAGAAAGATGCATAATGTTTTTTTTAATTACAAAAGTGTTATTTTCATTGAATTTAATTTCTATGCATGGAAAGATGCATAATGGAATTTTTTTATAAAAGTGTTAATTTCATTGAATTTAATTTATATGCATAGAAAGATGCATCATGAAATTTTTTATTATTATAAAAGTGTTATTCTCATTGAATTTAATTTCTATGCATAGAAAGATGCATAATGGAAATTTTTTTAATTATAAAAGTGTTATTTTCATTGAATTTAATTTATATGCATAATGGAATTTTTTTAATTATAAAAGTGTTATTTACATTGAATTTAATTTCTATGCATGGAAAGATGCATAATGGAAATTTTTTTATTATAAAAGTGTTATTCTCATTGAATTTAATCTATATGCATAGAAAGATGCATAAAGAAATTATTATTATTATTATAAAAGCGTTATTCCTATAAAAATTAAATTTTATGCATAAATAGATGCATAAAGGAATTCCTTTTATTTTAAAAGTGTTATTCCTATTAAATTGATTTTATGCATAAATAGATGCATAAAAGGATTTTTTAAATATAAAAGTGTTATTTCCATTAAAGTTGGATTTTATGCATAAATAGATGTATAAAGAATTTTTATATTAGAATTCTCTTTAATTCTATGTTTAATTTCTATGAGTATTTGATAAGTGAATAAGTAAATACTCTGAGAGAGAAATTTCTATCGTTTTATATTCACTCGGATTGTAAAGAGAAAATTCAAGAAATCTATCAAAGTCAAAATTTTCAGATAAATGATTAATTTATTCCTCATCAGAATTCGTGATTAATTTAGAAATCAGTTAAGTGAATATTCAATGAATGAAATTCGGTAAAATAGTAACTGAAATATCACCCCCTTTTTAAGAAAGATAGTTCAGGAAGAACCTTATCAGACTCGAACCCTGAATCAGACTATGACCAAGACCGAACTCTTTCGTCAGTTTCGAGGAAAGAAGATGTGACCAGTTCAAGAAAATACACTCAAATCTCCCACCAAATCTGAAACTAAGTTAAGACCCTTCGAATTGATTTGAGGATCAAGGTTACGGAATTCGAGGAATTCTGTTTTGAAATTCAGTATTACAATTATGAAGTTTTGGGGATACTGATTTAAGATATACTCATTGTATTCAAAAGAAAATCAAACTGAAGACTTGCATAGAGACCCTGTTTTCTTAAAGGATTGCTTTATGCTAGAATGCTGGAGGGAGCATTTGGTATGTGTTTTTCTAAGGGAAGTTCGGTTGCAACAGCTGGCAGGGAGTGCTCAAAGGACAGCTCACGTGGCAAAGCCCCAGGTCTTGACCAGCCTCGGTAAGGTTAAAATGATGCACTTTCGGTACGATGGACGAGGACCGACGAAGCGGTCCCTGAGTGAAGTGCCAGGACACCTAACGAGGATCGTAGGGTTCTGACCAAGCAATGCACAGGCTCGCGGTGCCTAGGATACCCATGCATATGTCGTGGGTACTGTTTTTTTTAGAAACAAGGAGTGGATGGAATTTTTGAGTTATGATATCTGTAATCAATAACTATTTGTCAATGGATTGTTTTATAAGTTAAAGTTTAAAGAGGAGTGTGTGCGTATCTGTATTCGAAATAAAAGTTAAGAAAGGCATTCAATTATGGGTGGGTGAGTAATTATCTGGTTCTACCAATTTCAGTGATTGGGCGGTGGGGCTAACCCATGGGCGGGATGGAGGCTGGAATCAGTAGAGTTTTAATAATGAAATTGATTAATAGGAATACGATTAGAACTCGAGTAGTTAAATAAAAGCCTAAAGACTTCTCAAATGAATAGATCAACAGCTGTGCTGCCTGATTCAGTTAGGAAAAAAGCGTTGATTTCTTCAAGTTAAGTCTATAATAGTTTTCCTTCTATCTGGTTTAATCAAGTGAAGGAGGTTAGTTTAGTCTCTTGACCCCGTTAGAAAATTCGTTAAGGAAATCAAAAAGGTGGAATCGTCCCCGTTTTCCGAGCAAGGGAAATTTTCCTGGTTTCGGTTTCGGAATGACCACCAGATTAGTCTCGTGTGTGTCCGGACATTCGAGGGCAAGGCCTAGAGTGGGAAACCCTACCCCACCAGATTAGTCTCGTGTGTGTCCGGACATTCGAGGGCAAGGCCTAGAGTGGGAAACCCTACCCCACACAAGAAGAAGCTACTTCTACTGCTACAACCGGGAATCCGGTGTGTGGAGGGGGCAGTGGGATCCCACAGCTGGTATCAGAGTGCTATTGTAAACTTATGAAATAGCAGCAGAAATTGCTTAAAATTTTAAAGTAAATTTGCGAAAAAAATATTTTCACTTGCTATGTTTGAAATAAATTCATAAATTGAAAACTCATAAATTGAATTAGATTTTTAGATGGATACGCCGAATCTGTCTAGCATTCCTGGACTTTCCCAGAGTTAGGATATGATCACCTTTGCCTTCAAAAATCTCATCAACTCTGCTACAACCCGAGAAAGCAAAGTGAGGCTCGCTCGTCACTTTGAGGATCTATACTTCCTTGATCCAGTAGAACGACGTCAGTACATGTGGTTCTCTATAGAGGGTGATGTATTAACGTCAATACCAATCAGCTTCAAAGATTCAGGCAGAATATCTCACTAGCCATGATCTTGATAAGGCTAGGAGTTGTTCATTATGTCCAACTCTTCAATCAATCGCCCCAAAATTTTAGAAATTCTTGCCGAATTTTTACACTTCTAAGTCGCTTTATTCCTAGAAGTAGAATTATAGCACCCTTATCAGTGTGATGAATCGTGTATATCATAGCATGTCTCCATCATAGTATCGCCTTTTTATGCATACGTAATTGAGACAGTGACTTTTGGAGCCCGAGACGCTCTATGTATATATCAAAAACTTTTGATAATAAATGATGTTTTGCAAAAGATTCCAAATTATTTTCGTGATTGTGAATATTGGTTAATAAAATTATCAGAGTGAATCTTGTTTTAAAAAATTATGATGGAATATTTAATTGTTTAAGAGATAAATCTCAAAAAAATTAAATAGTCATAAATCTGATGACAAAGTTAAGTTGACAAAAATCTCGTTTTATGAGAATCATGAGGCGCGCGGCCCATGCTAGGCAACCGGATCCTCTTATTGATGATGAAGAGGTAGATTCGGACATTCGTAAAGCCCTGCACAGATCCCAACGTGGTCCATTCAAGGGTGAAGGAAAACTGTTAGGAGAAACAGTGGAAAAATGGATCTAGGCAATGGAAGAGTACTTTGATGTAACCGGTTAATGAGAGGAGCAAGATGGCTCTCGCCAGATTAAAAATTGTGGAAACGGCCAGGGTTGCATAGAGGAACCATTGCGAGACAAACCGTCTCGATGGAAATACCCAGACCTAGTCAGATCTTAAAGCTTACCTCAGAAAGAGGTTCTGTCCTCTGGGCTTCCTGGAAACCAAAATGAATGAGTTCTTGGAATTGAAGCAGGATAATCAGACAATTGAAGAATACCATCAAGCATTTGCCCTTCTCCTAAAATATTCTCCACTTTTGGGATGAAGAGCAGCTGATGGCCAGATTCATTCGAGGAATGAACGAGCCATTGGACATTTTAGTGAAAAATGCCAAACCAGTCTCAATGGGGAAAGCTGTCAGAATGGCAAAGGACTTTGCCAAGGCATTTGTTGTCAAGTTCCCGCCAAAGCCTGCACCCTCAAACTTTAAAATGTTCCAAACCCCGGGAAGTGCTTCAAACTTCCCTCCCCCAAAGAGGCAGCAAGGCTCCAATCAGAATCAAGATGTTGGTAGATTCAAAAGTGAAGGAAGACCCTTCCCTCAGAACTCTTTCTTAGGAGCCCCACCTTTTTCAAGGACTCAGAGGGATGAGCTTAGAAGTGAGAATAGATGTTTTGGATGTTAGGGTTTCGGTCACCAGCAAGGCTCCAATCAGAATCAAGATGGTAGATTCAAAAGTGAAGGAAGACCCTTCCCTCAGAACACTTTCTTAGGAGCCCCACCTTTTTCAAGGACTCAGAGGGATGAGCTTAGAAGTGAGAATAGATGTTTTGGATGTTAGGGTTTCGGTCACCAGCTTAAAGACTACCCGACTCTTGCCATGTCAAGAGGACAGGGAAGTCAAGGACTTAGAATGCAGAGACCAGCCCCTGCCATGTCAAGAGGACAGGGAAGTCAAGGACCTAGAATGTAGAGACCAGCCCCTTCCTATCAGTTAAATCAGGCCGTCATCTCATCAAAATCAGGGCAACCCTAGGAGGAATCCAGCTTAGCCATCTGCCTCTATTCAGAGTAATCTCAGAACTCCCTCCCAGAATTGGGATAACCAAAGAGAAAGAGTTCTGTCCCAATCTGCAGAAAGCAGCCAGAGTAGTTACAATAGCAGATGTAGTGGAAGAGAAAAGAGGTCAAATTTATGCTGCAATTGAAAACCAAGGGCCATTCTCTGTCACCCATACTCCAGTTGAGTATAAGGGTAAGTCATTTAAACTTTTGATTGATTCAGGCAGTACTCATTCATTTATTTCCCCTCGATGCTTGCATATGCTAGGCTTAGAACAGAAATCAGGGAAACCTATGCAAGTTGAATTGGCCAATGGGAAGATCCTTTTCACTCCACCATGAGACAGATCGTATTTAGTTTAATCTAGATGGGAATATAACTGACTGTCACTTCAAAGTCCTACCTTTGGGAGTTTTTGACAGGATCCTTGGAATGGATTGGCTCCACAAAAATCAAGCCGACATTCACTGTCATAATGGAACCATTTCCTTCCGTGACCTTCACGGAAACAAAGTTCAAGGAATTGGAATTTCAGGATCCTTAAGTCTGCAATTAGTAAAAGCTTCTAAGTTACTGAAAGGACTTAGAAAGAAGCAGCTCATTTACGTTGTCAAAATGAATCCGATAGACACAAAGTTAAAGGCTAAAGAACCAGAATGGTTAAGTGAGTATGATGATTTATTCCTAGCAGAGCTAACAGAGATGCCTCCGATTCGAGAAGTAGATCATGTGATAGAATTGACCCCCTGGAGCTCAGCCAGTAGCCTAGTGCACATACAAAAAGAAAGATTAGGCAGTTGTTAGAACAAGGGTTTGTAAGACCCAGTATTTCACCTTAGGGAGTGCCAGTTCTCTTTCAGAAAAAGAAAGATGGAACGCTAAGACTCTGTGTGGATTATAGAGGTTTCAATCAGCTTGATAGTTAAGAATAAGTATCCTATCCCCAGAATTGATGAGCTTCTGGACAAGCTAAGTGGAGCCGAGATCTTCACAAAGATAGATCTCAAATTAGGGTATTACCAGATCAGGATTAATGAGCAAGATATCTTCAAGATAGCCATCAATACTTGATATGGGCACTATGAATTTATAGTCATGCCGTTTGGATTGACAAATTCCCCAGCTACATTCAATCGCCTAATGCAGGACATTCTCAGAGAATACTTGGATGATTTTGTTCTTATTTACTTTGATGATATTCTGATTTACTCAAAGAATGCAGCTGACCATGAAGCTCACGTCCGAAAAATTCTTGAGATTTTAAGGAATCACCAACTCTTCGCAAAAAAGAGCAAATGCACTTTCTCTGTCGACCATGTTGAATACTTGGGCTTTTTGGTATTCAAACATGGAATTTCTCTAGATTTTGCAAAAGTCCAAGCAGTCATAGATTGGCCTGAACCAAGACAGTGAAAGAAGTCAGAGGATTCTTGGGATTCACTAGTTGGTATAGAATTTTTATACCTAAGTATGCTCTCATAGCTTCCCCCCTGATGAATCTTCCCAAGAAGAATACCCCGTTTCAATGGTCTGCGAGGTGTCAGAGCGCTTTTGATAAGCTAAAGACCACCTTGGTAACCAATTCCATTCTGAAATTGCCAGATTTCTCTCTACCCTTTGAGGTAGTAACTGATGCCAGTGGTTTTGCCCTGGGAGGTGCACTCATGCAGGAAGGTCATGTAGTGGTCTCTATGAATCCTGAAAACTCAGAACGCATGAGAGAAATTATGTTATCCACCACCTGGAGCTACTTTCAATAGTATATGCCCTGAAGTTGTGGAGACATTACCTACTGGGTCAAAGATTCACTTTGATGATGACAGATCATCAGAGCTTAAAGTGGATCTTCACTCAGAAGGATCTCAACATGCGCCAAAGAAGGTGGATGCAGACCCTGCAGGAATTTGAATTTGAAATCAAGTACCGCCTAGGCAAAGAAAATGTGGTAGCAAATGCCCTCAGTAGAAAAGCCTCCTTGCTTCTTGCAATCATAGTGGTGTCAAATCCATTGATTAATGAAGCAAGAGAGAAGATCATGCAGGATAGATTCTTTGGCCCTATTGCTACCCTACTTATGCAAGAAAGCAAAACTCCTCAGAGGTTGAACTGAGCTCAAGGGTATAGCCTGGATGATGGAATTATGTATTACAATAGCACGCTATGCATTCCCATGATGAGGAAACTAAGGGTCAAATTTTTAATGAATCCCATGACAGCCTTATTGCAAGACCTACATGTTTCATCCAGGTTTCATCAAGACCTACATGTTTGTAAAGAAAAGCTTCTTTTGGCTTGGACTAAAAAAGGATGTACTTAATCATGTACATCAATGCATGATTTGTCAGAAAGTCAAAGCAGAGAGAGTAAAAATGCCTGGGAAGCTACATCCATTAGACATCCACGAGATGAAGTGGAAATGTATCAGTATGGATTTTATTACTGGACTACCTTCAGTGTAATCAGGTTACAACTTTATCTTCATGGTAGTTGATAGACTAACCAAAGTTGCCCATCTGATTCTATTAAAAGAAACCTACACTGCAGTGGATGTGGCCAGAATGTTCCTCAAGGAATCTTCAGATTGCATGGCCTACCCAGGAGAATAGTAAGTGATCGAGATCCCAAGTTCACGTTAAGATTCTAGATTTCATTCTTTGAAGCAGAAGGAACTTTCTTGGATCTCAGCACAGCTTACCACCCTGAGATCGATGGTCAAACAGAAAGGGTGAACCTAGTAATCGAAGATATACTTCGGTCATGGTGTGGGAGGGAACCCAAGAAGTGGCTAAGCTATCTGCACCTAGTCGAGTTTGCCTACAATGCCTCTTATCACAAAGCATCGGGATGCGCCGTTTCAAAGCTTTGTATGGACAAGACTACCTAACACCATTAACTTGGTCCAACCCATTGATTAGGGTCGAGATGTCGAGACAGGTGCTTGACGACATGGAGCAACAGATGATGCAGTCAATCCGCAAAGATTGAAGAGCTACCCAGGATAGACAAAGCAATATGCAAATAAGAAGAGATCAGTCCAGAAAGTTCGAAGAAGCAGATATGGTCTTGATTCGAGTACACCCCAAAGGAAGTTCTCTATCTCTTGGGAAGTACAAAAAGTTATCCCCTAGATACTGTGGGCCATATCTGATTACAAACAAAGTAGGTGACTTAGCCTATGAACTACTTTTGCCCCCTCATCTCAAAGTACATAATGTATTTCATGTCAACCTACTTAAAAAGTATATGTACCGAGCCCGAATCATGTGTTTAATGATGAACTCTTAACTTCTTCAACCCAAGGGTTGATGGAACACCAACCTGAACAAATCCTTGATGTTCGAGAGAAGGTTCTCTCAGGAACAAAATTCTAAGGGAATTATTAGTCAAATGGAAGTTCTATCCTTTTGAAGACGCCACCTGGGAGAACGAAGCCGAACTGATGCGGGATTACCCCCAGTTTGCAAGATGAGGACATCTTGCGTTTTTCAAGTGGGAGAAAATGTAAGATTCCTCCCCAGGCCCCAAGATGTCCAGTTTCTTCCCCTATAATCAATCCCCTTTTCAGAATAATAAAAGATCTTGTTTCTACCTGTTTTGGCATCTAGAGAGAGAAAATGCTCTAGAGAGAGGTAACTCAATTTTTAGATATCTTTGGATGGAAAAATATCCTTTCCTATTAAAATAAATTCCCTCGAAACAGAAGTTTAAAAAGAATTTCCTAAGGTGCATTGGAAATAAATTATAATCTGCTCAAAAGACCTTAGCCTAAGGGTCCAGATTTTTTAAAAATTT
This sequence comes from Cibotium barometz, assembly GCF_041138505.1. Taxonomy (NCBI): domain Eukaryota; kingdom Viridiplantae; phylum Streptophyta; class Polypodiopsida; order Cyatheales; family Cibotiaceae; genus Cibotium; species Cibotium barometz. Next base: position 39,446,523 of record NC_141102.1, on the reverse strand, counting down.
TGGGTTAAGGTTTTGAGGGACCAATCAGATTAATCCAAATGCAGGGAGGAGATAAATAGATGAAGAGTGGATTAAGGACCAAAGAAAACATTAAAAAAAGCTTAATAGTGTTTATGCACTATTACTCTACTCCTACCCAGAGCCAATTACATTGAATTCACTTGATAATTCAATTGTTTTTGACTAAATCCTCTCCAAAGAAATTGGTGGCCACTCTTGATCCAAACAAGAGTGGAACCCTCAATCCCTCAAGCCAAAGGAAAGCTTACAAAACTCGATGTAAGCTAAAATTTCTACTTTTTAATTTCAAATCTATGGTTTTCTGATTTTCTTGTTTTTTTAAAATAGTTGATTAAAGTGAATCCTGATGTTATGCCTTGATGAAAAGGCCACCCCCTTCTCTTCCTTAAGAATTCAGCCTTTCTTTATTCTAGAATGAGTAACAAATAAATTGATTAAACTTTTCTTATTGTTTACTCCCTAGAAAGTGAAAATTGAGTAGATTAGAGTACTTTACTTAAAATTGGGGTTAATTTTAAATTGAAATTAGAATGTTAAAAATTGAGAAATGGTCAGCCATACAAAGGAGGTTATGGCAAAATTTTCTTGAATTTTGTGGAAAAGAAAGTTTATTTTTATGTTATTCTAAACGAGTAATTTCCATCGTTTTTGCATTCTAAAAGAAATATTTTTATTTACTCCATGTACATATTCACCGATGAATATGTATGGGTATCATTGATATTAATTATTGAAATTAATTTCTATGCATAAAAAGATGCATATTGAAAATTTTTTATTATAAAAGTGTTATTTTCATTGAATTTAATTTCTATGCATAGAAAGATGCATATTGGAAATTTTTTTTATTATAAAAGTGTTATTTTCATTGAATTTAATTTCTATGCATAGAAAGATGCATAATGGAAATTTTTTTATTATAAAAGTGTTATTTTCATTGAATTTAATTTCTATGCATAGAAATATGCATGATGGAAATTTTTTATAAAAGTGTTATTCTCATTGAATTTGATTTATATGCATAGAAAGATGCATATTGGAAATTTTTATTATTATAAAAGTATTATTCTCATTGAATTTAATTTATATGCATAGAAAGATGCATAATGAAAATTTTTTAATTATAAAAGTGGTATTTTCATTGAATTTAATTTATATGCATAGAAAGATGCATAATGAAAATTTTTTTAATTATAAAAGTGTTATTTTCATTGAATTTAATTTCTATGCATGGAAAGATGGATAATGGAAATTGTTTTATTATAAAAAAGTTATTGTCATTGAATTTAATTTATATGCATAGAAAGATGCATAAAGGAATTTTTTTAAAATTATAAAAGAGTTATTCCTATAAAAATTAATTTTTATGCATAAATAGATGCATAAAGAAATTCTTTGTATTTTCAAAGTGTTATTCCTATTAAATTGATTTTATGCATAAATAGATGCATGAAAGGATTTTTCTTTTATATAAAAGTGTTATTTCCATTAAAGTTGGATTTTATGCATAAATAGATGCATGAATAATTTTTATATTATAACTCTCTTTAATTCTATGTTTAATTTCTATGAGTATTTGATAAGTGAATAAGTAAATACTATGAGAGAGAAATTTTTATCGTTTTATATTTACTCGAATTGTAAAGAGAAAATTCAAGAAATCTATCGAAGTCGAAATATTTAGATAAATGATTAATTTATTCCTCATCAAAATTCGTGATTAATTTAGAAATCAGTTAAGTGAATATTTAATGAATGAAATTCAGCAAAATAGTAACTGAAATATCACCCCCTTTTTGAGAAAGATAGTTCACGAAGAACCTTATCAGACTCGAACCCTGAATCAGACTATGACCAAGACCAAACTCTTTCATCAGTTTCGAGGAAAGAAGATGTGACCAGTTCAGGAAAATACACTCAAATCTCCCACCAAATCTGAAACTAAGTTAAGACCCTTTCGAATTGATTTGAGGATCAAGGTTACGGAATTTGAGGAATTTTGTTTTGAAATTCAGTATTATGATTATGAAGTTTTAGGAATACTGATTTAAGATATACTCATTATATTCAAAAGAAAATCAAACTGAAGACTTGCATGGAAACCCTATTTTCTTAAAGGACTATCTTACACGAGAATGCTAGAGGGAGCATTTGGTATGCATTTTTCTAAGGGAAGTTCGGTTGCAACAGCTGGCGAAAAGTGTTCAAAGGATAGCTCACGTGGTAAAGCCTGCTGCCCAGGTCTTGACCAGCCCTGGTACGGTTAAAATGGTGCGCTTCCGGTATGATGGACGAGGGCCGATGAAGCAGTCCCAGAGTGAAGTGCCAGGACACCTAAGGAGGATCTTGGAGGGTTATGACCAGGCGATGCACAGGCTTGCGGTGCCTAGGACATCCATGCGTATATCGTGGAAGATTGTATGATGGACCAATGAATATTGTAATCTGTTATTGGATCTCATTTTGGCTGACCAGCTGGTCTCAACGGAGAGTCCAGAGTGATACTGTTTTTTTTTTAGAACAAGGACTGGATGGAAATTTTAAGTTATGACATCTGTAATCAATAATTGTTTGTCAATGGATTGTTTTATAAGTTAAAGTTTAAAGAGGAGTGTGTGCGTATCTGTATTCGAAAGAAAAAGTTAAGAAAGGCATTCAATTATGGGTGGTGAAGTAATTGTCTGGTTCTACCAATTCGAGTGGTTGGGCGGTGGCTAAACCCATGGACCGGATGGTTGGCCCATGGGCCGGGTGGTTGGCCCATGGGCCGGGCTGGATGGTTGGAATCAGTAGAGTTTTAATAATGAAATTGATTAATAGGAATATGATTAGAACTCGAGTAGTTAAATAAAAACCTGAATACTTTTCAAATGAATAGATCAACGGCGGCTGTGCCTAATTCAGTTAGAAAAAAAGCATTGATTTCTTCAAGTTAAGTCTGTAATAGTTTTCCTTTTATCTAGTTTAATCAGGTGAAGGTTAGTTTAGTCTCTTGACCCCATTAGAAAATTCGTTAAGGAAATCAAAAAGGTAGAATTATCTCCATTTTTCGGGCAAGGGAAATTTTCCTGGTTTCGGTTTCAGAATGACCACCATATTAGTCTCGTGTCCAGACATTTGAGGGCGAGGCCCCGAGAGTGGGAAACCTTGTCCCACGCAAGAAGAAGCTACTTCTGCTCTGCTAGCAACCGAGAATCCGGAGCGGGGAGGAGGCAGTGGGATCTCACAACTACAACATACAAGGGTCAGTCCTCCATAATGTGAACCTGACTAAATGAGCTGGTGCTATAACTATGCCAGTCTCTAGTAATCCAAAATGGCTGTCACCACAGCTTGTCATCCCACTGGTGGCCACATCACCCATAATCTCACCAACCATGCCAGTGGTGTAGATGTGAAAGCCGGTCATCAATGTCCGCCATAGAACTAGTTGAGCTCGATATCTCAACACTTGGAAGAATGGCCTTAGGGCTTGAAAGAATGGCCCTTGGGCAATTCTAAAGCACATCATGGAGAATGGCCCTAGGACTATTCTTGTAAGTACAATGTGCTTTATAGTGGCCCTAAGGCCATTCTACCATGCACAATGTGCTTGAAAGAATGACCTTGCACAATGTGACATATGCGTAAATTGACATATGCCTCTTGGTCTGCTACCATCCATAATGTGCTTTATAATGGCCCTAGGGCCATTCGAAATCACATCATGGATGGTAGAATGGCCCTAGGGCCATTCCTCCATGGACAATCCTGATGTAGTTTGAATGCATATGTAAAGTCCCTAGGGAGTTGACACAAGGGAGTTGGAGAATGGCCCTAGGGCCATTCTAAAGTGTACCATGGATGGTAGAATGTCCCTAGTGCCATTATTTTAAACACACAATGGATGCAACAAGATTGTCCATGGATGGTAGGGCCATTTTAGAATTTACTAGTAGTTGACATAAGGGAAGTGGAGAATGGCCCTAGGACCATTCTCGCAACAATGTGCTTTATAATGGCCCTAAGGCCATTCTACCATGCACAATGTGCTTGAAAGAATGGCCCTAGGGCCATTCTAAAGCTCATCATGGATGGTAAAATGGTAGTTTGTGGCCATTCTAAAGCACATAATCATGGATGGTAAAATGGTAGTTTGGGGCCATTCTAAAGCACATCATCATGGATGGTAAAATGGTAGAGTTTTTCCCTATGACCTTTCTAAATTTCACCAATAACATTGGCACAAGAGAGTAGAGAATAGTTCTATAACTATTCTTGCAAGCATAATGTGCTCTAGAATGACCAAAATGCCATTCTGCCATACATAATGTGCTTTGAGAGATTGGCCCTACAACCATCCTAAAGCACACCATGTATGGTTGAATGGCTATAGAGACATTCTACCATGTATGGTTGAATGGCTATAGAGACATTCTACCATGCACTCCATGGATGGTGTACTTTAGTATGGCGCTAAGGCCATTCTCTCAAGCACAATGTGCTTACAAGAATGGCCCTAGGGCCATTCTTCCAATGGACAATCTTGATGTATTTTGCATGCATATGTAGAGATTGGCCCTAGGCAGTTGACAAAAGGGAGTGGAGAATGACCCTAGGGCCATTCTAGAGATCACCATGAATGGTAGAATGGCCCTAGGGCTATTCTTTCGAGCACACCATGGATGCAAAATACATCAAGATTGGCCATGGAAGAATGGCCCTAGGGCCATTCTTGAAAGCACAGTGAGATGAAAATAATGGCCATAAGGACTATTCTAAAGCACACCATATGGCCCTAGGTCGATTCTATCATGGACGATCTTGATGTATTTTCCATGCGTATATAGAGATTGGCCCTAGGCACTTGACACAAGGGAGTTTAGAATGGCCCTAGGGCCATTCTAAAGTACACTATTGGTAGAATGGCCCCTATGGACATTCTTTCAAGCACACCTTGGATGAAAAATACATCAAGACTGTCCATGGAAGAATGGCCCTAAGGCCATTCTTACAAGAACAATGAGCTTGAAAGAATTGCCCTAGGGCCATTCTAAAGTACACTATGGAAGGTAGAATGGCCCTAGGACTATTATTGCAAGCACACCATGTATGGTGTGCTTTATAATGTCCATAGGGACATTCTTTCATGCATATTGTGCTTACAAAAGAATGGCCCTAGGGCCATTATTCCATGAATAATCTTAATGTATTTAACATTCATGTGTAGAGATTGGCTATTCTAAATCACACCATGGATGGAAGAATGGGCCATTCTTTCAAGCACACCATGGATAGTGTGCTTTAGAATGGACCTAGGGCTATTCTTTCAAGCACATTGTGCTTACAAAAATGCCCCTAAGACCATTATTCCATGGATAATCTTGATATATATTGCATGCATACGTAGAGATTTGCCGCCGTAAGGGAGTGGAGAATGGTCCTAAGACCATTATTTGCAAGCATAATGTGCTTTGCGATGGCCCTAAGGGAATTCCACCATGCACAATGTGCTTGAAAGAATGTCCCTAGGGCCATTCTAAAGAACATCATGGATGGTAGAATGGACCTAGGGCCAATCATAAAAGCCACTGTAAAGCATAATTTTGATATTTTATGCATGCACATGTAGAGGTTGGCCCTATGACCATTCTAAAGTTCACCTATAGTTGACATAAGAGAGTAGAGAATGTTCCTATGACTATTATTGCAAGCACAATGTGCTCTAGAATGACCAAAAGACCATTCTACCATGCACAATGTGCTTTGCGAGATTGGCTCTAAAGCACACCATGGATGGTGCCATTCTACAATGCACTCCATGGATGGTGTGCTTTTGAATTGCCCTAGGGCCATTATTTTAATCACATTATGCGTACAAGAATGCCCCTAGGGCCATTCTTCCATGGACAATCTTGATGTCGTGGAGACTATCCATATGGAGTAGATTGCCCATATGGAGTCGATTGGTGTGATGATATGTTGGCGTACATATAAGATTAAATTTATTGACTTACAAAATTCATAAAGGGTAAACTCTGTGTATGTGAAAAGGGATATTAGACCAGACTTGTGTCTGTGAGAATTGAGTCTATGCCTACTTCTCATATCGTTGGTTGATGATATTGAAAAATTCTCACTAGCCAATTTCATCTTGTTGGTGCATTTGCTTGATAAAGGGGAACTTTGTGGTGTTGTTAATGTTTGATGGATGTTTTTTCTTGAAAGGTTCATGAAAATCTTAAGACTGTGAGACAAAGAGCAAGGTTAGAAGCAAGCATGACAGAGGGATGGTTGATGCAAAAGTCTCTTGTGTATATCTCAAACATCTCTCTCGCATAGATCCTTCCATGCCATGATTGTGGAGAAATGAGGAGGATGACTAACCAATCACTAATGTGCCACAAGAAAAAGGAAGGCAACGAAGACTAGATGAAGCATTACGCTAAAAGGTGAATACATTCTGCATTCTAAATAGTCCCCATCATGGAGAAGTGGATTTGGAGATACAAGGATGCAATCAATAGATGAAAGGATGAGAGAAGAGCTTTTAGAAGAGAAAATACATGCTTGCCATTCTCGCCTGTGGCTTAGAACCTCTCCCGAATGTGATCGATATAGAATGGCTTCATAATGCAATATAGAAACAAGAGAAGAGCATGAGTGTGCACGAGGACATGGCCCTCAAGTAAGTATATTCTTCATCTCAGTCTCATGCTTCGATTGTTATATACCTTGTTTAATGCACTATACTAAATATCATGATTTTGTTTAATGTTAGTACAAACTATATAATGCAATATGGTTAGAGGGAAGGCACTTTTGTACCCCGCGAGGGATTCACAAACCATATCTTATGGTATCATGTGAATGTGTAAGGTTCCTCCCTTTTAAAAATGGGAGAAACACTTAAGATAGTCCGCTAAGTCTTATCTTGGGAAAAATTTCCTATTCATGGACACCTTGACCCTGTAGAGATTCAAGGATACGATTCATAGGTATGACCTAGCTCTATCCCGCAGGGGGAGCGTGATTTTCTAAACATTAAATCACCCATAGGGCAATTGATCAAAAATTGGGCAACTACTAGACTTGATTTCTAGAGACAACACTTTTTTCCTGATCTTATGCAAGGCACAGCCGCTGGCCTAGTCTTCTAGAATAGAGTTGCCCAAGAACCTAACTATCTAACGTAGGGCTTTCACTTAATCTGTTGGAAAGCTACCCGACTAATCAGGTCCACCCGTCCGTAGGATGGTGCCGTCAGGGCATTCCATCCTCCCACTTTCCACCCTACTCACGTATCAATTTGTTTTCTAATTAATACTACCACACTGTTTGACATAAATAAACATATTCCTTAATTAGGGCTCTTCTTCACAAGGTTCGTTAAAACAGCCTTCTTACACAATACAATCATACCAAAGACAAGATGTAATTATATAAAAAGTTTATACATGATTCCATTTCCATACAAGCCAAACCGGCTCTCTTATTCTTATTTTGCCGATGATCTAGAATTTGGCCTTCCAGCCTCTACATGTTGGGCAAAACCCTACGGGACCATACACCTCATCGTCGGCCACTAGCGAGGACTCAAGCCGGCCTATTGCCCTCTCAGGCTCCATCGCTTGATCCTCCCGCCCCTCAGAGGGATGTCTGCACACTAGGGTGGGCTTATTTACCGCACTAGCCTGGGCCCTCAGAACTAGGCAGCCTTATAATCTCTCGCCTCAATCGGCGATCCTTATTCTCCCAAAGGTATGAGGGATACCTTGGGCCATTCCCGGGCTCTGCTAACGACGCCGCCCGGCTACACAAGCACGGAACGGAGTTAGCGTTGAAGCCAAAAAAATCTTGAATTCTAAAGATAACAACTTCAATGCAATTTACTAAATATAGCATTCACAATTCATGAAGATAACAATTTCAACCAGAATATAACATCACATAATTCGTAACTTCATATAATTTTTATGTCTTCATTTTAAAAGAAAAAGACACCATTTATTAATACTAATTTAAGGAAAAATCTCTTCTTTTGAAAATTAACCAAGCTAACCTGGCCACCGTTTCCTTGAGGGGCTTGAAAAGGGAGGACTGGAGCCGCGTGGGCGCATCTCCCTCTCGTTGTTACGTGCCCCTCTTGAGAGGAAATATTTTGTCGTCTCCGAGATGAGGCCATCTTAGGTGTCGCCTTGTAGAGCTCGCTGCTGCGATCGAAACGCTTCAGTCGGATCTGAATTCCGAGCTCGTTTGCTTACCGTATGAGCAAAAGAATATGGCGTACGAACCCTTGCTTGAGTCAAAAAACCCTTACTAAAGTCTACGCAAATGGGGGGGGGATTGTGAGATATCCTTAAGGGCAAAGGCAAAAACGTGGAGAGGGTTGGGAGGGGTGGCTGCAAGCCTCTCTGTAAGTCTATTCACAAGGGGGGGGGAAGAGTTAAGGACACTGGCCTCTAGCAAGAGGGGGATGAAGGAAAATTGGCCTATCTGAAAAGAGCCAAATGAGGGGGTGTGAGAGGGGTGGCTGCAAGGGCGGCTGTACTTGTAGCAAGTACGCTACATAGGGACGGATGGCGGTATGGATGGCGGCACAACAGGGCATACGCTACACAGAAATGCGTGCCGCGACTGAGGAGCACCCCGGGGGTTTATATAGCTGAGGGGTGAGGGTACGGGCGCTGCGCAAAGCAAGGACGAAAGGACGGTGTACCTTCAAAGGCTATGGATCAGTGGCCTGCATGGGTCTAGGGGAAAGGTACGGTGTCGGTTGTCTGGGAAAGGAGTGGTACGCATGTACCTTATCTGGTCTGGTGGGTGTCCACCTAAGGGTACGCGTGGACCATACAGTGGGCGGCCGTCCTTTGGTTCTTGGGCGGCCATTGTACGGGCGCCCTAGTAAGTGTGTACGGACCAAATTTTGGGGCGGGGTAACCAAATTTGGGACGCCCGCCTCAATTTGCGTGCCAGACCGCCCCGGGGGGCGAAATTTTTTTTGTTCGGGAGGTTCTCCTGGTCACAGGGGTTCAGACCGTTCGTCAATCGGACGTGCGGTCGTGCATTTATTAAGGTTTAAAGGTCGCCGTTTTTTAACTAAAATGATTGAAATTAGCGTATAGGCTTGATCCGGTGTCCGTTTTGGATGCTGTAAAATCCTATATTAGGGTAGAATCACACGCAGATTCCAAATTTGGGCTCAAAATTTGAAGATTCCAAGTAGAAATGACTCAAATAATAAAATCATTGATATTTATACCATAAAAACTCATAATTACATGGACATTTCTTTATTAGTGAAGATGGGTACGTTACATCCTTCCCCCCTTAAAGAAATCGAGATGTCCTCATCTCGTCATGAATTGGGGATAATCCTTTAAGAGTGTAGCTTCATCTTCCCAAGTTGCATCCTCTTCAGGGTAATCTTTCCACTGAACTAGATGTTCTACAAGAGTTTTATTTCGGAGTTGCCTTTCCCTAGAATCTATGATGCTACTGGGCTGTAATTCAAGGACTCCTTGAGTAGGGATTACAACTTGTTCATCATCAAGAATATGATCGAGATTGGGGACATATGGTTTTAACAAACTTACATGAAATACATTATGGACTTTGATATGGGCTGGGAGTTGGAGTTTATAGGCACTTTTACCTAGACACTTGATAACTGTATAAGGACCACAATACCTAGGGCTGAGCTTCTTATATTTTCCAAGTGATAGAGAACTTCGTTTGGGTCGCACCCGTAGAAGAACTTTGTCTCCTTCCTTGAAGATCCTTTCAGACCTCTTGTTGTCAGCATAATGCTTTTGTCGATCTTGGGCAGCTTTAATATCCTTTTGGATAGCCTTGGTTTGTTCCTCCATCTCTTCGAGCATTTTCCTGGATGCCTCAACTCTTATGGTCGGATCAGAGAAATTTAGAGGAGACAAGCATTCTTGCCCATAGAGTGCTTTGAATGGTGACATTCCTATGCTTTGATGATAAGACGCATTGTAGGCAAATTCTACCAGAGGAAGGTATTGAATCCACCTTCTGGGTTCCCGTCCACATTATGCTCTGAGAATGTCTTCAATTACTTGATTGACTCTCTCAGTCTGGCCATCAGTCTCTGGATGATAAGCTGTGCTAAAGCAAAGTTGAGTTCCCAGAGCCTGAAATAAAGACTGCCAGAATTTTGAGGTGAAGTCAAAATCCCGATCACTTACTATCCTTTTTGGGAGACCATGAAGTTTGAGGACTTCCTTGATGAATATTCGAGCAACATCAGAAGCTTTGAAGGTCTTCTTTGCTGGTATAAGGTGAGCTACTTTGGTAAGTAAGTCCACTACTACTAGAATGGAGTCATATCCTCCTTGAACAGTGGGGAGACTTGTGACAAAATCCATACTAATGCACTCCCACTTCATTTGGGGAATATCTAAGGGTTGAAGCTTTCCAGGCATCTTGACCCTTTCAGCTTTGATCCTTTGGCATGAGAGACATTGTTTCAAGTATCGAAGCACATCATTTTTCAAGCCTGCCCAATGAAAGCTCCTTCTTACCGCATTTAATGTTTTTGCATAACCTGGGTGTCCTGCAGAGCAGGGCTATCATGAGCTTCATGGAGGATTAGTTTCTTTAAAGCAGGATCCTTAGGGATACATAGCCTGTGTGATTGAAGTAGAGGCTTCCTTCATGAGTGGAGTATCCCTTGATTAGATTCTTCTCTTTCTCTGAATGTCCCCCTTCTTCTACTAACTTTATCATCCTCTGATAATCTGGGTCATGAGATGAGACTTCTTCCACCTTGACCATTATGGGATTATTTGGCATTGAAATTGCATTCAAGAAAGATTTGCGGCTAAGTGCATCAGCTACCACATTATCTTTCCCAGGGCGGAATTTGATGTCGAAATCATATTCTTGTAGAGTTTCAATCCATCTCCTTTGCCGCATGTTGAGGTTAGGCTGGGTGAAGATCCACTTTAGACTTTTGTGGTCAGTTACAAGCTGGAATTTGCCTCCCAAGAGATAATGTCTCCATAATTTGAGGCAATGAACAACTGCTAAGAGTTCCAAATCATGGGTGGCATAGTTTGCTTCATATTGCTTCAGCTTGCGGGAAGTATAAGCGACTGGTCTTCCTTCTTGGCCTAAGACACCACCAAGTGCTAGACTACTAGCATCAATAACCACTTCAAATTCCTTGGAGAAATTAGGAAGCTTTAAGACTGGGGCAAAAGTAATAATGACTTTCAGCTGATCAAAGCTGTTTTGATGGATTGGCAGCCACACTATTTTGCAATCCTTCTTAAGAAGATCTGTCAAGGGTGCAGCTACCAAGGCATAATCTTTGATAAAAATCCTATACCAACCCGTGATTTCCAAGAACCCACGAATTTCACGAACTGATTTAGGGGGTGGCCATTCTAGAATATCCTTGACCTTGGCAGGGTCTACTGAGATGCCATCTTTGGAGACGATGAATCCAAGATACTCAATTTGATGAGTAAAGAAGGTACATTTGCTCTTCTTGGCATAGAGTTTGTGTCTGCGCAGCAATTGCAGAACTCTACGCACATGCTCCTCATGCTCTTCCATTTATTTGGAGTAGATTAAGATGTCATCAAAGAAAACAAGCACAAATTCATCCAGGTAAGGACGGAATATATCTTGCATTAGGCGGTTGAAGGTTGCAGGAGCATTGGTTAACCCGAATGACATTACAGTAAACTCATAGTGGCCATAACGGGTATTGAAGGCTGTTTTGGGTATATCTGCTTCCTTGACTTTGATCTGATAGTAACCAGACCTCAAATCTATTTTTGAGAAGACTTTGGCTCCATGAAGCCTGTCAAGAAGTTCATCGATGCGAGGGATAGGATACTTATTCTTGACAGTAACTTGATTGAGCCCTCGATAATCTATGCAGAGGCAGAGAGTCCCGTCCTTCTTTTTTTGGAAAAGAACAGGTGCTCCCCACGGAGAGCTACTGGGGCATACAAATCCTTGTTCAATGAGTTGGGAAAGTTGCTCCTTAAGTTCAATGGCTTCAGGAAGGGACATTTTATAGGGAGTTTTTGAGACGGGTTGAGCTCCAGGGATCACCTCGATTTCATGGTCGACTTCTCGAGGAGGCGGTAACCCTGTAAGCTCGTCAGGGAAGATGTCAGAGAATTCTTGGAGCCAAGAGGGTTCTGTCTCCATACTAGGTTCAATGACTTTGTTGAGTTTGACTAAGAAAACTTGCTGACCCTTACGTGTCCCCTTGAGAAGATGTTTTGCCTTGACTACCCTAGACTTAGGTTTTCCTGTGATTCCCTGAACAGATATTACTTGGCCATGCTCATTTTCAAAAGTGATACTCCCCTGGTTACAATGAATGCTAGCTTTGTTTGCAATTAACCAATCCATCCCAAGGATTCCATCATAAATTCCTAGTGGCAAGACTCTAAAGTGACCATGAGTTTGCTCATTACCCAGCTCAAAATCAAGGTTTCCTATAGAGTGGCGAGATACTACTTCTTTCCCATTGGCTAACTCTACAATCATTTTTCTAGCTGTTTTTTGACTCAAGTTTAATTTTTGCAAGCACCTAGGAGAAAGGAATGAATGGGTACTGCCACAATCAATCAAAAGCTGAAATGGCTTACCGTGATGAGTGGCGGGGGCTTGGATTACACCAAATTGTTTATTCGGACCTTGGTGTTCTACTGCCGCATGGACGGTGGCGCGCTCTTCTTCAGCCGTTTCCAAGGTTGGTTCTTCACTTATAACACAGGTAGTTCTAGCAACTGTTCCTCCGTGGCCTCTGCCATGGCCACTGCCTCTTGCACCTTGGTGGGTAGGGGTTCCACGGCCTTGATTTCCTCTGTTACCTTGGGAAAATGATGTTGCCATCTTGGGACAGTTGGCTCTAAAGTGTCCCGGCTCATTGCACTCAAAACACAGAGGGCCTTCTCTGGAAGAAGCAGCATACGAGTGGGGGGCAAAAGAGTTGCCTTGTCACCCTCTGTTGTAGTAGGGGAAATTCTGTTGAGGTTTCTTGTAGGGTTGATCTCTAAGATTTGCCTCAGGGTAAGATCTCTTTTGATTCTTTGGTTTGTTAGCCTTCATTTCTTTCACAAGGGGCTTTGCTCGTATGAGAGCATCTTGTAATGTGCTTGGCCTCATTGCTTCAAGGCGGGAATCTAGGGGTTCATTTAGCCCTTGGCAGAAACGAGCCACTTGCTGGGAAGTAGTCATAGCTGGGGCATACTTCCGAAGGGTAATAAATTTGGAATAGTAGTCCTCAAGAGTTAAGCTGCACTGTCTAAGACTAAAAAACTCATTCATCTTTATGGACTCATGGAATGGAGGAAGATATCTTTCCTTCACTGCCTGCTTGATGTCTTCCCATGTTTGAGAATGCTCGGTGACTTCCTTGTCACGGCACCACTGTTTCCACCAGAGTTTAGCATCTCCAATGAGGCGAAACCGTGCGAGCATAGACTGATTTGCTACTCCAGTACCGGAGCAGAGAAATAATCGTCCATCGCCTCAATCCAGACTTCAGCATCCTTCTCAACCTTTGAACCTTCTCCTTTATTAAAGGAGGGAGGTTGCATTTGCTTGAGCAAGAGCTTCTTCTCCTGGGTATCGGTGTAAAGCACATTGGGAAGTGGAGGGTGGTCGTCCTGGCCATCATCGTAAAAACAATTTTTAAGATTACAAGATTCATATTTGCACAATGCTTAATTTTTGGAGAGTAAAACATTGAAATTATTTTATTTCTAAATATTTACAAGGATAAGTTTTATTACAAAGTTCTAAGACTATAATCAGTCTTACAAAGTTCTAAGACTATAATCAGTCTTATTTGCTATGAAGGCTTGACTATGACATAAGGGTAGAGCGGTCCACATAGGTGAAATATGGGGGTTCCGCTGTAGTTTCTAAGACTCTAAAAACTGATGGTAAGGGTGGTAAACTCTGGATTGGGGTAGATCCCAACACTACTACTCTATCAGCAGGTAAGACCTGCATCACTTTGTCATACACCCAACGATCCTGAGGTATGCGAACCCCATCTATAGTCACCGAGGTGTCGGCCCTGGGGGTACCGATGAACCAAAATAAGCGGATCATCTTCAGCTTCTCAATCCAACAAATCCGCTTAAGGTCGGTGGTGAGGTTCCCAATCTGATCTGCTCGGATGAAGAAGTATCTCGGCCCACGACTCCAGAAATCTCTACCCCATCCTCTTTGAATACGAGAGAAATGAGGGAGGGATATCTTCTCTAATATCTGCACCATGGTGTCGCGGAACTCGAAATTCGAGGAGTGACTAGCAGTCTCGAAGATGCATTGGAAAACTAGAAATTTGGAGTAGGCATCTTCCTCTTCCTACAATCATTCAAACATTAATTTAATTTATTTGTTTTAGTAGGATGTCTTTACTAATTAGCATTATGTTAGGTAAAAAATTTATTGCAAAACAATCCTTAAGTGACAATCCCTAGGAGCTAAGATCGGCTTTGATACCAATTGTAAGGTTCCTCCCTTTTAAAAATGGGAGAAACACTTAAGATAGTCCGCTAAGTCTTATCTTGGGAAAAATTTCCTATTCATCGACACCTTGACCCTGTAGAGATTCAAGGATACGATTCATAGGTATGACCTAGCTCTATCCCGCAAGGGGAGCGTGATTTTCTAAACATTAAATCACCCATAGGGCAATTGATCAAAAATTGGGCAACTACTAGACTTGATTTCTAGAGACAATGCTTTTTTCCTCATCTTATGCAAGGCACAGCCGCGCTGGCCTAGTCTTCTAGGATAGAGTTGCCCAAGAACCTAACTATCTAACGTAGGGCTTTCACTTAATCTGTTGGAAAGCTACCTGACTAATCGGGTCCACCCGTCCGTAGGATGGTGCCGTCAGGGCATTCCATCCTCCCACTTTCCACCCTACTCACGCATCAATTTGTTTTCTAATTAATACTACCACACTGTTTGACATAAATAAACATATTCCTTAATTAGGGCCCTTCTTCACAAGGTTCGTTAAAACAGCCTTCTTACACAATACAATCATACCAAAGACAAGATGTAATTATATAAAAAGTTTATACATGATTCCATTTCCATACAAGCCAAACCGGCTCTCTTATTCTTATTCTGCCGACGATCTAGAATTCGGCCTTCCAGCCTCTACATGCTGGGCAAAACCCTACGGGACCATACACCTCATCGTCGGCCCGCCGCGCTGGCGAGGATTCAAGCCGGCCTGTCGCCCTCTCAGGCTCCATTGCTCGATCCTCCCGCCCCTCAGAGGGATGTCTACACACTAGGGTGGGCTTATTTACCGCACTAGCCTGGGCCCTCAGAACTAGGGAGCCTCATAATCTCTCGCCTCAATCGGCGATCCTTATTCTCCCAAAGGTATGAGGGATACCTTGGGCCATTCCCGGGCTTTGCTAACGATGCCGCCCGGCTACACAAGCACGGAACGGAGTTAGCGTTGAAGCCAAAAAAATCTTGAATTCTAAAGATAACAACTTCAATGCAATTTACTAAATATAGCATTCACAATTCATGAAGATAACAATTTCAACCCGAATACAACATCACATAATTCGTAACTTCATATAATTTTTATGTCTTCATTTTAAAAGAAAAAGACACCATTTATTAATACTAATTTAAGGAAAAATCTCTTCTTTTGAAAATTAACCAAGCTAACCTGGCCACCGTTTCCTTGAGGGAAAAGGGAGGACTGGAGCCGCGTTGGGCGCATCTCCCCCCATCTCGTTGTTATGTGCCCCTCTTGAGAGGCAATATTTTGTCGTCTCCGAGATGAGGCCATCTTAGGTGTCACCTTGTAGAGCTCGCTGCTGCGATCGAAACGCTTCAGTCGGATCTGAATTCCGAGCTCGTTTGCTTACCGTATGAGCAAAAGAATATGGCGCACGAACCCTTGCTTGAGTCAAAAAACCCTTACTAAAGTCTACGCAAATGGGGGGGGAATTGTGAGATGTCCTTAAGGGCAAAGGCAAAAATGTGGAGAGGGTTGGGAGGGGTGGCTGCAAGCCTCTCTGTAAGTCTATTCACACGGGGGGGGGGGAAGAGTTAAGGACACTGGCCTCTAGCAAGAGGGGGATGGAGGAAAATTGGTCTATCTGAAAAGAGCCAAATGAGGGGGTGTGAGAGGGGTGGCTGTACTTGCAGCAAGTACGCTACACAGGGACGGACGACGGTATGGACGGCGGCACAATAGGGCATACGCTACACAGAAATGCGTGCCGACTGAGGAGCACCCCGGGGGTTTATATAGCTGAGGGGTGAGGGTACGGGCGCTGCGCAAAGCAAGGATGAAAGGACGGTGTACCTTCAAAGGCTATGGATCAGTGGCCTGCATGGGTCTAGGGAAAAGGTACGGTGTCGGTTATCTGGGAAAGGAGTGGTACGCGTGTACCTTATCTGGTCTGGGTGTCCACCTAAGGGTACACGTGGACCATACAGTGGGCGGCCGTCCTTTCGTTCTTGGGCGGCCATTGTACGGGCGTCCTAGTAAGTGTGTACGGACCAAATTTTGGGGCGGGATACCCAATTTTGGGATGCCCGCCTCGATTTGCGTGCCGGACCGCCCCGAGGGGCGAATTTTTTTTTAAATCCGGGAGGTTCTCTTGGTCGCAGGGGTTCAGACCGTTCGTCAATCGGACGTGCGGTCGTGCATTTATTAAGGTTTAAAGGTCGCCGTTTTTTAACTAAAATGATTGAAATTAGCGTATAGGCTTGATCCGGTGTCCGTTTTGGACGCTGTAAAATCCTACATTAGGGTAAAATCGCGCGCAGATTCCAAATTTGGACTCAAAATTTGAAGATTCCAAGTAGAAATGACTCAAATAATAAAATCATTGATATTTATACCATAAAAACTCATAATTACATGGACATTTCTTTATTAGTGAAGATCGGTACGTTACAGAATGTAAGGGAGGGGGTTTTGGAAGTGGAGGATTAAACTTAGGTAGGGGGTGAGGGGGATTTATAGTGTCAGCGGGGAAACATGGGAGACTGAAAGTAGGTTTTTTATTTCTTCTTGTAGTTTACAATATGTGATCTAGTGGTGTAGTCACGAAAACTTGATTAGTAACCTAACCATTTGAAAACTTGATTAGTAATCTAACCACACATGGAACAATTTTTTGAGAGTACATGTAGGTCTTTGTACTTATAGCACGTACATCCATGCTACTTACATGGGCTGCACAACTTGTCACATGTATAACATTAATATTTGTTATTTGATTTTTAAACCTTAAATAGGGGGTACTTGAGTTTCATAATTGGGACTCATATTCTTAGAAAGGGATATAGTTTATTTTTTAGAGAAACTTAAATAAGGGGTTTTTATGAGTTTCATACATATAGGTGACGTCTCCTTTCTATGGAAAGTGAATTCCCCGGGTTTTGCATGGAGCGTGTAGATTCTAAAAGAAACACATTTGATTATGGTGTGATGGAAAATTTTGAGTAAGAAAGTCAAGCTAGTAGACATGATACCAATATCATAGAGGATAATCTTGAGTATTTTGGAGCTATTCAAGATATTCTTGAGGTTGGGTTTAGAGCATTTAGTCTATTTATCTTTGATGTCAAATGGTTCAAGGTGATATATAGAGGTGCTGAAGAGCAACTGTGAAGAAACATCTAAACGGGTCCGGATTTTGCACAAGTTTTCCATAATTAGGATTACTAAATAGGCTCTTTATCTTACAAGTCATCCAATCGTCCATGATGGGAGCTGTATGCTTGCAAACTTCACGGGGAACTCTCTTCATGCCAAACTCCCCACCTGACAATGTCTTCCGCTTGGATCGACGCGCGAGCGCGCCTTAAGACCAGAAGTAGGGGCCAAGCATTGCATCCACCTCACGGAGTAAGTAAAATAACATTAAAAGTAGTGGTATTTCACTTGCGCCAAAGGCTCCCACTTATTCTACACCTCTCAAGTCATTTCACAAAGTTGGACTAGAGTCAAGCTCAACACGGTCTTCTTTCCCCGCCGCTGATTTTTCCAAGCCCGTTCCCTTGGCTGTGGTTTCGCTAGATAGTAGATAGGGACAAGATACTTTTGTACTACCTCAACCTGGTTAGTATCCCAACCAATCACCGATAAATCTTGATCTAGTATAATGAAAGTGTAACGCCTTTGCTTTGTGATTTTAGATTATGTTTTATGTCGATCAAATTGATCCAAAGTGGTGGTATGTTATACAAGTTTCACCTCATTCAAAAAATTTCTTTCAAGATCAAGATGCTTAGGCCAAATCTTTGGATGAGGTGTAAGTACTACCTTAAATCAACTCATTGGAAGATGTTGAGGTGTAAGTACTACCTCAAATCAACTCATTGGAAGATGTTGAGGCCGAATCTTTGGATGAGGTGTAAGTACTACCTAAAGTTGACTCATTGGAAGAAGACAATGATGAAAATGAAGAAACCAATTTAGAGGATGCAATTTAGAGGATGCCAATCAAGAGCATAAGGAACATCAATACAAAGAAGATGAGGAGTCACTTATCGATCATGAAAATGCTTCATTAGATAATGATAGTGATATTGATATGGAACCCCATATTTTCAATGAGCTTCCATTAGATATAGACATTGACGAAGCAACACAAATGGATCTATTACAAGATGGGATAGATTCATGATCTTGACATTGTTTTTGTAATTATTTCCCTTTAAAAGTTTTCAACTATCTTGAATTTGTTTTTCAAACATGGCCTTAAGGGTTCTGATGGGTGTTTTTTTAAAACTATAATCATTTTCTGTATGTATGTCACATGTATAATCTAATTTCAATCTTCAACAACTCTCTGGAATTTTAAATATGAGTACAGCAGGATAAAATTTCTCTACTTTGCTTAGTGCTCCCAAATTACAGTATAGCAACGAAATTTCAATGCTAGTTGCTGCTGCTCATCAGCAGCAAAATTTCTCTACTATTGTTGCTTGCTTGAGCAGTGAAAGTTTATGAGTAGCGCTATTTTATTATTGAGTAGTGAAAAAATGCCTCGATGTCTCAAAGGCCTAAAATGGCGCTAGAAAATGCTACTATGCCCCTGACGTGTTGTAGTGTATAGAATTTGAATGAGTCAATGTAGAATGCTTAGAAAAAAGAAACATCACTTACCATAGACTGATCCTATCTCTCTAGTCTGATGCATAATGACATCTTCCAAACTCTAGCTCGTGGGGATATGATAGTCGTGTCCGTCTTGATGAGTGCCTTGGCAATTCACACACCAACATGGAACTCTTTGCTCATACTATGTATGTGCCTCATCAGCATCATGCTACATAGATCTGGAGGACATTGCACAAGATGTCAATGAAGACAAGGACACACTTCCTCACCCTATCATAGGAGCTCGTAGGCATGCTGAAGGAGGCGGTGTATCGGGAGGATAATTTGGAATGTGTTTCCCATTGGAACAAAAGAAAAATTAGAGAAACTACTTGTTATAGTTGGTTATGTATGAGTTTGTAGTGAAAGTATTCATATCATGCTCATTGATTTTGGAGTTCTTCACTCGTATGAACCTAGTAAGTATTATCTCTAGTTGTAATCTATATTTAGACTCATTTCTTGTTGCAACCTATGTCTACGTGACATGAAATTTGATGACTTGATTGGTGAGTGTTTCACAACTCACAGTTGTTAACACATCATTAATTCTTGGATGTGACTTGGAAATGTGTAGGAGATATTTCTCAGTGGTGGGAGAATACCTGCCCAACTAGTTTACATCATGATTTGTGGAGGGCCTTTCAGAGCAAGAGATGCGACTCAGGACACATTGGGATCGCCATAACCAGAAGGTATGTATTATTTACTCTCTAGCTATGTACTAGTGCTTGTCTTAAATCTTAGGTCTATGTATACATGTTTTTTGATTTCGAACTTATGTTTATAGGATGCAGCATGAATAGGCTATAGGTTGGGCACACAATACGTCCTTGCAAGATGGGCTTTATCGCCACTTTTTTAAGTAATTATTAGAATGTTTGCATTTATTCTTATACATGCATATAGGTATGTATCATATGTTCTTTATATCAACCCGCTGATAACTTATGTATTTTTTAAATAACAACTGAAGGACGCGAGCCCACTCCTTAGGAGATAGAGACGGCCACCTATCAGGGTTATAGGAATCTAAAGACCCAGCTACCTCCACCCCGTGCTTTTGTAAGTAATCTAAGTTAAATGTTATTCTATTTGTAATTAAAGTATTGAAACATTAGCTAATTAAGTTTTCTAAACCATAGGAGTTGCGTGGCAATGAGGACATGATGGAGCTTGTGTTGGGGATGATGATTATGAGGATGACGAGGGTACATGTTATGGTGATGACTAGACCAGAAGGCCCTCCTCCTCCTTACTCTAGATCCCTAGCTTATTTTGAGCCCCATTTTGTATTTGGAGGTGTTGCACATAGATATACTATTACCCACAACATTTGTATAGGATTAGGTAGACTGTGCCGATCTCACATTCCACCATTTGTACTCATCAGATTTTACTATTTTGCAGACATTTGATCACTTCATATACTTTGTACTCTTGTATACTTACATATATTTACATGAGCTTGTATTTTTGTTTAACTTTATGCATAAAGGTAAAATGTTGAAGTATAATTATGTGTTTATCAAGGTTATAATTTGCCATGTTGAAATAATATATTCTCACTTGAGCGCTTGACCTTCAAGAGAGAGAGTTCTTTAATGTGTGCTCATGTCAGTGTCCAGTCAAGACTCGGCACTTACTTGGTTCTGGACCACCTAGTCAGTTCTGCTGAAGAGAAGCAACTAATGCAACTGTATCCAATGTGACAAGCTAACATTGAGCAGTCGGTCTCTCGGGGGTGAACTACTAAGAAAACCTATGTATGACGTGTGTTCAAAGGGTATTTATAAAACCCCTTACTTGTGAATTTTTTATGAATAAAATGACCCCTTTTTCTTTATGGTGGACTTACAGTTTTTTTTCACTTAGCATGTGATGGGTTAACAAATGAAAAGACCATGAATAAAATGATAAACATGAATACCACAAAGATTACCTTAATGTAATTAGAAGATAAGCTCATGCCCACAAAGGATCCACCAAGTTATATTATCAACACATATGGTAGCTTGCACAAAGCACTTACAAGAGATTCTCTCTACACATTCAAGGAGTGTAGGACCTTGTATATATAGAGAACAAAGGGAAAAACATGGGAGAATCCTAGATAAGCTCCACCATCTCCTAATTATCTCACCAGTCTCACCATAAAGTGACTCCTACATCAAGGGAACCACCTACCATACCTACACCTATAAACCATGGTTATATGAGACCAAATGTCCTTAGGATGTCTATTCCTAAGGTGCATACAATATCTATCCACTAAGGACTAAAGCTGATGGATGCTAGATCACACAAATCTCAACAGATATGGGTCGATTTGTATTCTCACCATGCATTCTCTTATGCAACTAATAGAGTGCTCCTATTTTCTACTCTCTTTCTCTCTTATGTGTCTTGCTTGCTTGCCTAATTCAATTAGAGATATTATATACTCATTGTGTATGTGTGAGTGCATGTGAGAAAGGGAGATTGAGTGAGAGGAGGATAGAGCTTCCTTTGGAGTGCGGTGGCAGCGTTGGAGTGGAGCTTTGTAGTGTGGTTGCATGGCAACATCGTCTCCTACAAGAATTGGAGCACAAGTGTTCACGAGGTGAGTGACACACCTTGCTTAGGCAACCGTGAGCTAGGTTATGGAAGATTAGCTTCTTGGTTGAGCTGTTTAATACTCCTCTCGAGTGCGATTGTTTAATACTCCTCTCGAGTGCGGTTGGGCAAAACCCCATGACCTCGATTAGTTCCTGCACTCGTTTTATGGCACAAAGACTTCCCATAAATGGCACCATTGTCGGGGAATAGCCCCACTGCATAGTTATAATGCATTTTGAATGTGCTTGTGCGTATGAATATTTTCTATTATATTTTTTATTTCTGTGTTTTTTTCAAGAATGAAATGTTGAAATTGTTATTTCACTAATGTTGAAATTTGAAGAAATTTATGTTCAATTTCTAGAATTTCTGCATGTTTTGTTATTTCTACATATTTTAGTAATTTTTAAATATTTTGCATTTTTTGTGAATTCTGCAATTTGTGCATTTAGGTTAACTCTTCTTCCATATATCATTTACAAGTTCAATTTGTGGTTTTTTGCATTTCTTATTTTTTTCATTTATCAATTTTGAAAAAAAAAATAGTCAATTAAACATGAAATTGAAAGAATTAGGTTAAATAGACCATAAAATCATTTCCTAGCATAGTGTTTATCACAATTTTGACTTCTTACATGCAGATATCGGGATACAAATAGAAATTAGGTGAGGATTTGTAACACACAAAAATTTGTGTGTTTTTTTACACACTTTTTATTTTTGCATTAGTGTAATTAACATGAGTTAATTATGTTTAATCCTCTCTCTAATTTAGGGCATCTTGATTGATTGGCCACATTTAATACATGCAAGCTTTTAATCCAGTAGCCAAAAAAGTCCAAAAGTCTATTTTGAGTGGTTGGGTGGTGTATTTAATGCGTGAAAGCCCCAAGTCAAAGATTCTAAGAAAACCCCTTTTTGGCAAAACCAAAAATTGAAACGTAAACAGTAAACCAAAAATGAAAAAAAAATAAAATAAAAAAGTTAAAAGTTAAAAGAGAAAGGGGAAAGGTAAAAGGTCTAGGGAAAAAAAAAGAGTATATAAATTTTTCAAAAAGTGCACACGCAAACTTGCCTAATATATGTTTTAGGCTGTTGCGATCGTGTTATCGTCTCGTGACACTCAAAAAAAGTACATTTTTACATAGTTTAGGAGCTTTTAGAGGCCTATTTAGATAATAGTGCATCTAGCGAGCTAGGCACATACCAACCTACACTAGACTCACCACCTTCGGTCGGAACCTAGTTTAGCATTAAACAAGGACCCGTACTAGGGATAAGTGATACATCATCAGATTTTGAGTCAATGGAAGGATCCCAATCCCAAGAAGTGAGAACCCTAGCCTCACTAGTCAAGCTAGCTACCTCAGAGGTTTGGCCTCAACAACTGCTACTTTTGAACCAAATCTTACTACATATAGACCATATGATGATGGAGTTGAGGAAACTCTACAGAGACTAGTGTACTCTCGTTGTTTGCAAAAACAGGGAGCGTTCACGTTGATATCCCTATCCATGCTGCTTCTATTTCATCTATGACCATCGAACCACCTCCTACACAAGTACTTATGCCTAATGGTAGGACATTCGAAGAAGTGCAGGTAGTAGAGGCACTAATTGAGGCTACTAAAGCAAAGGAAGAAGACACTTTGTAAGTGGCATAGCAAAAATAAGCAGCCCAAACAACCCAGTATACCCAAAACGAGTCTCAAGCCAAGACTACGCAAGTAGTTGAGAGTCTTGACACAAGCAATAACATTGCATCTACCTAGGGAAAAGAGCTAGGCTTGTAAATCATGGATCAACGTCTTCTCACAAATGATTGGGAGTAGGACACATCAACTGAGACTCTTGTGGATTTTGCCACATGCTAAGATTATGGTGTTAGTTAGGAAGGGATTGTCTAATCAATAAATATCTGGGGCCACAACAGAGGAGGAATGATTGCAAGGTGTCTATAATTGCATATATAGGGTCATTGAATATGAAAGGATCCAAAGACCTATGGTACAAGTTGGGACATCCAAAGCAAGAATGCCCACAATGAGAGAAATGGTAACACCTCCTGTGAGCCTACCAGATCCTACTTTTGTAGTATCACCCTGCAATACCATGGAGCAACCCACATCTTCCAAACCATAAGGCCATGCCGTAGAGACTCAAGAGAATACTAGCATGAGCTTCACCTTCTTAGATCCCCTCCCCACGTAAAATAATACTAGCACACTACCTCATCTAGCGGCAAGCACCACACCACCAACTATGGCACCTATGGACTGACACAAAATTACCTTTGAGCCACATGCCCATGGTTACCACAGTAGCCAATACCACTTCACACATGGAGTCCCTTGCCCTTGGCATATCTAGTATTACCATTCCTAGAGGGGTTACATCTCATTCTAGTGCACCCATGAAACATCCCTTCCATAGAGTAAGTGTGCTACCAAATCTTGTTGTGAGATCGGCTGCACCTAATGCCCACAGGACTAAAGCACCTACTATTGGGTTGCCAATAGGACATATACATTATGTAGCACACCTACCCCCACTAGGGTTTAGACCAAGGCATCCTCATATAGTGCCACGTGTTACACCTCCACCTACTCTTGTCATTGCTCCTATTATGCTAGCACTAGCTCTACCCATAGACCCAGTTACTTTTGCATAGGGCCTGGAAAAAGCGATAGCGCTCGTGAGAGATGGTGGTCGACAAAGCCAATGAAAGGCTACCCAAATAGCCAAGCTAACTCATAAATTCACTAGAGATGGTGAAAATAGGAGACATTTGGAAGTATTTGATCAAGTGTGTGAGGCCCTAGTAGGAGAACAAAATGAGGTTTCCAAGGCTAATTCCTTTAGTCTAACATTAGATGGTAAGGTTGGGGACTGGTATAAAACTCTCAGGGTCAAGGAATGCTTGAATTTCACCGCTCTTAGGAGATTAATCTTGAAGCAATTTGTGCATGAAGGAGTCTTATGGGGTGTAGCTTCACAGCTACATAAAACTGAGAGGAAAGAAGAGGAGTCGGCTAGCTATTTCATTAGCCATCTCAAGCATTTAGACTCTTGTTGCCTTCCACATGAACGCTATTCAAATAATCAATTGGTGGGATAGATTAAACCATGGACTTAACCATGAAGCCATCTATAATACCTTAGTCATTAGAGGGGATCTGAGTGTCCCATTAGAAACCAACCAATCACCTAAGTTGCATCTTCTAGCATGCCACCTGCAACCTATAATCTTTGTGGCATAGATCATTGGATCAAAGATTGCCCAATGAAAGTGGTGGTTGTAAATCAGTAGAATAGTCCTACCATCACACCTCTCAAAATGATTGGAGTGGGTGGACAAACTCATAGATCAATTTTGAGAAATCCTAACCTGTCTCTCTGTGAATGTAATAATGAGACTCATGGCTCAAAACACACCTGTTGTGGAAAAGAAAGTAACGAGATCCAAAAAGATGTCCAGTTTCTTCCCCTATAATTAATCCCCTTTTCAGAATAATAAAAGATCTTGTTTCTACCTGTTTTGGCCTAGAGAGAGAAAATATTCTAAAGAGAGGTAATTCAATTTTTAGATATCTTTATATGGAAAAATATCCCTTCTTATTAAAATAAATTCCCTCGAAATAGAAGTTTAAAAAGAAATTCCTAAAGTGCATTAGAAATAAATTATAATGTACACAAAAGACCTTAACCTAAGGGCCCCTATTTTCAGAAAATTTTGGATTAAGGTCCAAACAAAGGTTTGACAAGCCAATGAGATTAATCCAAATATAGGGAGGAGATAATCTCATTGGCTTAAGGTCCAAACAAAGGTTTGGATTAAGGTCCAAACAAAGGTTTGACAAGCCAATGAGATTAATCCAAATATAGGGAGGAGATAAATTGAAGAATAAAAAAATACCCTCCCAAAATGAGTAAATGCTCACATAAGATGAAGAGTGGACTAAGGGCCAAAGAAAAGAATTAAAAAACTAAATTTTGACACCTCAGTGTGGGGATATCCCCTTATGAAGTAGGTGCCTTTTTCTCAACATTACCCCCAATTTTTAATCAATAAAATGAGATATTTTCATTTCTCCTCTCTCATGTTTCAAATCTAGATCCAAAAAGTAAGCTGAACTGACCCAAAAATGGTCAAAAAATTGACCAAATTGATCTAGAAAATTCTAGAATCAGTTTGCTTCGTTAGAGGCTCACTTTTTCCTATAAATAGAAGCCTCCCCCTTTTGTAAAAGCTTAATGGTATTTATGCACTGTTACTCTACTCTTGTCTTGAGCCATCTACATTTAATTTTTTAATAATTGAATTATTTTTGGCCTAATCCTCTCCAAAGTGAATTGGTGTCCAGTATTGCTTCAAACAAGAGTAGAACCCTCAATCCCTCAAGCCAAAGGAGAGCTTACAAGCTCCATGTAAGTTAATTTTCTTACTTTGTTTATGAATTTTAATGAAAAATCTATGGTTTTGTTGATTTTTATGTTTTACAAATGATTGAATTAAATTCAAATGCTATGCCTTTAATGAAAAGGCCACCCCCTTCTCTTCTTTACTTCTAACCTTTCTTAATCCTAGAAAGATTAACTAAGTAATTAAGTAAACTCTTCTTATTGTTTACTCTCTTGAATTTAGAAAATTGTGTAGATTAGAGTTCTATAATTCTAAATTAGATTAATTAAGTTAAGTGAAGAAAGATAAAAATGAGAAATGGTCAGCCATACAAAGGAGGTCATGGCAAAATTTTTTAAAATTTTGTAAAAAAGAAAGTTTGTTTTTATGTTATTCCAAAAGAGTAATTCCCACCATTTTTGCATCTAAAAGAAATATTCTAATTACTCCATGTACATATTCACCTATGAATATGCATGGATATCATTGATATTAATTATTCAAATTGATTTCTATGCGTAAAGATGCTTAAAGGAAAATTTTTTATTATAAAAGTGTTATTCTTATTAAATTTGATTTCTATGCATAGAAAGATGCATAGAGGAATTTTTTTAATTACAAAAGTGTTACTATTATAAAATTTGATTTCTATGCATAGAAAGATGCATAGTGAATTTTTTTTAATTATAAAAGTGTTATTCTTATTAAATTTGATTTCTATGCATAGAAAGATGCATAAAGGAATTTTTTTTTAATTACAAAAGTGTTATTCTTATTAAATTTGAATTTTATGCATAGAAAGATCCATAAAGGATTTTTTTAATTACAAAAGTGTTATTCCTTAACTTTGATTTTTATGCATAAAAAGATGTATGAAGGAAATTTTTTATTACGAAAGTGTTATTCATATTAAATTTTTTATTGCGAAAGTGTTATTCATATTAAATTTGATTTTTATGCATAGAAAGATGCATAAAGGAATTTTTTATTGTAAAAGTGTTATTCTTATAAAAATTGATTTTTATGCATAAATAGATGCATAAAGAAATTCTTTTTATTTTAAAAGTTTTATTCCTATTAAATTTAATTTTATGCATAAATAGATGCATAAAAGGATTTTTTTAATAAAAGTGTTATTTCCATTAAAGTTGATTTTTATGCATAAATAGATGCATAAAGAATTTTTATATCAAAATTAGAATTCTCTTGAATTCTCTTGAATTCTCTTGAATTCTATGTTTAAATTCTATGAGTATTTGATAAATAAATAATCAAATACTCTAAGAGAGAAATTTCTATCGTTTTATATTCACACACGGATTGTAAAAAAGAAAATTCAGGAAATCTATTGAGATCAAAATATTCAGATAAATGATTAATTTATTACTCATTGGAATTCTTAACTAATTTGGAAATCAGTTAAGTGAATATTCAAAGAAAGAAATTCAGTAAAATAGTAACTAAATTACCAAACCTTTTCGAGAAAGATAGTTTAGGAAAAGTCTATCAGACTCGAACCTTAAATCAGACTATGACCAAGACAAAACTCTTTCGTCAGTTTCGAGGAAAGAAGGTGTGGCCAGTTTAGAAAAATACACTCAAAACTCCCGCCAAATCTAAAACTAAGTTTGAGGCCCTTCGAATTGATATGTGGATCAAGGTTATAGAATTCGAGGAATTCTGGTATAAAATTCAGAATTCCGATCAAGAAGTTTTGGAGATACTGATTTAAGAAATACTCCTTGTATTCAAAAGAAAATCAAATTGAAAACTTGCTTCTTAGAAACCTTGTTTTCTCAAAGGACTGTCTTATGCCAGAATGCTGGAGGGAGCATTTGGTATATGTTTTTCTAAGGGAAGTTCGATTGCAACAGCTGGCGGGGAGTGTTCAAAGGATGGCTCACGCGGCAAAGCACCTGCCCAGGTCTTGATCAGCCTCGGTATGGTTAAAAATGGTGCGCTTCCGGTACGATGGGTGAGGACCAATGAAGCGGTCCCTGAGTGAAGTGCCAAGACACCTAAGGAGGATCCTGGAGGGTTCTGACCATGAGATGCACGGGCTCGCGGTGCCTATGACACCCATGCGTTATGTATGATGGACGAAATCATTATTGTAATCTGTTATTACTGGATCTCATTTTGCTGACGAGTTGGTCTCAACGGAGAGTCCAAAGTGATACTTTTTTTTTGAGAAACGAGGGACTGGATGGAATTTTTGAGTTATGACATTTGTAACTAATAACCGTTTGTCAATGGATTATTTTATATGTTAAGTTTTAAAGAGGAGTGTGTGCGTATCTGTATTCGAAAGCAAAAGTTAAGAAAGGCATTCAATTATATGGGTAGGTGAGTAATTGTCTGGTTCTACCGATTCCAGTGGTTGGTGGCTAACCCATGGGCTAGGCTGGAATCAGTGGATTTTTTATAATTAAATTGAAATAATAGGAATACGCTTAGAATTCGAGTAGTTAAATAAAAACCTGAAGAATTTCTCAAATGAGTAGATCGACGGCTGTGCCTGATTTTGGCTAGGAAAAAAGTGTTGATTTCTCCAAACTAAGTCAGTGATAGTTTTCCTTGTATCTCATTTAATCAGGTGAAGGATAGTTTAATCTCTTGACCTGTTAAGAAAATAAAAAAGGTGGAATCGTCCCCGTTTTTCGGGCAAGGGAAAATTTTCCGATTTTGGTTTCGGAATGACCACCAGATTAGTCTCCATGTCCGAACATTCGAGGGTGAGGCCCTGAGTGGGAAACCTTGCTCTGCGCCGCAAGAGGAAGCTACTTCCGTTGTTAATTAGCAATCAGGAATCCAATGCGAGGAGGGGGCAGAGGGGTCTCACAGCTGGTATCAGAGCGCTATTGTAAGCTTACCAAATAGCAGCAGAAATTACCTAAAATTTTAAAGTAAATCTGGGAAATAATGTTTTCACTTGTTAAGATTATCTTTGAAATGAACATAAATTTGAAAACTCATAAATTGAACTAGATTTTTAGATGGATACCCCAAATTTATCTAGCATTCTTGGACTCTCCTAGAGTCAGAGATGATTGCCTTTACCTTCGAAAATCTCATCAACTCCGCTACAACTTGAGAAAGCAGAGTGAGACTCGCTCATCACTTTGAGGATCTATACTTTCCTGATCTAGTAGAGCGACGTTAGTATATGTGGTTCTTTGGAGGGCAAAGTATTCGCGTCAATACCAATCACCGACAGAGACTCAGATAGAATATCTCGCTAGCCATGAACTTGATAAGGCTAGGAGTTGTTCATTATGTACAACTCTATAATCACTCACCCCAGAATTTTAGAATTTCTTACCGTATTTTAAGACTTCTTAGCCGCTTTATTCCTAGGAGAAGAATTACAGCACCATTATCAGTGATGAATCATGTATATCATAGCATGTCTCCATCGCAGTATTGCCTTGAGGCGGTGACTTTTGGAACCGAGATGCCCTATGTATACATCAAAAACTTTTGATAATAAATGATGTTTTGTAAAAGATTCCAAATTGTTTTTGTGGTTGTGAATATTGGTTAATAAAATTATCAGAGTGAATCTTGTTTTCAAGAATTATGATGGAATATTTATTGTTTAAGAAATAAATCTCAAAAATTAAATAGTCATAAATCTGATGACAAAGTTAAGTTGACAAAAATATCATTTTGTCAGAATCATGAGGTGCGCGGGCCATGGTAGGCAACTGAATCCTCTTATTGATGATGAAGAGTTAGATTTGGATGCTCGTAAAGCCCTACACGGATCCCAACCTGGTCCCTTCAAGGGTGAAGGGGAACAGTTAGGAGAAGTAGTGAAAAAATGGATCGAGGCAGTGGAAGAGTATTTTGATGTAACCGATTATGTAACGAGAAGAGCAAGATGGCACTCGCCAGATTGAAAATTGTGGAAATGGCCAGGGTTGCATGGAGGAACAATTGCAAGACAAACCATCTCGACCAAAATACCCAGACTTGGTCAGATCTTAAAGCTTACCTCTGGAAGAGGTTCTGTCCTCCGGGCTTCCTGGAAACCAAAATGAATGAGTTCTTGGAATTGAAAAAGGATAGTTGGACGATTGAAGAATACCATCAGGCATTTGGCCTTCTCCTCAAATATTGTCCATTTTTGGATGAAGAGCAGCTAATGGCCAGATTCATTCGAGGGATGAACGAGCCATTGGACACTTTAGTGAAAAATGCCAAACTAGTCTCAATGTGGCAGAAGCTGTCAGAATGGCAAAGGACTTTGCCAAAGCATTTGTTGTTAAGATCCCGCCCTGAAGCCTACACCCTCAAACTTTAAAAGGTTCCAAACCCCGGGAAGTGCTTCAAACTTTCCACCCCTAAAGAGGCAGCAAGGCCCTATTTAGAATCAAGATGCTGGGAAATTCAAAAGTGAAGGAAGACCCTTCCCTCAGAATACTTTCTCAGGAGCCCCACCTCTTTCAAGGATTCAGAGGGATGAGCTTAGAAGTGAGAACAGGTGTTTTGGGTGTCAGGGTTTCGGTCACCAGCTTGAAGACTGCCCCACTCCTGCCATGTCAAGAAGAGGACAGGGAAGTCAAGGACCAGAGTGTAGAGACCAGCCCCTTTGTATCAGTCAAATCAGGGTCCGTCTCGCCAAAAGCAGGGCAACCCCAGGAGGACTCCAGCTCAACCATCTACATCTGTTCAAAGTAATCTTAGAACTCCCTCCCAGAACTGGGGTAACCAAAGAGAAAGAATTCTGCCCCAATCTGCCAGCCAGAGCAGTTATGATAGCAGAAGTAGTGGAAGAGGAAAGAGGTAAGATTTATGCCGCGATTGAAAACCAAGGGCCAAATCATCAATTCTCTGTCATCCATGCTCTAGCTAAGTATAAGGGTAAGACGTTTAAGCTTTTGATTGATTCAGGCAGTACTCATTCATTTATTTCCCGAGGATGCTTGCATAAGCTAGTCTTAGAACAGAAATCAGGGAAACCTATGCAAGTTGAATTGGCCAGTGGGAAGATTCTTTTAACTCACCATGAGACAGATCGTATTCAATTTAATCTAGATGGGAATGTAACTGACTGCCAGTTCAGAGTCTTACCTTTGGGATTTTTCAACGGAATCCTTGGAATGGATTGGCTCCACAAAAATCAAGCTAACATTCACCGTCACAAATGGAACCATTTCCTTTCGTGACCTTCACGGGAACAAAGTTCAAGGAACTGAAATTTTCGGATACCCAGATCTGCAATTAGTAAAAGCTTCTAGGTTACTAAAAGGACTTAGAAAGAAGTAGCTCATTTATGTTGTCAAAATGAATCCGGTAGGCACAAAGTTAAAGGCTAAAGAACCAGAATGGTTAAGTGAGTAGTATGATGATTTGTTCCCAGCTGAGCTAACTAAGATGCCTCCCATTCGAGAAGTAGATCATGAGATAGAATTGACCCCTAGCTCAGCCAGTAGCCCAGTGCACATAGCCTTTGAACTCAAGGAATAGCTTAGGCAGCTATTAGAACAAGGGTTTGTAAGACCCAGTGTTTCACCTTACCCAGTGTTTCACCTTGGGGAGCGCCAGTTCTCTTTCAAAAAAAGAAGAATGAAACGTTAAGACTCTGTGTGGATTACAGAGGTCTCAATCAACTGACAGTTAAGAATAAGTATCCTATCCCTAAAATTGATGAGCTTCTCGATAGGCTAAGTGGAGCCAAGATCTTCACAAAGATAGATCTCAAATCAGGGTATTACCAGATCAGGATTAATGATCAAGATATCCTGAAGACAGCCATCAATACTCGCTCTATGGGCACTATGAATTTACTGTCATGCCGTTTGGATTGACAAATGCCCTAGCTACATTCAATTGCCTAATGCAGGACATTCTCAGAGAATACTTGGATGATTTTGTTCTTGTTCTCTTTGATGATATTCTGATTTACTCAAAGAATGCAGCTCACCAAATGAAGCTCATGTCTATAAAGTTCTTGAGATTCTAAGGAAGCACCAACTCTTTGCAAAAAAGAGCAAATGCACTTTCTTTGTCGACCATGTTGAATACTTGGGCTTTCTGGTATCCAAAGACGGAATTTCTCTAGATTCCATAAAAGTCCAAGTAGTCATAGATTGGCCTGAGCCAAAGACAGTGAAAGAAGTCAGAGGATTCTTGGGATTAACTGGTTGGTATAGAATTTTTATACCTAAGTATGCTCTTATAGCTTCCCGTTTGACTAATCTTCTTAAGAAGAATACCCCATTTCAATGGTCTGCCAGGTGTTAGGGCGCTTTTGGTAAGCTGAAGACCGCTTTGGTAACCAATCCTATTCTGAAGTTGCCAAATTTCTCTCTACCCTTTGAGGTAGTAATTGATGCTAGTGGTTTTGCCCTAGGAGGTGCGCTCATGCAAGAAGGCCATGCAGTGGCCTATGAATCCCGAAAACTCAAAATGCATGAGAGAAATTATGCTGTCCACCATGACCTGGAGCTACCATCAGTAGTCTATGCCCTGAAGTTGTGGAGACATTACCTATACTGGGTCAAAAATTCACTTTGATGATAGATCATTAGAGCTTAAAGTGGATCTTCACTCAGAAGGATCTCAACATGTGCCAAAGAAGGTGGATGTAGACCCTCTAGGAATTTGATTTTGAAATTAAGTACCGCCCAGGCAAAGAAAATGTGGTAGCAGATGCCCTTAGTAGAAAAGCCTCCTTGCTTGCAATCACAGTGGTGTCAAATCCATGCAAGATAGATTCTTTGGCCCTATTGCTACCCTACTTATGCAGGAAAGCAAAACTCCTCAAGAGTTGAACCGAGTTCAAGGGTACAGCCTGAATGAAGGAATTATGTATTATAATAGCAGGCTATGCATTCCCAATGATGAAGGAACTAAGGTTCAAATTCTGAATAAAGGGGCCATGATAGCCTTATAGGTAGCAGGACATCCATGTTTCATTAAGACCTACATGTCTATAAAGGGGCCATGATAGCCTTATAGGTAGCAGGACATCCATGTTTCATTAAGACCTACATGTCTATAAAGTTGAAAGCTTCTTTTGGTTTGGACTAAAAAAGGATGTACTTAATTATGTACGTCAATGCCTGATACGTCAAAAAGACGAGAGAGTAAAAATGCCTGGGAAGTTACATCCATTAGACATCCTCCAGATGAAGTGGGAATGTATCAGTATGGATTTTATTACTGGACTACCTTCAGTGCAATCAGGTTACAACTCCATCTTCGTGGTAGTTGACAGAGTAACCAAAGTTGCCCATCTGATTCCAGTAAAAGAAACCTACACTGCACTGGAGTGTTCCTCAAGGAAATCTTCAGATCGCATGGCCTACCTAGGAGAATAGTAAGTGATCGAGATCCCAAATTCACGAAAAGATTTTGGATTGCATTCTTTGAAGCAGTAGGAACTTTCTTGGATCTCAGCACAGCTTACCACCCTGAGACCGGTGGTCAAACAGAAAGGGTGAACCAAGTAATTGAAGATATACTTTCGCCATGCTGTGGGGCAGGGAACCCAAGAAGTGGCTAAGCTATCTGCACCTAGTCGAACTCGCCTACAATGCTTCTTATCACCAAAGTATCGAGATGAGCCCTTTCAAAGCTCTGTATGGACAAGACTGCCTAACACCATTAACTTGGTCCGACCCATTGATTAGGGTCGAGATGTCCAGATAGATGCTTGATGACATGGAGCAGCAGATGCAGTCAATCCGCAAGGATATAAAAGTTACCCAAGATAGACAGAAGCAGTATGCAGATAAGAAGAGGTCAGGCAAAAAAATTCGAAGAAGCAGATATGGTCTTCATTTGAGTACGTCCCAAAAGAAGTTCTCTATCTCTTGGGAAGTACAAGAAGTTATCCCCCAGATACTGTAGGCCATATCTGATTACAAAGAAAGTAGGTGACTTAGCCTATGAAGTTTTTCTGCCTCCTCATCTCAAAGTACATAATGTATTTCATGTCAGCCTACTTAAGAAGTATGTACCGAGCCTAAATCATATGCTTAATGATGATGAACTCTTAACTTCTTTAACCCAAGGGCAGATTGAACTCCAACCTAAAGAAATCCTTGATGTTCGAGAGAAGGTTCTTTTTAGGAACATAATTCTAAGAGAATTATTAGTCAAATGGAAGTTCTATCCTTTTGAAGACACCACCTGGGAGAAAGAAGCCGAACTGATGTGGGCCCCAGTTTACGAGATGAGGACATCTCACATTTTTCAAGTGGGAGAGGATGTAAGATTCCTCCCCAGCCGCTCAAGATATCCAGTTTCTTCCCCTATAATCAATCCCCAGCCGCTCAAGATGTCCAGTTTCTTCCCCTATAATCAATCCCCTTTTCAGAATAATAAAAGATGTCCAGTTTCTTCCCCTATAATCAATCCCCTTTTCAGAATAATAAAACTTCATGAGGGGAGATCCCCACACTGAGGTGTCAAAATTCAATTTTTTTTATTCTTTTCTTTGGTACTTAGTCCACTCTTCATCTTATGTGAGCATTTACTCTTTTTTTTTCTTTTATTCTTCAATTTATCTCTTCCCTACATTTGGATTAATCTCATTGGCCTATCAAACCTTTGTTTGGACCAATCCAAATTTTTTTGAAAACAGGGGCCCTTAGGCTAAGGTCTTTTGTGCACATTTTGATTTATTTCTAATGCACCTTAGGAATTTCTTTTTAAACTTCTGTTTTGGAGGAGTTTATTTTAATAAGAATGGATATTTTTCCATATAAAGATATTTAAAATTTGAATTATCTCTCTCTAGAATATTTTCTCTCTCTAGGCTAAAACAGATAGAAACAAGATATTTTTCTCATCATTACTCCCAATTTTTAATCAATAAAATGAGATATTTTCATCTCTCCTCTCTCCTATTTTAAATCTCTCTTCTCTCCTATTTTAAATCTAGATCCAAAAAGTAAGCTGAATTGACCCAAAAATGGTCAAAAATTGACAAAACTGATCTAGAAAATTCTAGAACCAATTTGCTTGGTTAGAGGCTCACTTTTTCCTATAAATAGAAGCCTCCCCATTTTGTAAAAGCTTAATAGTGTTTATGCACTGTTACTCTACTCCTGTCCTAAGCCATCTACATTTAATTTTTTAATAATTCAATTTTTTTTGGCCTAATCCTCTCCAAAGTGAATTGGTGGGCAAGATTGTTTCAAACAAGAGTAGAACCCTCAATCCCTCAAGCCAAAGCAGAGCTTACAAGCTCCATGTAAGTTAATTTTCTTACTTTGTTTACGAATTTTAATGAAAAATCTATGGTTTTCTTGATTTTTATGTTTTGCAAATGATTGAATTAAATTTAAATGCTATGCCTTTGATAAAAAGGCCACCCCCTTCTCTTCTTTAATTCTAACCTTTCTTAATCCTAGAATGATTAACTAAGTGATTAATTAAACTCTTCTTATTATTTACTCTCTTGAATTTAGAAAATTGTGTAGATTAGAGTTCTATAATTCTAAATTGGGTTAATTAAGTTAAGTGAAGAAAGATAAAAATGAGAAATGGTCAGCCATACAAAGGAGGTTATGGCAAAATTTTCTAGAATTTTGTAAAAAAGAAAGTTTGTTTTTATGTTATTCCAAAAGAGTAATTTCCATAATTTTTGCATCTAAAAGAAATATTTTAATTACTCCATGTACATATTCACCTATGAATATGCATGGATATCATTGATATTAATTACCAAAATTGATTTCTATGCGTAGAAATATGCATAAAGGAAAGTTTTTTAAATTATAAAAGTGTTATTCTTATTAAATTTGATTTCTATGCATAGAAAGATGCATAAAGGAATTTTTTTAATTACAAAAGTGTTACTCTTATTAAATTTGATTTCTATGCATAGAAAGATGCATATTGGAATTTTTATTATAAAAGTTTTATTCTTATTAAATTTGATTTCTATGCATAGAAAGATGCATAAAGGAATTTTTTTAATTACAAAAGTGTTACTCTTATTAAATTTGATTTTTATGCATAGAAAGATGCATAAAGGAATTTTTTTAATTACAAAAATGTTACTCTTATTAAATTTGATTTTTATGCATAGAAAGATGCATAAAGGAATTTTTTTATTACAAAAGTGTTATTCTTATTAAATTTGATTTTTATTCATAGAAAGATGCATAAAGGAATTTTTTTATTACAAAAGTGTTATTCTTATTAAATTTGATTTTTATGCATAGAAAGATGCATAAAGAATTTTTTTATTGTAAAAGCATTATTCTTATAAAAATTGATTTTTATGCATAAATAGATGCATAAAGGATTTTTTTTATTTTAAAAGTGTTATTCCTATTAAATTTGATTTTATACATAAATAGATGCATAAAAGGATTTTTTTTAATAAAAGTGTTATTCCCATTGAAGTTGATTTTTATGCATAAATATATGCATAAAGAATTTTTATATCAAAATTAGAATTCTCTTAAATTCAATATTTAAATTCTATGAGTATTTGATAAATGAATAATTAAATACTCTAAGAGAGAAATTTCTATCCTTTTATATTCACACAAATTGTAAAAAAGAAAATTCATGAAATCTATCGAGATCAAAATATTCAGGTAAATGATTAATTTATTCCTCATTAGAATTAGTAACTAATTTAGAAATTAGTTAAGTGAATATTCAAAGAAAGAAATTCAGTAAAATAGTAACTGAATTACGAAACCTTTTCGAGAAAGATAGTTTAGAAAAAATCTTATTCGACTCGGACCTTGAATTAGACTATGACACCAAGACGAAACTCTTTCGTTAGTTTCGACTCGAGGAAAGGTGTGGCTAGTTTAGAAAAATACACTCAAAACTCCCGCCAAATCTGAAACTAAGTTTGAGACCCTTCGAATCGATCTGTGGATCAAGGTTATAGAATTTGAGGAATTCTGGTATGAAATTCAAAATTCCGATCAAGAAGTTTTGGGGATATTGTATCAAGAAATACTCCTTGTATTCAAAAGAAAATCAAACTGAAAACTTACTTAGAAACCCTATTTTCTCAAAGGACTGTCTTACATTAGAATGCTGGAGGGAGCATTTGGTATATGTTTTTCTAAGGGAAGTTTGCTAGCAACAACTCGCGGCGCGGGGAGTGTTCAAAGGATGGCTCACGTGGCAAAGCCTGCTGTCTACCGAGGTCTTGCCCAGCCTTCTCGGTATGGTTGAAAAATGGTGCGCTTCTAGTACGATGGGCGAGGGCCGATGAAGGGGTCCCTGAGTAAAGTGCCAGGACACCTAAGGAGGATCTTGGAGGGTTCTGACCAGGAGATGCACGGGTTCGCGGTGCCTATGACACCCATGCGTATGTCGTGGAAGATATGTATGATGGACGAAATGATTATTGTAATCTGTTTTACTGGATCCTATTATGCTGACCAGTTGGTCTCAACAACGGAGAGTCCAAAGCGATACTATTTTTTTTAAGAAACGAGGGACTGGATGGAATTTTTGAGTTATGACATCTGTAACCAATAACTGTTTGTCAATGGATTATTTTATATGTTAAAGTTTTAAAGAGGAGTGTGTGCGTATTTGTATTCAAAAGCAAAAGTTAAGAAAGGCATTCAATTATGGGTGGGTGAGTAATTGTCTGGTTGTTCTATCGATTCCAGTGGGGCTAACCCATGGGCCTAGGCTGGAATTAGTGGAGTTTTTATAATTGAATTGAAATAATAGGAATACGCTTAGAATTCGAGTAGGTAAATAAAAACCTGAAGAATTTCTCAAATGAGTAGATCAACGGCTACTTGATTTTGATTAGGAAAAAAGCATTGATTTCTTCAAACTAAGTCAGTGATAGTTTTTCTTCTATCTGGTTTAATCAAGTGAAGGATAGTTTAATCTCTTGACCCAGTTAGAAAATTCATTAAGAAAATAAAAAAGGTGGAATCGTCCCCGTTTTTCGGGCAAGGAAAATTTTCTTGATTTCGGTTTCGGAATAACCATCAGATTAGTCTCGTGTCCGGACATTTGAGGGCGAGGCCCCGAGTGGGAAACCCTGCCTAGAGGAAGCTACTTCCACTGCTAGCAACCGGGAATCCGGGTGCGCGGAGGGGGGAGAGGGGTCTCACATAAGGGATGCAAGCCCCCAATAAAAAAAATAAAGAGAAAACTTTGTTCATATCACAACCTTGTAAAGAATTGGAACAACTTTATGAGCTCAAGGATATGGTCACACATACTGAGAAGGACTTAGAACCAAGACCAAAACAAGTAAACATCTCTGACACTATGCATCCAAATAACCTAAAGCCAATTGTAACCCACAAGCCCTTGGATATACCTAGTGTCATCCTTGATGTCAGTGAGAACTCACCTATCCCAAGCATGGACTCTCAACTCTTTAGGAGAATGTTTGATTATGAGAACCCTGAACCCGTTTAAGAGGTGGGAATTCCAATATCACCAGCACCCTCATATGGTAGAGAGGTGATGGTTACTCCCTTGAACATCCCTGAATTGTTGGAGTTCATAGCTTATGAAACAAACATCATGAGTACATGCTTGTGTGGAGATCCCGAAATTTGTAGAGCATTGAAAGCTCTTTTAAATGGAGAACTCAACATAAGACTACCACCATTTGTCGAAACCCACAAGACTCAACCCTACTATGGAATTTCACCAACTCAAGTCATAGAAGATCCAAGAACCCAAGTAGAGGACGAGTACACCAATATATGGTCAAAATTCCATTGAATACTTCGAAGGTGATGGATTCTGCTAGCCCTCATCAGACACCTCTCAAGCGTCATTGTACATTTTATGTGTGCGATCACCACTTGTCTATGAAAGGCGCACCATGGGATTAATAATGAAGATTGTATTCTTAGATTAGGTGTTAAATAAGCCTAGGAAGCCGTGGATAGCCATGGACCTATTTTTTAAGTATGGCCGCCTAAGGTGTGAAGGCTATGGACCAATTTTTTTAAGTATGGCCGCCTAAGGTGTGAAGGCTATGGACCAAGATAAGGA
The DNA here is from genome assembly GCF_041138505.1 of Cibotium barometz. NCBI lineage: Eukaryota > Viridiplantae > Streptophyta > Polypodiopsida > Cyatheales > Cibotiaceae > Cibotium > Cibotium barometz. Next base: position 39,407,389 of record NC_141102.1, on the reverse strand, counting down.
TCATTGTGTATACTCACCATTCCTTTTTTATACGAATTTAATAGAGTGCTCTTCTTCTCTACTCTCCTATGCTATTGCTATCTTGCTTGCCTCTTGCTTGTTTGAGCTCTTGTGTGCTTGCTTGCCTCTTGCTTGTTTGAGCTCTTGTGTGCTTACTTGCATGTGTGTGAGAGAGTGAGTGTGTGTGTGATTGAGTGAGAGAGGAGAGTCGAGCTTCCATTGGAGTGCGACGGGTGGCATTGGAGCACCGAGCTTGGAGTGTGGCTACACGGCAATAAGCTCTCCTATGATAATCTAAGCATAAGAAATTAATGAGGTGAGTGACACATCTTGTTTATGCAATTATAGGTTAGGTTATGGTAGATTAACCTCTCGATTTGATCTGAGTGCAGTGAGGCAAGGCCCCACGATGTTGGCTAGTTCTTGCACTCTTTCTATGGTGAAAGGACTTCCCATATGGCATTGCTCTGTCCGGGGAATAGCCTTACCACATAGCCACAATGCATTTGAATACATGTTTCATAATGAAGGAGTTTTCTTTTACTAATTCTATTTTCTTTTTTTGTTAGAAGGGCATAAATGCGTAGATGGAAATGTGTCCATTTTGTGATAATGTTTGCATTCTAGTTGATTTTTGCAATTTTTGCATTATGTTCAAATTCTTCAATATTTTCCAATTTATGCTTGTTTTTCATTTCCTATGGGTGTTGCAATTAGTTCATTTAGATAAATTCTTCTTCCACATTTTAATTGCAAGTCCAATTTCTGATTTCTGCATTTTTTGATTTTTGCATGTTTTTTCAAATTTGAAATTAAAAATAATCAAATTGAGCATCAAATGGAAAGAATTGGGTAAAACAGAACATAGAATCGGTTTCCTAGCATAGGGTTTATCCCAATTTTGACTTCTTATATGAAGAAATTGGATTAATAACAAAAATTCGGGGAGGATTTGTCACACACAAAAATTTCTATGTTTTCTAAATTTTTGCAATTAACACGAGTTAATTACACTTAATTAACATGGATTAATTACACTTAATCCTCTCCCTAATTCAAGTCATCTTGATTGGCTATCCGCATTTTAATGTGTGCAAGCTTTTAGGCCACTAGCCACAAATTTTTAAAAGTTTGTTTTGTGTGGCTGGTGGATGCATGCATGAAGGCCCCAAGTCAAAGATTCTAGGAAAACCCTCTTTCGGTGAACCGAAAAGTGAAACAGAAAAGTGAAATCAAAATTTGAAACTGAAAAGGGAAACTGTAAACAATAAAAAGTAAAAGTGAAACGTAAAAATAAAAAGAAAAAAAGTAAATAAAAAAAATAAAAAGTGAAAAGTGAAAAGGAAAAAGGTAAAAGGGGAAAGGTAAAAGGTTGGGGGGAGGAAGAGTATAGATTTTTTTGGAAAGTACTTGCCTATTATATGTTTTAGGCTATTGCGATCACATTGACACAACTTGTGTGATACCCAAAAAAATTACAATTTTACATAGTTAAGGAGCTTCCTTAACTTTGGGTTAGTGCCTGCAACGCTTGACTCACCCAAAAAAAGTATACTATTTTTGGTGCCAGACGGGTTAAGAAACACAAAACACGTGTTTCAGAAAAACTTTGGCCAATATATTTTTTTTTGGAAAAAAACATTAAAAATTAAAAATAACAAAATTTCCAAACTTGTCCATGGCATCTGCAGGACCTTCCTGCACCGTATAATCACATTAGGCAAAATTTGGACTCAAAAAGGGGCCCTCTAAGAACTGCCATGTCAGCTTTTTCTTAAAAAATGGGCTGATGGTTAATTTTTTGTAAATTAAACCAAATTTTATCAGAGATTGTAGATTGAGAATCTACTCTTCGAGATCTTTCCTCGAGATCTTTCCTATGATATATAGCATGATGGAAAATTTTGCATATTCAAGAAGTCATGCCACATCATCACCAATTTGGGAACTTCTTGAATATGCAAAATTTCCCATCATGCTATATATCATTGGAAAGATCTCAAAGACACATCATCACCAATTTGGGAACTTCTTGAATATGCAAAATTTCCCATCATTGGAAAGATCTCGAAGAGTAGATTCTCAACATGCTGCATCATCACCAATTTGGGAACTTCTTGAATATGGAAAATTGCCCATCATGCTATATATCATTGGAAAGATCTCGAAGAGTTAATTATCAATCTACAATCTTCGACAAAATTTGGTTTGATTTGCAATCAGCCCATTTTTTAAAGAAAAAGCTGACATGGAAGTTCTTAGAGGGCCCCTTTTTGAGTCCAAATTTTGCCTCATGCATGCACCTACGATCTAGGTGTGTATTAGAGGCTGACATATATGATAGTGCATCTATCAAACTAGGTACGTACCAGTGTACACTGGGCTTAGGACCTTCGGTCGGAACCCAATCTAGCATTATACAAGGACCTCTACTAGGGACTAGGTGACATCTTCAAATTTTGACTTAATGGAAGGATTCCCATCCCTAAGAAGTGAGAACCTAGTTTAGCATTGTATAAGGATATCTAATAGGGACTAGTGAGACATCTTCAGATTTTGACTCAATGGAAGGATTCCCATCCCTAAGAAGTGAGAACCCTAACCAAGTCTCACCAGCTAAGCTAGCTACTAGTCTTTTTGGCTGCATAGCTAGTTACCTCAGAGGTCCAACCTTAACCGCTACACCTGTGCGCCAAACCTTATGACCTATAGGCCATATGATGGAGTTGAGGTTAACTCTAGAGAGACACCTAGTGTACTCATCATTGCAAGCAGGAAGTGTTTGTGTTGATATACCTATCCATATAGGTTTTGTTGCACCTGCTAAGAACTGTGACCATTGAACCACCCCTTGTACAAGTGCTTATGCCCGATGGTAGGACATTAGAAGAAGTGCAAGAATTTGAGGCACTGATCCAAGCTGCTAGAGCAAAGGAAGAAGAGACCTTGTAATTGGCTCAACAATGATTAATAGTCCAATACACAACCAAGATGAGTCCCATGCCAAGACTGCGTAATTAGTGCTCCGATAGTGTCGATACAAGTAATAACATTACATCTACCTCTAGAAAAGAGCTAGGCTTGCAAATCATGGATCAACATCTTCTCACAAATGATTGGGAATATGACGCATCCACAGAGACTCTTGTGGATTTCACCACAGGCCAAGCATATGGGGTTAATTGGAAAGGGATTGTCCAATCCATATTTAGGGCCACAAGAGAGAAGGAACGATTGCAAGGTATCTGCAATTGTATATGTAGGGTCATTGAACATGAAAGGATCCAAAGACCCTCGGTGTAAGTTGGGAAGTCCAAAGCAAGGATTCCTATAATGAGCAAAATCATAACACCTCCTATAAGCCCAATGGATCCTACTTTTCTAGTATCACATGGCTATACCATGCCAACCCACATCCTCTAAACCACATATCTATCTCAGTTCGGAGTACAGGTCTACTCGACTTTGATGAGTTGGTTTCACTCTTGTTGGTTGAGGAAATCAAGCTCAGTGATTCATTTCTGGATGCATCTACTAGCCATGATGATGGCAGAAATCAGGCTTTCTACTCGCAGAGAGGCTTTAGAGGCAGGGGGAGATTTGCATCACGTGGACGTGGTGGTAATGGTCGTGGATGGCAGGATAGGCCTCCACAACAGAATTTTCAGCCTGCATATGGTGCTCGAGGTGGTCGTGGAAATGCACCTCAAAGAGGTAGAGGTACCCCCCGTGGTTGAGGACGTTGGCAAGGCCAACAAAATTCTATGCAAGATGTGGAATGCCATTACTGTGGGGCAAATATGGTCATATGGCGAGAGATTGTTTCCGCAAATAGAATGATTTGAGAGGGGGAAGAGCACAACGTGGTGGTCATTATGGTGGAAATTATGCACAACATGGTGGAAACTATGCATCAAGCAGCAATGATGGCACAACAAATCATTTGTTTGCCATGAAGCATGTTGTGGGTTCTATGACGACAAATGCTGAGAATGATGACACATGGTATATGGACTTAGGAGCATCAAACCATATGACATGTCATGGTGAATGGTTTGAGCATATGAAGCCTATGGATGTAAAAGGCTATGTGGAAACAGGTGATGATACCCAGCATGTCATTACACATGTTGGAAGTGTACCATTGGTCATGCACAATGGTCAGACAAAGTCTATGTCAGATGTGTTGTATGTGCCTTTGATCACTAAAAGCTTGGTCTCAGTTGGTCAAATGGTGGAACAAGGATTATAGGTTCGTTTCAACGAGCATGGATGCTTTGTTGAGGACTTCAAACATGGATGTAGAGTGATTGCTAAAGGCAAGAAAGAAGGCAGATTGTTTAAGCTCGATGCTGGAATTCTTGAGCTAAAATCAGCCATGTTCTCCAAAAGTAAAAATGTGGTACAGGACATTGATATGTGGCATAAGAGGATTGGACATGTCAATATACAGAGATTAAAGAACATGCAAACAAGAG
>NC_141102.1:38557911-38797911 GCF_041138505.1 Cibotium barometz | reverse complement strand
CAAGTGACTAGTTTTCATACTTAACCAACTAAACTTAAAAATGCTCTATTACTTAAGCAAGTATGTACACAAAGTCTTTAGACTTTTCTTATTTGACATAAGCTCAAGGTACAATCACTTTATGTGCTCCAACGTCGTCTTACAAAAGATAAGTGGTCGTTCAAGCAGATAAGATAACATTGTAAGGTAGGTCGGATAGGTGAAACCATATTAACCTATGTAGTGGTTAAGAACACATGATGAATTTGAACAAATAAGTCCTTTTTTATGCTAATTACATTGTATACACATGGTTCCCATGTACACAAACGATGTCCTTTTGCTACCTTGTTTTTTTTTTTCATGTCATCTTAATATTTAACTTATACATAGATCATATGTAATATTATTTGGCCTCATAGACCCAAATCTATAATATGAGAGAGAGAGAGAGAGAGAGAGAGAGAGAGAGAGAACCATATTGAGATTTGGAAGGTAGATGCAAATTGAGCAGAAAGGTTTATAATCTACTATTTCTATGCTTATATTTATTTTGATTGATTTGCGTATGATAGTTTTTAATAACTTTTGTGTCTTTGTTATTCATTTAACATAGAGTGGAATGTAGTAAGAGATCTAAAACTTCCAAGGCATGTTTGTTAAAGGGAGTAAGTGCAAAATCTTCATGTTATGTAATGTATGCAAAAGGCAAAACAGTGTGATCCTTGATGTTGGTTGAAACCTCGTAACAGAGAGAGAAGAGACCCAAACTCCACAGATTTCTCTCTAAAGAGTTCATGTAAACCTTTATCTTTTATTCTCTCAACTAGCAGAGAGGTTCAACAGAACGTCTGCACCATGGCTGGAACATACATGGCGAGTGCTGCTCTATGAAGATTGATGCCAACAACCAGAATCAACTCCAAACCAGCTTAAAAGCTCAAGCCTATTTTCCCTCAACATATTTTGGATCAGAAACCGCGTATGCAACCCTGATGCGCTTTCCACTAAGAACCTGCAAATATGATTCAAGTGTGATAAACGTGTTTACAGCATCAGAAAACTGAGTAAAATGGAAGCTCAGGTAGCAAGAACATCCTTGAATTCATAGACTATACCTGCCCATTCATCAACTTCATGGCAGCCTCCGCCTCCTTGACTGATGCATATTTAATAAACCCAAACCCCCTTGACATTTTGGACCTGGGATCAACACTGAGTCTGGCTGTAGAGAGCATAACATGCTAGAAGAATGAGCCTGCCTTGAGTCAAGACACTTTAATGGGGGAAAAAAAACAAAACAAACAAACAAGCAGGTACCATACCTTCTATTATTTCACCATGCAATGCAAAGGCACTTCTTAAATCCTCTTCTTTTACTTTATTGGAAATCCCTGCAGTTCAACCAACTATATGTTTCAGTAAAAACAAGAAAATTATGTGAAAATACTAGCTTCTTTTTGTAGTGGGCTACAAATTATATTACAAGTGTTAAGGTTCAAATGCACTCTGCACGTGGTATGATAGCCATTCAGGCATGTGTCCACAAATGGTTAAGGCATGTTCTGTTGTCAGGGAAACGGCCGGAAAGGCATGGGAGAAATGGCTGGAACAAGTTTCGTGCCTTTGTGAAACCCTTGAAACATCCAGAAGGGCCCAAAAACCCCACCTTTCAGCCGTTTCTAGTAACTATACCTCCTAGGCAAGTGTGGCATGATAGCTACTTGGGCAAGGGATTACTGACAAAACCTTGGCTTCTTCTTTACAGACAGCACACTGACATGATACATAATGGACCAGTGATGTTTATCATCAAGGTACCATGATATTATGTGCAATTGAAAAGACCAACCTATTTTAACCATCATTGGATAAGGCTGAGTACAAAACAATCCATGCCCATGGAACAGGCCGGCAGTTAGACCGTCCATCCCACACCGGTGGTCAAGATGGGGGGATTGTTTTGTACAAAGCCTCAGGAAAGATAAACACAACTCGGATTATTTGTTTATGTGGAAAAAGGACTGGTTGAAAGAGAAAATTCAGGCAAACCTCCAACAAAAAGTATCTTGGAACCCACACCACGAGTGGTAACATACATCTGCGGAGAGGTGGTATATACAGAAGAGCTGAGGGACCGCACCAAACAACCAACCCTCGCGACTTGTATCATCTCCACAACCTATTAGATGCAATGCCACAAAGAAAAGGTTGAGCTTTATTCACAAAACTCGACTAAAATTTTGACTCATAAAGAAAATTAACAAACAATGGGGTATTGGGTAATCAGCATTATCGCAATAGTATATGCAAGCTCTATCAGTGTCAAATATATAGACTATAACTTGACCAGCTTTTCTCATAAGCAAGAGGCTCGGTCGGTGACGAAGGCTCACGTCGACGACGGCGGTGGCACTCCGTGTGTGTAGAGACTGCAAACGCAGGACTCCAGTAGACGCAGGTGTGCTGATGAATACAGAGGGAGCAGAAACGCTGCAGACGTAGAGCCAATGGTGAGACAAGAGGCAAGAACGCTGCTCCTGAATGATGATGCAGGTTGCCTTGCGTTGGTTCAGATGGCTGCTGCTGTAGTATGATGCGCACCGCTGCTGAGTTGATGATCGTTGGTTGTTCAGGCAGCTGATACAATGTGTGCTCTACAAAGACTTGACAAATCAAATATATAATTCTACCACGCCAGATCTAGGAGAGCATAAGGGCGGCCAAAATCAGCAAAAATGCAGCCCTATTGAAGTTGTAGGACAGCACACAGTAGGCAGCCATCCACAGCAGCAAAATGCATAAGAAGGGCGCCTCCCAGGTGGTGCTACAAACCAGCCAATTTGTGGATGGAGAGGGTAGTGTTGATACTGTCAGAATATGCAGAGGAGAGGATAACCAAATCTGAGAACACTAGAGCAAGAACAGTGCAGAAAATAAACAGCACAAGAGAATGAGAGTGAGAGGCGTGTAACTCTGCTCTATATACACAAGATCCTGAAAATACAAGATGAATATGGCAAGGGGCTATGGGGCCATTTTATATGGCCCCAAAGAAGCAGTCGGCCTGCTTCAGGGACAGCCGACAGGGCCTGTATCTCCACGACTTGCTGAAAGCACCCAGTGGCCAGCTGTATCAAGTCGGCCAGCTCATAGGTGTAGTCGTGGACCTGAAGCATCAGTCGGCCAGCATCTGTGTACTCCAGCCACCATAGGGCGGCCACCCAAGCCATAGAAAAATAGGGGAAAAATGGGGAAAAACACGGAGAGTGGGGAAAAATGAGAAAACACCTAATAAGGGCAGGCACACCCACAACAGAGGCCCTGGTGTATAGGTATAGACAGGAGAAGACTTCTAACAGATACATCTGGGGCGTTGAGCCAAAGGGCAGAAAGAGGGCCAAACGCACAAGGTAGAGGGTGGATAGAGCAAGCAAGCAAACAAAGCGGCCTGTTGGTGACAGAAAGATGGGCGCTCAAAGGCCAGATCTGGGAGAGCATAAGGGCTGCCAGATTCAGCAAATACGCAACATTATTCAGGCTGTAGGACAACACACAATAGACGGCCATCGACAGTAGCAAAATGTGCTGCAGGCCATCCACTTAGGGGACGGAGGGGGCAGCTAGGGTAGTGTTTATAAATCTGGGGCGCTCATACTGCAAATTTAGCTAACTATGGCAAGAAACCATCCAGTAGTGGCCTGATTTGCTTTTTGAGTTGAGTTTACTACTCTTCATGAGTTCATTTCTCTTTTGGCTGGCTGCTCCAAAAGATTTTGTGTGAAAAGCACAGAGAGGTCTTAATTATTGAAAAAAATAGGCCTAGTACCCAATTAGCTTTCTGTTAATTTGTGTTATTGTACTTTAATTATATTCATGTTCGGTCTCTTTTTTCCCTTGACATAAATTAGGGTTCGCAACGTGGCCCATTCCTCTACTAAACCCTAACTAGCCTAGCATGACACATGCAAGCAAAGGGTACCATGACACATGCATCCGAGAGATGGAGTCGATGGGTAGACATCGGTTTAACATCTACTTCAAGCTCCCTGGAGAGCCTGCATCCATCCATCGAAGCCAAGCGGATGCTGCATCGGCCAACACTGCCCCTGTGCCGGGCGACCTCTGTTAACTCCCTGCCCTTGTTGTGCCGGACGCTGCCGAACTTCTCTCTCCTTGGGTCGAACAACAGCAGCCCTGCCTTTATCTTCAAGAGGGGGCAAGGGGTGGCGACGCCGCTCGGGGAAGCAGCGGTCTTGGGGAGAGAACCGAAGTGAGTGGGAGGCGCTTGCTGCAGAGCACGGGTTGGCTACCCCTTGAATCAAGCAGGAGAAGAAAGGTCGGAGACACACACACACACACACAAAAAAAAACACAGAGAGAGAGACTGCGTACCTCACTTCTCTACAATATGAGAAACCCTAATTGTTGAAGCCCAGACCGATCCCAAAAGCACAGCTTCCTGCGTGTTGTAGTCGGTAAGAGAGAGTGTGCGCGCGTGTAATGAGAGAGAGTGAGAATGTCTACCTTCCAAAGGAGAGGATCGTGGAGCCAGGCTGCTCTTTTGTTAATTTTGAAATTTCTCATCTTATCTCATCTCATTTTTGAAAGGAGAGCTATCCCTCTTTACCTAGTGGTCTCTCTCTCTCACACACACACACACACACACACAAATAAGCATTATGCGGGGTTCGAGAGTAGAAGCATGTCGATTAGACTTTCCTTGAGTTATTGTAGCACATGTCGTGGTATATAGAGGTAAAAAGAAGGCTTGCATCATAGTGCTTGGAGGATGGTTGGTATAACCCTTAATATAGCTTTGTGTGGGACCAAGTATGCGAAACCTTTTGAGAAAGATCGGTACTTCAAAACTCAAAAATCAACACTCTTTTCGCGACGAAAATTAACGCACAAACTGAAAGGAGATGTGCAGAAAATAGAGAGAGAAGGGGGAGATGGAGAGGGGGTCCCAATTACCCTCTGTAGGGCCCCCACCCACGGATGGTGTATTTGCTTTATTAGAATGATGTAAATTTGAAAACAAATACAGAAAACTTGACCTTTCTTGGCTGGAAAATCCTGCCCTTGACCTGAATCCTTCACCCCTTTGCGTTAGCAAGCCCTTGGCTGTCTTGGCCCCTTGGTTTGCTTGAGCACTTGGTGAAAAATGAGATGAATTATGGGATTGTGGATCTCTCCTATTTATACTACCCTTCAGGGGCAGTCGGCCAGCATAAAAGGAGGCGGCCAGTAGCATATTCCCATGATTGAGTATTTTCTACTCAAATAAATACCAATAAATGCTGCGTAAATTCCCTAGCAAGCTGGGGAGGCATGCGCTTGCTTCTAGAAGGCTGGGCATAGCCTTTGCCCACAATCCATGGGCTGGGTAACCTCTATGGGACTGCCCCATACTTGCCCTACAGTCCCATGAAGGCTGTAACCTCCTGAAAATGGCCTTATTCTTGCCTTAGGGCTGTCCCACAGCCCTTGCATGGCTGGTGGGTCCAGCCTGGGCCTTACTGGCCCACATGGGGATGGTTTCACAACATTCCCATGCTCATACTAAGCTCCGGGGTAGCCCTATGGGCTGGCCCCTTGTCCTAAACATAGTCTACTCACTGATCTGGCATCCGGTACCATACCAGATACACAGAACCACTGACATCATTCTAGAGGGAGACTCAGCGCGGACTGGCACTATTTCATGTGCAGGACAGTGCACATCTGACCTTGGACTCATGTGCAGGACAATGCACACCTGACCTCGAACGCCTGAGATGGATCCCTGGCTGACTCGTCCCGGACTGGTGGGCTCACATGGGACCAGTTCAACATCCCAGGTCTTGCACCTTCTGTATAGAAATGTCTACGTGGCATCCAAGTGCGGGATGCACGTGACATCCCCTTCTGCTTAACTTGACGGAAGTTGCATAGCCTCCAAATAATTCGTTCAATAATGCCGGATAGTCTTCAAATAGCTCTTTGTCGAGCCATACCGCTTCATGAGTTCCTCAATCCTGAAACTTTGTGAGGAACTGTCGTAATCCTGAAACTTTGTGAGGAACTGTCGTAATCTTCGGCATGAGCCATGCTTGAAATGGTGCAGAAGGATCTGTTCTGGAACCATTACTTCTGCTTCATCCACAATGTCTGGTTCCGCTTCGTCTTTGACCTCTAAAGAAGAGGGTGGACCTGCATATGGCTTTAACCAACTGACATGAAATACATCATGCATAGTCCAACTCGGAGGTAGCTTTAACTGCATAGACACCTCATTAATCTTTTTCCGGATGGGGAAAGGTCCGAAGCTCCTGAAAGACAACTTTGGGCATCGCTTGCCCACCTGCTTCAATCTTTGCTTCATAATCTAAAGATACACCCAATCTCCTTCCGAAAACTTCATATCCCTTCGGTCTTTATTCGCATGTCGAGTATAGGTCTCTTGTGCTTTAGCCAATCTGTCCTTTACTGACTCTAAAATCTTCTGGTAGGACTCCGTCACTTTGTTCGCCTCCAGTACTGAAGACGAAGTCCTGGTTAACAAACGACTGGAAAGGTCTTCCAAACGCTGCCTCATATGGACTCCTGCCAATAGCTGAAGAAAAAGAGTCATTCAAAACAGCTTGAACTAAAGGCAAAAATGATTCCCACTTACCTTGCTGATCGTGGACATAACACTTCAGCACATCAAAGGCCAACTGGTTGTATATTTCTATCTGGCCATCTGTATGTGGGTGGAATGCACTGGAAAAATTCAACTTAGTACCAAAATTATCAAACAATGCCCTCCAAAAATGACTGGTAAACTTGGCATCTTAGTCTGACACTATGCCATATGGTCCTAGGAATCTCGCCAATCGGGTACCAATGCCGAATGAATAACTGGGCAACATCCTCGGCGGTGTGCGCTTTTGCCGCACAGGTCATAGCTGGGGACTTGCCGAGCACCGTATGCGAGCCACGAATGGCTGCAAGCATACAACCAGGGAAGGAAGCTCAAACAGAATGCAAAAGGTGTGTCACTCACCGCTCAACCGCCGCCTTGAAGGATTCCCGCGTCGCAGTGAAGAAGGAGCCGCCGTCGCCGCTCTACCGCCTCTCCGCCGCCGTGCCGCTACACAATGCTCGATCGCTCTCTCACTCTCTCTCTCTCTCTCTCTCTCACACGCAGGAGAAGGAAACCAAGGAGATAAGGCAAGAGCACTCTTGTATTCACAACATATGAGAATGAGGATTTTAGGGTTACATTTGACTCTTATAGGTGACTTGGCCATTCACACTTGGGCGCCCATACATGGCCGGCCGATCCTAACCCTTATCCTACTGATATTCAAGGTGCGCCTCTCATCGGCGATCACCTAATCCCTTCATCCTTAACATATGGTGCCGACAAGCCCGGCCCATGACTCAGAATATTTAAATTAATGACGTAAAACATAGTACGTCTCAATGTCCGTCATGGGTTAACATGTCCCCCTTCCTGATGTAGATTCCGTCCTCGGAAGCTATGGTATGGTAAGCTCGAGAGGGTTGTTGTGGTAGACCGTCTGCATAACAGGGAAGTAGAGTGAAAGTATGCTGGAATTCAAAGGATATAAAGTGTATAAATTCAAGCATGTTAGACCACAATGGATGTTGCTATGAGGACTTAGTTTAAGGGTCACATGAATGAGCTAGTGTAGCAAATTAACAAGAGTTTAAAATTATTAAAAGTAAATCAAGAGCTAGCAAGGTGTCAAAGGTTAATCAAGGTTTATAACTGGCCTAAGTCAAGGAAAATAACCAAGCTTAATAAATAAACAGATGACCACACTGTGTCTACTCTAAGAACAAGTTAATACCACGAGCCTAGGGACACAAGAAACATCAGAGTTACAGGAGCTTTTTGCCTTTATTTTTTTATGCACGTGACAATTTTTACACACAATGGCGACCTTCCTAAGGCAAAACTAACATCGATTCTGGTACCATGTTTAACACAAGGCATTATCCAGGAATCTATTAGCTCACTTTAGGCAAGGCTACCCCCTACCAACCAAGGCATCGGTCTGGAGTAGAATACTCCTCGCCTACCAAGTATCAATAAGGCGATAGGCCAACATTAAAGCACATCATAGACTTGTATTGCCATTTATTGTAGGCTTGTTTTTTTAAAAAATCTATTTCTTTTGATCTTCGCTCTTGAACTATAATTTGTCTTGCATCCTTTCGACAAAGGGGTAATAGCTATGTCCTAGAGGTTAACACACACATGGCCAGGTGTCAAACATTAAGATGGTTTGACCCTAGACCTAAGACAATCGTATTCCCAGGTTAACTAAAGACGTCATGCTGCCTAGGAATATTTCCAATAAAGTTAAGCTCATTAATGATTTACACTAGCATGCAAGCAACTTCAAAAACTTAGTACATTGACAATTTCCATGTGGTCATGCATTATAGTTTATGCAATTAATTGAACAGTAAAAACAAAAGAGAGTGGGTATGGAAGAATTACACCTATAATTGGAGATCTCCCTGATTTGACGAGACAGCTTGCAATTTGATGTAGATATATTTTGATGTAGATATATTTTGATGAATGTTGCTTGCAATTTGATGTAGATATATTTTGATGAATGTTGCGGCAGTGTCAGGTTTGAAAGCGAACCCACCTCAAACTTTTTAACCTGTACAATCAACTAACAAGCACTATACCTCGAGAGGCACATCAGTGTGAAAAATTAAAGACTCGTTTAAGGAATCCAAACTAGAAAAAACTTGAAAACACTAACCTACCTACCAGTCACCACACTACTACTGAGGATATGGTAAGAGGATGTTGTAGAGTCCTGGCTCTAGCCCTAAGGCTAAGCCTCTATCCGCATCATCCAAACAAATAAAGTCAACCTCAATAGTGCCATGAGTTTCATCCGTCCATTCATCATTGTCACATATTTCCTTTTCATTTTCCCATCCACATAAACTCATCAAGAATGTAATCATGCGAGGATAGTCATTTTGTGGAAAAGGAAAGCATTGGGCTATCGGGGATATGTCCTCTACGGAGTAGGGGTCAGTCATGGTCAATAGGCGAATTAGCCATTCTAATTCCTCAACATTTTCCTCTTTGGCTAGTACATCTATATGATCCCATTCAGTTTCAATTACAGGATAGCACATGTGGAATATCTGAGAAAGGTACAGATGATACCTCTCACCAAAGGTAGGAGTGGATGAAGTGTATGATGATCGGGCATCTGCCATATCTGCAAACACAGATATAGCATCAGTAGGTTTATGACAGGTCAATCTAGTTCTTGATTGTATACGGATATTTCTCTTGTTTTTGTGCTCTTGCTCTTTTTACTATTTTTTGTTTTTCTTTTCTTTGTTTTTTTTTTAAAAATGTATGAAGCTATATATATACATCCCCTTGAATTTGGCAATTACATGGTCAGGGGAGAAGGTTAAGGAGGAAGCATTAGAATGTCGAGCGTGAGTACATGCTCCCCCTTTCCTTGGGTAGATCATATTATTTGCAATGATGTTGCAGCCTCTTGGAACCAATTTGTCCAGCGGGTCATAGGTTGTGATGTGGGCAGATAGCTTTTTATGACCCTTGTGGCCACATCCAATTGCAGAGATGGTAGTGTACGCTCCCATTGACGAATGGAGGAAATGGTTTCCGACGATACTATTACAAGGGGAGACGTAGACTCGTCGGTTTTTTGTTGGGTGTTGACAAGAGTAGGTGTAGAGCATGTAGAAACTTCTATATGAGTGTGTGCCTGACATGAGGAGCTAGAAGCTTCATGTGGCTCCCCCCTTCCTGAGCTAGTAGGTGGTAATGATCGATATCGTTTGGGAATCCAAACTAACTCTGGAAGAAGTGGTGTGGAGCACTCTGTTACCTTTCCCTTACCACGGTCTTGAATTGTCATTGGAGTGGCAACAATTGGTTTGCAAGGTTTTACATGTGATGTAGAGGGATTCAGCTTATGTTTAGGGACCCAAATTTGGTCATTCCCTTCGTAGTACCCTTGGGCTACTAATAATTTTTTAGGGATCCATCGCGATGTTACATTGCCCTTTCTCGGGTGGTTAGCTGCTTTCCTTTTACGAGGCTTCTTGGTGAAATTGAGCAGGGGAAGTAGCTGTTAACGAAGCTTTTGGGACCCATTTGTATATACTCTTTGGCATAGTAAGCGGAACCTTAGATACCACCTTGCATGTTTCCACTCTTGGCGTTGAAGCGTTAGAGGGATGGCAAACAATCAAAGATGGTTTTGCCACTGGACTTTGTGATTTTTCATTATCTAATATTTGAGTGGATGACTTAGGTGCGGGATTTTGAGCGGTTAGACCTAGTGTTGGTTCTTGCGTTGTGACTCGTCTAGTTGCCCAATCGATATTGCACTTGGTGGCCATCATCCATTTGCGCCCTAAGTTTACAGTGCCTTCCATAGTACCAGCAGGCATAACCAAAAAGCTTTGAATTACGGTCCCCTTATCATAGGCAACCAGAGTGTGCAGAATTCCTGAGACAAGGGTTTTCTTCTTGTTGATACCTTGAACTTGGATAGCACTCTTGGATAAAAGTGGTTTTCCAAGTTGACACCACACGCCATATGATAGCAAATTGTGTTGAGCTCCCGTATCCAATAATGCATTATACAGCACCTCCCCGTAAGGACTCTGTAACTCAATTGGGTATCTTAGAGGTGGGTCAGATTCCAGTGCATCCTCCTCTGCTTCCTCGAAAAATACTTGCGTAATTCCCAAGTTGGCTTCTCGTTGTCGCCTAGCACGCTGTTGACGTTCTTTTGCTTCGACTCTCGCTTGTATCTTTTTAAGCTCAGCTTGTTCTTTGGCTGCCTTCTTTTGATGGATTGCATGTAACTCCTCTTGGCTCACGGGGTCATAGTACCTTTTGAATTTGCTCCCATTAAGGAATCCAATGGTTTCAACTCCGTCGAGAGTCTCCACTCTGATGGTACCTTGTGGGGTAATTTCACATACTCTATACGGTCCCTTACTAGCATATTTGAGCTTCTTCTTTTCGTTTCGCACTCCATACATCAGGACTTTATCCCCAACCTTGATGTCCTTGTCCTTTAGGTGGCGATCAAACCATTTTTTCCTTCTATCCTGCTCCACAAGGGCATTGTGCATAGCCAATTGTCTTTCTTCGTTTAGCTGCTCAAGGATATACAGACGTTCTGCTAAGGGATTACCATCCCAACCCTCTTGAGTAGCAACACGAAGACTTGGAATGACAAATTCCCACGGCATGACTGCTTCTTGGCCATATACCATTTTGAATGGTCTGCAATTAATAGCCACTTTATACGTAGTACAATAGGCCCATAAAGCTGTCGTAAACTTTAGATCCCAATCCGTGCGGTGAGCTTCAATTGTCTTTGTCAAAACAGAGATTAAAGTCTTGTTGGTACTCTCAGCTTGGCCATTCGCTTGCGGATAATAAGGAGTAGATTTATGATGGGATATCATGAAATTTGTTGTGAGCTCCTTAATCACTTCATTTATAAAATGCGTACCATTATCACTCACAAGTTCAAAAGGACAACCGAAGCGTGTGATTATATTTTCAAAGAGGAACTTGGCTGTTGTCCTTGCATCTGCCTTACGTGTCGCTTTCGCTTCAGCCCATTTGGTCATATAGTCAGTGGCCACAATAATATAGAGAGATTGTGTGTTTCGGGCCGCTGGGCTAATTGGACCTACAAAGTCTAAACCCCACTTTTCAAATGGTTGGTTTACTTTGATTGGATGTAGGGGCATCTGATCTTTCCGCTGGGGTTTCTTGTATCGTTGCCATTCATCGCAACCCTTCACAAAGAGTGATGCGTCTTGGAACATAGTGGGCCACCAATACCCTGATTGTAAGATCTTTCACGCAGTTAAGTGTCCTGAGAAGTGATCACCGGCTACACCCATATGTGCCTCTTGCAAAATGTATAGATACTCATCCTCTCGGGCACAACGCCTAAGAACGTCATCCTTTCCTCTTTTATAAAGAGTCCCTGCTATCAGGCAATAGGGTTCGCATTCTTTGATCAGCTTTCGAGCTAGATCTTTACGAAGCTCCTTGGGTGGAAAGCCATTAAACAAAAAGTTAACAATCTTCTCACTCCATTCAGGCATTGTCTCCACCATGAACAGGGAAGTGTCAGGTAAGTCATCATCAACCCCCGTAGGAGCCTCACCATTAGGTATGCGAGACAAATGATCAGCCATAACATGTTTTTTGCCAGGTCTCACAACAACAGTGAAATCAAACTCAAGAAGAATCAATAGCCATCGTGTGATTCTTCCTGTGGAGCATGGTTTGTTTACCAGATACAACAATGCTTGATGATCCACATAGAAAACAAACTTGGTGGCAAGGAGGTAATAACGAAATTTCCTTAGTGCATATATCATTGCCAACCCTTCTCGCTCCGTAGTGGTGTAGTTCATCTCATCATCGTTCAACTGGCGAACTGGCAAAGCTAATGGGGTAGTCTAGCTTGTGTTCTCCAGGTTGAGTTAACACACACCCAATAGAAAAGTTTGATGCATCAATATGCACATGGAAGAGTAAATCCCAGTTAGGCATTCTCAAGATTGGAGCACTCGCCAAGGCCTTCTTTAATAGCTCATAGGCACGGTCACATTCTTCGGTCCAAATAAACTTGATGAGAAGCTTATACAATGGTCGAGCTATCTCGGCGAAGAAGAGAATAAACCTTCGATAATAACCAACGTGGCCCATAAAGCGTTGGACTCCCTTGTAGTTGGTGGGGGGTGGCAGTTCCAGAATGACCTTGATTTTACTCTCGTCCGTGGAAATCCCATTTTTGGACACTATATGCCCTAAGATAACTCCATGTTTAACCCAGAATTGGCATTTGAAAGGATTCAAGGAGATGCGATATAATCTACACCTTTCAAATATTTTTTGTAAACACATCAAGTGCTCGTCCCAAGAGGAATAAACACAAAGATAATCTAAGAAAGCTTCACAGAAGTCCCTTAGATATTCCTTAAAGGCCGTGTTTATCAATCGTTGGAATGTTGCAGGTGCATTAGTCAAGCCAAAAGCCATGACGCGAAAGGCAAACACTCCAAACTCTGTGATAAATGCTGTTTTAGCTTGGTCCTCGACTGCAATCGTGATCTGATTGTAACCCGAGTACCCATCTAAAAAGCTATATGCCTCCTTGCCTGCCACTCTTTCAAGCACATGTTCAGAATATGGCAAGGGGTAATGATCGCTTCTGGTGGCCGCATTAACCTTTTTGAGATCAACGCACACTTTGAGTTTCCCATTCTTCTTTGGCACGATGACTATCAGAGAAACCCATTCTGAGTGCTCAATAGGGTATATGAATCCACATTTTACAAGCTTTTCAATTTCCTCTTGTACAATCTTTGCATACTTAGGATTCATTGGGTAGGGATGTTGCTGGACTGGTTTAGCAGTGCTAATCATTGGAATCGTGTGTTGCACCACCGAGGGTGGAACACCCTTCATATCATGATATGTCTAGGCAAATATGTCCTTGAATTCTTTAAGAAGCTTTGTAAGTGCAGCTTCTTCCACCTTGGTGAGGTCTTGAGCAATAAAAACTGGTTTAGACTCCTCACCCGGATCTGCTAAGTCTATCTCCTTGACTACCGCCGGGCCATCGTAGACACCGCTACTCCCATTGGTAGGCATTCGTTGGGCTTTTGTGTAGACCACTTTACGTTCCCCTATGGTGAATGATTTGAAATGCTCGGGTGCGGGGTGTAAGTCTACTAGTTCTTGTTGTGCTAGGTTTTTTTCTTTCAATTCCACTTCCTTTTGCTGTTGAGCTAACTCTTAGTTTTGCCGCCTTCTTGTAGTACGACTTAGTTTTGGCTTCTCATCAATTTCTAATTGGGCGACGTCATGAGGTTGCGGAATACACCACATGACACTTTGGAGGTATTGTCCCCAATTATCCGCTAACTTTCGATTAGCGTCAATGGCTCCTACATAACTAAGCCATTCTACAATGGATCTTTCCTTGTTTATTGCAGTGCGTACATTAGCTCGATAGCGTTGGCACTTATGTCTTCTTCTTACCAAGTTTTTGATTTTTGTTTCTATCAGATTCGCACTCACTTGGTCGATCTTCACTTTCGGATGAACTGCAGGAGGCCACTGTCCTAGGCCTTGAGCACCTTGCTTCCACATTTGGGTGAATATTTTATTCA
Source organism: Cibotium barometz (assembly GCF_041138505.1). Lineage (NCBI taxonomy): Eukaryota > Viridiplantae > Streptophyta > Polypodiopsida > Cyatheales > Cibotiaceae > Cibotium > Cibotium barometz. Next base: position 38,783,703 of record NC_141102.1, on the reverse strand, counting down.
TCTCGAAGCTAGTCATAACATCATGACAATAGACACTTGGGTGTCATTTGGGACAACCTAAACTCATCCCTACAGAAAATGATCTTGCAACAAGAGGAGCCAATGGAATTGTGGTGATTGGTTGAGATTATAGTAGCAAAAACCTCAACAAAAATATATATCTTCGACATAGACGATTTTTATCTGAAGATCATTATCTACGAGATAGAAGGCAAACCATACATTTTAATGGAAAGGTAGAAGAAGGGAGATGTCCAATACCAATAACACCAAAGGATTGGTATCTAAAGTGGACTGTTGGACCCGCTATCGATCCGGAGTCGGAGATCATAAGCGGCGATGATGATGACGTTGTAAAGAAGCGAGCAAGAGGAAAACATGCTCTAGCTCAAAGTCCTTCGATATGGTATCTTTGGAATATTGGAAGGATTTGAGGATATGTCATCTTCTTGGTCCTATGCATATATTCAAGAACGTTGGTCATTCATTATGGCAACACCTCGTTGGCTTGAAAGACACAGCGACAGTAAGAAATGACTTAAAGGATCAAAACTCAAAGCCCAATCTATGGCCACTTTATGATGAAACTCGACGTGAGACAACCTACGAGCTTGCCCCATCGAAGCTTGCCCCATGGGTGCTCAAGACAAAAGAGCTGGAGACGACAACCATGGTCTCAGAATCATGGCAAATGGGGGACCTTGAATTTTTAGCAGCAAGGTACATAGCCCTACTAACATGTAGTAGGCATGTGGAAGAGCTTGAAGATGAACTGAGTATATGGGAAAATAGCCTCTGTTTTGATGCACGTGAGGGGCAAGAGTTTCAAGATCGAGGTGAAGGCAATGACAAGCTTTCAAGTCAACAAGGAGATGGAGATCAACATGAAGTAAATGTCACAAGAGGGGCAAAAAATGAAGACATTATAACAATTTTAGATTAGGTGACATGCTTGTAATTTGTAGCAGGCTCTTTTTTAACCAATCGTTATTTAATTGAAATCTTAATATTTTTGCAAACTGTAATTTTTTGCGGTCTAGTGTGAAAAGGCCAAACTTTAAATTTTAACTATAAATAGCCAAAGGTGCATTCTTTCTCATTTTCACGACGCAATAGAAACTAAGCACGAGCTCACACTATCTCTTTGCATTCACATGGCTACCCACTTTAAAAACTTCTGTGAGTTTCTCTCCACCACCCCGTGGGCGGGCAAGAGCGAGCTCTTTGTCATGTTTTCTTGTGAAGTCGACTTTGAAAAGCCGCTCGCCCTTATGTCCCAACATTATGAGACGTAGATTGCATACATGGAGCAATACTTGGCTCCCCACTCTATCTCCTTTCCCCATTGTCCCAATGATTGATGGGTGCCTGTTGAGCTGCTTAAGTACATTCAACAATATGCCCGCCCCTACATCCTAGTGCCTTGAACACTTCATTGACATCAAGCTTACTGTACCTTCAATAAGCAGGAGGTGAAGAGGGTGGGGAAGGGCAATTTAGGAACTAGGTTCCTCTTGTGGCTTGCCACTTTTGCGTTCCTCATCCGCGATGAGGATTCAGATGAGGAGGTAGAGATGCTTGCATTGCAATTGGCAGGGTATTTGAGGGATGACAAGGAAGTGAAGGCAGTAGGAATGAGTGCTAGTGTAGAAGAGCAGCTTGCATCAGAGCACTTTCCAGAGGGTGCACAATCTGCAGTAGAAGATGCGGGGCCATCTTCCCCACACGAGGAGAGCAAGGTGCTGCCAGAGCTTGAGATCAATCTCTTGAGCACCATTGTGGTGGAAGGTGAAGAATACTTATTTCTTCATGACCTTGAAAAGATAGCTGGCTTGAGAATGGATGAATGCTTGGGCATTATATGCACGCGATGTGAGGTGGACCTTGATACATCCAACCTCGGTCCTCACCTAGATAGTGCTATATTACCCCTTGGAGAATCTATCGCAGAGATAGTTGCTTTGGTCAAGGAAACTGTGGTTGAGACCATGGAGCAAGTCCTAGTTCCAGAGGAGGAATTCGCAACCTTACAAGACAAGCTAGAGGCTGAAAAGGATACCCTTGCTGCTGGAGTAATGGAGGAGACCAAAGCACCAAAAAAGGATGAGGCTAAGTCCTCGATTGACCTCTCTGCCCCCACCAGCACTTTGGCAAAAGCAGACATTGAGCAAGAGGTAATAATCGACCTTTTACAACCTAGAAACATTTGTAATTATGTATAGGAAAATATTTTGATTTTTCCTTTGATTGCAAAGGGTGGTTGAAATTGACGCCTTTGCTGGGAGAGGCGGCTGCAGCAGCAGAGAGACCAAGCCAAGGTCCATGGACATGATGCTGCATTGGCACACTATCTTGGTCGACTTCTTGTGGATGGCATCACCATTATCCACAGGGACTACACCCCTCAATCTGCCTTCACTCTCTTCTTTTTGAAAGCCCTCTCTAAGGTGCTCTGTGTAGCCTCTATGGCACAGAGCACCAAATGTATAGTTCTGATTAAAAAATACCTTACCTTCGATGTTTTTGGTTCTGGATTTAGGGGTAAGCTTCTTGCTCGTATAGGTATAGCCAAAAGCATAGGCATAGAGGATCCTCAAGAAATAGCCCAATCACTCCTTGAGCACACTCTGCCCAATAACAAGAGAAGGAAGCTCAATATTGTAAGAAAGCTTTTGTAAAGATGATGTATCATTTCTTATTACAATACAATTTTTGCAAACTTATTTTCATCAAGCATATCATTGTTTTTTCTAGTTTGTACCATCAATGTTTTTGTGAATGCATCAGAAATGACCCTGGGAGCCTAGGGGAGTAGTGCCAGAACAGTGCGAATTTTGAGCCTGCACCATTATTGTAGAGCCCAAATTCGCACTGTTCTGGCACAGCTTCCCCAGCCCTTCAGGAGCAATTCTGATGCATTGGATGATAAATAATATATTTTTACACATGATTAAAGGTATTTTTATCTTGTAAATTACTATTTCTCATAATCAATGTACTCAACTTGATTATAAATGCATTAAAAACGATTCTGAGTGGCTGGGAGAGCAGTGCGAGAACAGTGCGAATTTTGAGCCTGCACCGTTGCTTTAGAGCTCAAATTCGCACTGTTTTGGCATAGCTTCCCTAGCCCTCCAAGAGCAATTCTGATGCATTGGATGATAAATAATGTATTTTTATACATGATTAAAGGTATTTTTATTTTATAAATTATTGCTTTTATAATTAATGTACTCAACTTTGAACAGTGCGAATTTTGAGCCTGCACCGTCGCTGCATAGCCTAAATTTGCACTGTTCTGGCATAGCTTCCTCAGTCCTCCAGGAGCAATTCTCATGCATTGGATGACAAACAATGTAATTTTACACATGATTAAAGCTGTTTTTATCTTATAAACTATTGTTTCTCACAATTAGTATACTTAACTTTATTATAAATGCATCAGAAATGACCCTGGAGTGGCTGGGGGATCAGTGCCAGAACAGTGTGAATTTTGAGCCTGCACCACCGCTACAGAGCCTAAATTTGCATAGTTCTAGCATAGCTTCTCGAGTCCTCCAAGAGCAATTCTGATGCATTGGATGACAAACAATGTAATTTTACATATGATTAAAGCTATTTTTATCTTATAAATGATTAATTCTCACAATGAGTGTACTCAACTTCATTATAAATGCATCAGAAATGATCCTGAGTGGCTGGGGGAGCACTGCCAGAACATTGTGAATTTTGAGCCTGCACCGCCGCTGTAGAGCCTAAATTCGCACTGATCTGGCATAGCTTCCCCAGTTCTCCCAGGAGCAATTCTGATGCATTGGATGATAAACACTATATTTTTACATATGATTGAAGGTATTTTTATCTTATAAACTAATATTTCTCACAATTAGTGTGCTTAACTTCATTATAAATGCATCAGAAATGATCCTGAGTGGCTGGGGGGAGCAATGCCAAAACAGTGCGAAATTTGAGCCTTCACCACCCGCTGCTCTGCAGAGCCTAAATGTAATTTTACATATGATTAAAGCTGTTTTTATCTTACAAACTATTGTTTCTCACAATTAGTGTACTCAACTTCATTATAAATGCATCAAAAATGATCCTGAGTGGCTGGGGGAGCAGTGCCAGAACAGTGTGAATTTTGAGCCTACACCCTCGCTGTGCAGAGCCTAAATTCGCACTGTTCTGGCATAGCTTCCCCACTCTTCCAGGAGCAATTCTGATGCATTAGATTTTTACACATGATTAAAGGTGTTTTTATCTTATAAACTACTATTTCTCACAATTAGTGTGCTCAACTTCATTATAAATGCATCAGAAATGATCCTGAGTGGCTACGCGAGCAGTGCTAGAATAGTGCGAATTTTGAGCCTGCACCACCGATGCAGAGCCTAAATTCGCACTGTTCTAGCATAGCTTTCCCAGTCCTCCATTCTGATGCATTGGATGATAAACACTATATTTTTACGCATGATTAAATGTGTTTTTATCTTATAAACTACTGTTTCTCACAATTAGTGTGCTTAACTTCATTATAAATGCATCAGAAATGATCCTGAGTGGCTAGGGGACAAGTGCCAGAACAGTGCGAATTTTGAGCCTACATTGCCGTTGCTGCAGAGGCCAAATTCGCACTGTTCTGGCACAGCTTCCTCAATCCTTCAGGAGTATTTCTGATGCCTTGGGTGACAAACTGGCACATGATAGACACTCCATGTTAAAAAAGCTGGCACATGATAGACACTCCATGTTAAACAAACATGATGACACCGAGACATTGTAAGAGAAACTTAAAATTTTAATAATCAAAAGGTTACAAATGAAAGCCAGGTAGGCTTGTTACAAAGGGGGGTTTGAAACAAAAGAGTTGCTTCAAAAAAAAGGTTAACATCTAAGATCTCTAGATCGTGTCTCGCTCGCCTCGAATGCACCGAGCTAGTTGCATGTCCTTGGGCAGATATGGTAATCCTCTTTGCATGTATTGCAAGGAGGTTGGTGTCTTCAAAAATCCCAACAATGTAAGCCCCGGAGGCTTCTTGCAATGCTTCAAGGGCAATCCCCTGCACACGGAACTTTGTTCTATATCGTTGGAGAATCTCCTTCATTGTGCAAGCAAAAGGGGCTCTTCTTATCAGCAACTCAGTGTTCCTCTGATAAAACTTGATTTCTTGTAGAGCCCTATGCCCTTGGCGCATCCTTCTCCTTGGATCTCTCTGTGTTGTGTTAGTGCCTTGGCGAGGTTGGGACTTCCTTGGCTTGAAGAGCTTGACCTTTCTACGCTTGCGCGCACTTTTGCAGGAACCTCCTCTTGGTCTTTTTCATAGTCTGAATCCTCCTCCTCCTGTTGCTATGGTACCTGTGTATCAAGTTCCTCCCGGGTAGGTAGGGCACCCTGTCCTGGTATAGTAGGGTCTTGCCACCTATGGTGTTGCATAATGTAGGAATGTTTTCACCAACCCAGTTGAACTGCTCATCATTGGCCTCTGTCTTGATCTCTGGGGTGGCTGCATTGTGGGGTCTTCTTCACACGCTTGCTCCCACTAGAAGGGCCTGCATGTGTGTGCGCTGGTGCTTGGATTTTCCAACTCCACAAGGTATTACTACCCACCACAGCAATACATCAATATGGGTGCCCAAATCCTACCCGAGTTCCAATACTATACTGGCACTTTCAAAAGTTTACAAAAGGATCAGGATGTCAAAGAGGACCAATTTACATTTAGAGAAAATGTTAAGAAGACCCAGCAATTGGTTTGGGAGAAGAAGCCCAGTCAGCCTTCCAAATAGAAAGGAGCAACATTGCCAACTGCACCTACCAAGGTGAATGAATTAAGCAAGGTTAAGGAGAAAGGAAAAGAAGGCATGCACCCATAGTCACAAGGCACACAATAGGTTCAACAAGAATCAGTGGTGGATGCACTCTTCAGTTGAATGGATAGCAAAATCAAACACTCCCACTATGAACTAAAGAGGTTACAACAACAACATCCCACAAAGGCCAAGGTACCGAATTGGTTTCCATGGCAATAAGCAAAGTTCTAAGAAATACAAAAGGTATCAATTCCTCAACAATGGGTCCAAGGTAAAAGTGTATTTAACCCTTATCTTAATGCATGATATGTGGAATTGAGTGCTTGACCATAGAGGAAGCATAGGGTATCAACCTTGCACACACGAGATCAAAACAGTTCACGTTGTGAGATGCTTAGTACTTCACGCCATGAAATGGTCAAAAATAGTTCACACCGTGAAACGCTTAGTGCTTCACGCCGTGAATTAATCAGAAATGGTTCACAACGTGAATTATCTTAGTGCTTAATGGCATGAAACGGTCAAATACCATCCGCCAATTGCAAGATGCCATGTGTCTTGCTTCATTAAGATAGTCGATGATGACTGACTTATAAAATCGATTTCTTCCCCTCTTTTGTGCATTTATGCTTGTGCAATTTTTGCATTAGCGCTTCATCTAATCATCGCTCTCGCTAATTTTCCTCGTAATTTCAGTCTTACATTGCTTGCGGCATTTGATTCTAGCTGGGAGCTTGTGCTTTAACTTTATTCTTTATTTCTTTTACAAACATTGGTTATCAATCTCTATTATGTGGTACATAGTCGTACTTTGTCTTATTGTTTCCTATATATGTGGTTGCTTCTATGGCCTTTATCTATTTCCTAAATGCCTGTAAAATGAATGTGCAGAAAATGTTTTACTCTTGGAAATCGATCTTCTCCATCTGCTATTTTCACGACACCCACTTTTGATCCTTCGGATGGGACTCCACACTCACTCTCTGTAATGCCTCGCTTACGGCTGCGTCTTCCTCAAGCCGCCATAGCCTAGGCGTGGAGAAGAAGAGAGGTGGAAGTCGGTTCACCTCCCAACCATTTAATGACGAGTTAGGGTTTCTCGTTGGGTTTTATACCAAAACCCTGGCCTGTGTCCACACCTCCTAGCCCGGGCGCCCATCTTACTTAAGAGCCGTGCTAACTTAGATGTGTACACACATCAACCAAACCCTAATGCCCATTAACCCCTGAACCCCGCTAGCACTAATAATACTCTCGAGACTCCGAAAGCTATTAACTTATGCTAGGGTTCGACTTCCGAGGACCATAGTCCTGACATTACTCCCCCCTTCGAAAAGAGTTTTCGTCCTCGAAAACAAAAGTGGGGAAACGTTTCCTCATCACACTAATGTTTTCCCAAGTGGAGCCTTCCTCTAGACGGTCCTTCCACTTGATAAGAGCTCGTTTCCGAACTTGGTGGCGAGTACGTAACGTGGTAATCCAATACTCTTTCTGGTTCATGAGGCAGTATTGGGGGTTCCACATATTCTACCAAGAAAGAATCATCCACCGGCCTTTCATGACGCATAAGGCGTTTCCTCAAACGGCTTACGTGAAAGATGGGATGAACCTTGGAATGTGCTGGTAACTCAAGTTTATAGGCTATGGGGCCCACCTTATTGAGTATCTTGAACGGTCCACAAAATTGGGGTGGCAATTTTGGTATGGGACCCATTTTTAAACTGGTGGAGTTTTCTGGTACCTTCAGAAACACCCAATCACCTTCTTGAAAGTGAAGTGGCCTACGTTTCTGGTCCACAAACTTCTTGTAACAATCTTGCGCTTGACGAACATTTAATCGTGCAAGGTGCAACATATCCATACGGTCTTGGATAAAATCCTTAACCTGACTGATTTTCTCATTCGCCAGTCCTACCGACATTGGTGAACGTGGCGGAAAACCATACATCAACATGAAAGGGCTAAAGCCTGTCGAGACATGCTTTGCACTATTGTAAGCAAACTCGAGAATAGGCAAATAAGACTCCCAATCAGATTGTTTTTTGCTCACATATGCCCTAAGCATATCTTCCAGCACTTGATTAACCCGTTCAGTCTGACCATGTCGACGGATGATCAGCTGTACTAAGGTTCAACATAGGACCCAACTTACTGAATACTGCTCGCCAAAAATGGCTGTTAAACTTGCGATCGCGCGATCATTGACAATATTGGACGGTAATCCATAAAGTCAGTAAACATTCTCCACGAAAAGACGTCCCAATTTTGGAGTTGTAACTGTTTTCTTAGTAGGCACAAACCTACAAAGCCTGGTTAATCGATCCACGATTACCCAAATGGCATCATGTCCACGATTCGTTATGGGCAAGCCCGTTATAAAATCCGTAGAGATACTTTCCCACTTTTCGTCTCGGGAATCTCTAATGGATGCAATAACCCACCAGCTTTAAGACATTCTGCTTTGTTCACTTGACATTTCTGACACTGCAGAACATAGTCAGTAACATCCTTGTGAAGTCCAGGCCAATAGAAATGCTTTCTTACGAGAGCATACGTTTTGCGAATGCCTGCATGTCCTGCACTTGGACTATCATGACACTCAAAAATAATTTGGCGCCTGGTGTCTAAGTCCAATGGAACACAAACTCTCCCCTTGTGGAGTAAGTATCCATCATCGATGGAAAAGTTTTTCCATCGCTGTAGTTCATCTTGTGATAAAGAAGAACCATGTGTGGAAGAACTGGGAACACTACCGTGTGAGTGAGAGGGACCCCTCATTTGAACATGATTCCACACCTTTGAGTATGTTGAATCCTGCTTGCATTTGCCTTGTAAAGATTCTAACAATTCGCTTTTCAACTCTGTGAATAACAGTAAATTAATCTTTGGCATACGACTCAAAGCATCAGCTACAATATTGTAACGTCCTTTACGATAGCGTAGCTTGCAATCATACTCCTGAAGGATCTCAGCCCATTTGGCCTTTCGACCCTGCAAATCTGTTTGGTTCATAAACCACTTTATGCTTTCGTGATAAAAAACAATCTTGAATTGCGCACCATATAAGTAATGTCGCCATTTTTGTAAGGCATAGATGATGGCAAAGAGCTCACGCTCGTAAGCTGAGTAGTTTTGTTGAGCACGATTGAGCTTCTTGCTCTCATAGGCAATAGGATGACCATCTTGAATGAGAACTGCACCCACTGCCTTAGCACTGGCATCTGTTTCAATCACAAATGATTTTTGAGGATCCACAATTGCCAAGATGGGAGCTATAGCCAAAGCAACTTTAAGCTTATCAAAGCTACGTTGTTGCTCCTCACGCCATTGAAAGGTGATTGCCGCACCTTTCAATTGATCAGTCATGGGAGCGGCAATCTTTGCATAACCGTTCACATATTTGCGATAAAATCCTGCCATTCCCAACAAGAAGATTTGAAGTTCTTCCATACTTCGAGGTGTTGGCCATCGCATAATAGCATCAACCTTACTAGCATCCATAGCAATTCCGTCTGCAGAAATTATATGACCTAGGTATTGTATGCTATCCTTGAGAAATTCGCACTTACTTTCTTTCGCGTAAAGTGCATTCTCACGTAGTAACTGAAAAACTTTTCGTAAGTGTTCCAAATGCTCTTCTAAATTCGAACTATAGACCAAAATGTCATCAAGAAAGACAATGATGAATTTGCCAAAGTACGGCCTTAGTACGCTATCCATAAGCATCATAAACGTTGCCGGGGCATTAGTAAGCCCAAACGGCATAACCAAAAACTCATAGTGTCTAAAGCGAGTCCGGAACGTAGTCTTGGTTATATCATCAGCATTAATACGCACTTGATGATATCCTGAACGTAAATCAATTTTAGAAAAATACTTCGCACCTTTGAGTTGATCAAATAACTCATCTATCTTAGGTAGTGGGTATTTGTTCTTAATTGTTACCGCATTCAAGACCGATAATCCACACACATGCGCATGGATCCATCCTTTTTCTTCATCAAAAGAATGGGCGATGCCCATGGTGAAGCACTATGGCGAATGAAGCCCTTACGAAGGTAGTCAGCAAGCTGGCGTTCTACCGCAGCTGCTTCAGTCGCACTAAGCCTGTACGACGGCTTACTAATTGGTTTGGTGACCGAAACGATATCAATGCGATGAGGCAAAGCTCGTTTGGGTGGCAAACCCTCTGGCAAATCATTAGGAAAAATATCTTTAAATTCTTGTAACAGTTGTTGCAAAGACAAAGCATTAACTGGTTGCTTAAGATTATTTAAAGAGATTTTAGAAGAAGGTAAAGAGAAAGAAGGCATCGCTGAGGAAGATTCATTTGAAGAAGAAACATCATGCACATCAAACCCACTAGTTTGTGACACACAATAACAAAAATAGACTTCTTCTATTTGATTTACTATGCTCCAAAAAAGAGAGTTTGGCATTACATATGAGTGGTGTTGGGGGTACATCACGTTCCCCAATAAGTAAAACATGCTTACCATTGGCCTCAAACATAAACGTATTATGTTCATAACTCCTTTTGAGTGATGACCCTAACCCATACACCCACTCCCGTCCTAAGATGACATCCGCACGAGACATATTCATCACCTGGTAGTCAAGAACCTAACCCATACACCCACTCCCGTCCTAAGATGACATCCGCACGAGACATATTCATCACCTGGTAGTCAAGAACCTAACCCATACACCCACTCCCGTCCTAAGATGACATCCGCATGAGACATATTCATCACCTGGAAGTCAAGAACCATAGTGTGTTCTTGCACAAACACAGGCACTTGCAGTACTAGAGTATCCCACACATCGTGATCATCCCCCTGAATGGTGGACACCACATAACGATGAGAAATCTTTGTCTCCGGCAACTTTAATTTCTTAACTAATGCATAGTTCAAGAAATTGTGCGTGGCACCATCGTCAACGAGAATACATACTTGATGACCATAAATGGAGCCATGCATACGGACCAAATCATGTGGTCCAACTATCTCTTGCCACATAGATGCAATGAGATTACACTCATGCATCTCGACAGTGTGCGAAACCTCTACTGCAGAATACTTAGGATCAGCATCCCCAAGGGAAGTGTTTGCACCATGTGTACAGCCTTCTCCTTGACCTTATCCTTATTCTTGCGAGGCAACTGTGGACAATTTTCCTTCTCATGATCACTACCTAAGCAATGATAACATAGTTTCTCCTTCTTGGCCCGTTCATAGTCTTGTGGAGACAATGGACCACTTGACCCTTTAGACTTCTTTGTGTTTTCAGTAGAATTGTTGGCAAGTTTATGCTTATTAGCATTAAATTGCAAGCCATTGAATTTGGCCAGTCTATCCATGCCCTTCTTATCCATGGTGTCATCAAAGATAAGGGCACTTTAGATAGCCGCTTCCAAAGTTTTAGGATACTGGGTTTTAACCTTTGCCTGATAGTCTTTATCAAGGCCTCTAACAAACCCATGAACCTTTTGAAAGTCGTCCAAACTGTCTAGCTTGAGAATGACTTCACGGTATTTGGACACATACTGATTAATCTTGCACTTGTCCTAGGCTGTCCAACTCTGATCTTTCTCGTTTTGTGATAAGAACTCCTTTTTAAAAGCTGCCTCAAACTCCTCCCAAGTCTTAGGGCGAGTTTCAATAGGTAGACTCATCCACCACTTGTAGGCTTTACCTTCAAGTGTGAGACTCGTCTCAGTGGCCATAACAGCAAAACGAGAGTGTGGCGTAAGCGATGCAAGTCTGTCCACTTGTGTAAAAATGTATGGACCGCATCCTTGTTACGATCGCGCTCCTCTCCCTTAAACACAGGCGGCTTCATGTTTTTCAACATAGCCCCTTCCTACGTTGCAGAGGGTGCAATAGATTCTACTGTAGGATTTGGAACAAGAGGAGGCATAACTATCGGAATAGGCCCTCCACTTGCCACCGATCCACTTGCAAAACGTGCCATAAATTCATTAAAAAGCGTGCTCATGTTTGTGAGATTGGTATTGACATTTGTTATAGTGCGCTCAAGTTCAACTACCCTTGAAGTGAGATGCCCAAACTCTAACGTGTCTACCAAACCATAATCGTCTAGTGGACTCGCACCCCCTTCGGCATCGGTCATGTTGGCATCCCGATCAGGCGCAGCGGCGTGTCGCGAATCACCCACACCACCACCCAAAGGGTGTGCCTCACTAACAGCAGGCATATCATTCTCAAAATCGAAGTGAACATGAGACGGTTCCGCTGAGGCCATGGTATGCAGGTGCTTACAAATAGAGAACGGATTACCTTAAAAAGTGAACTCCAATTGAAGCATCATAGAAGAATTCCTCTTGTATGCATGAAAATCGAGAAGAAATCACCACTCGAGTCGTCAACAATCAACACATGCATGCAAAAAAGTGTGTTGCATGTAGCATGTCGTTGAGATCCGTCCACCAAAAACTTCAAAACTTTGTTGCATAGAAAACTCCTCTCACAAATTGAAAGAAGGAAAGTTGAAGGGTGAAAAGGTCACTTTCCTTGTAGTTTGTGTCCTCCCTTGAAAGAATAAGTAGAGTTCTTTTGAAGAGAAGAACAACACAAGTGAAAAGGTGAAGTGGCTAGCACACTTGCCTTGGAACTTGAGGTGGTGGGTTCAAATCCCTTCACTCCTTGGATGGAAGCCTTCCCCTTGTGCCACTCAAGTAAGGGAGAATTCTCGCGCGCTCACCAACGGCGCACCAACGATCGCTTTTAATAAGGATTGCCTTGGTCGCTGCCTTAGGCCTCCGCTGTGGTGGTCGTGGGGTAGGTAGGCAGCTACGCTCGCGTGCAAGTCTTTGTCGCCGTCTTCTTTTGCTGCGCTCCGCAACATGGGCGCTATTCCCCGTGCAGGTCTTCTACAGCAGGCGTATGGGCTGTTCATGCCCGCTGGCTCTGATGCCAGTGTAACGCCTCGGTTATGGCTGCGTCTTCCTCGAGCCGCCATAGCCTAGGCATGGAGAAGAAGAGAGGGTGGAAGTTGGTTCACCTCCCAACGAGTTAGGGTTTCTCGTTGGGTTTTATACCAAAACCCTGGCCTGTGTCCACACCTCCTAGCCCGGCCGCCCATCTTACTTAAGAGCCGTGCTAACTTAGATGTGTACACACATCGACCTAGGGTTCAACTTCCATAGGACCATAGTCCTGACACTCTCTGTCTAAATGCTTAAATCTATCAAGAGTTGACCCATAAAAGCATTCAAAACCCTGGCCTGTGTCCACACCTCCTAGCCCGACCGCCCATCTTACTTAAGAGCCGTGCTAACTTAGATGTGTACACACATCAACCAAACCCTAACGCCCATTAACCCCTGAAACCCGCTAGCACTAATAATGCTCTCGAGACTCCGAAGGCTATTAACTTATGCTAGGGTTCGACTTTCGTAAGACCATAGTCCTGACACTCTCTCTCTAAATGCTTAAATCTATCAAGAGTTGACCCATAAAAGCATTCAAAATCAGAAACCCTTAGGGTCAAACACCTATTATCTCATAGCTTAAGCGTTCTCACACATTAAGCCATATCACGGCCTAACTATCTCACACGATAAACCATCTCACGGCTTAACTATCTCACACAATAAGCCATCTAACTATCTCATGGCTTAACCTTATCACGCGTTAAGCCATCTCACGGATTAACTATCTCATGCAATAAGCCATCTCATTGCCTAAGTATCTCATGGCTTAACCACCTCACATTTTAACTACCTTATGTCTTAACCATCTCACGACTTAAAACCCTGCAACTTCATGGGTTAAGATCTTGCACTCTCATGGTTGAAGCCTTATAGCATGAATCCTCACATATTCTACACCTTGTTATTGCTCACCCCACTAACACCCTTCTCATCAATATAACACACACACACATGCACCAAATTTTTTTAAAAAACAAAAGAAAAAAAAAGGGACTGCGCTCTCACAAGTCATTATGACTGACATTATTATCAATGTTACAGATGTCGTCCTCCCACGACCCCAGAACCGAAAGTCAAGGAGACTCTGGCAATCACCAAGATAAGTACCACAGGTTCACCTATGGACATAAGGAAAAGAGAATCAAGAGGTCCAAAGATCACTTATTTGGGGAAGTATGCACAAGTGAACAAGGGCTCCATTATAAGCAAGGATGTCCAAACAATACACAGCAAGATAGCCTTACAGTACCACAGCCCGGAATGTCTACAAATTTTGGAGGAATCAGATGTCAAGGAGAAGCTAGAGAAGGTTGGGCTGGGGACGAATGTCTGAGTGTCTCCCCTGCACAATCAACACGGGTTTATGTGCATAGTACTTGAAATTATATGACAAGGCAACTAAAAGGGGATAGGTAACAATGGTAGATGGCATAACTAAACACGTTCTCCTCTCTAAAGAATTGATCCATGAAGCTTTGCAGCTGTCACCCCGCCAATCAAGATCCATACTCACAACTTTGAAAAGATGCCCTTGGATGCAATGCTTAAAAAGAGTTCATACAATTCAAATGGGACAGAGTATAAGAATATCAAAGATGAACTGATAGGAAAAGCCTATCATGCAATGTCCTTAATTATGTAAGTCAAGCCAGTCGACAGGTATAACAGAGTGCCTCTAAATAGAATAGCTAAACTGCATGAGGAGAAAGAAGACGACTGGGCTTGGTACATTCACAGAGAAATGGAGAACTACCTAAAGGTGCACTAATCCAGATTATGCAATTTGTACTTGCTTACTAAGGTGTTGAGTCATGCAGTAAATCTTTCAATTCTAGAAAACATGCCAAAAGCATAGGAACAATAAGCAGCACAGAGGTAGAGCCACCCATACTTACCTCTAGAGAGCTGCAAGAAGAAGGGTAGGCATTGTTAAAAGACACAAAGGAGCTTATGAACTAAAGAAGAGCAGAAAAAAAAGAGATAAGAAGATGAGGGGAATCGTTCCAGGAGTCGCTGAGGAGTCCGAATGCCTAGAAGCAAAACTGGCTGCCCAAGACATCACCTCTTTTAGCAAGTGGTGGAGCACCAAGAAGCACGGGGGATTTGCCTTTCAAAAATACCAATACGCACAGCTTCCTAAGTGCCTCAACAAACACCTCCTCCTAGCCCAGATCATATCATTTTCAAGAACCTATCACCACTTTGTAATTATATTATATCAGAATGCATCACCACTTTGTAATTATATTTTGTAATTATATTATATCATATCAGAATGCATCACCAAAGATTGGTGCAGAGAAAGCCCTGGGAAAAGAGGCGATGCAAGAGGATGTGCACCACAAAAATGAAGAGGCAACTTCAACACATCTGGAGGTCCCAGAAAAAAGAAGGGAAGTGGACAAAAGAAAGAGAACTAAAGAAGCAACAATCCCACACAAGCAACAAAGGCTAGATGATGCAAAAAAAAAAATCTTGGTAAATTCTTTCTTACATAATCTGGATTAGAAATGCTTCCTCAAGGAGACTGTTTTGGACCTGGATAGTTTGCTACAATTACCACTCTGTGAATTAGAAGGTGCAGTAACAAGTGCTTTGATCCGGGAACATGAATAGAGGGTATGGCGCTACCACTTATTAACTACTCACATGCTTAGTGATCGAAATGCTACATTGTGGAGGCAAGTTGGCACTTCAATTCCTGTATTCTTGATTCTTTATTTGACGGAAGAGCTGATATGGTCATTTCACGAACCATTCGAACTCCTCATATCTGCATGTGGCAGCTTCATGTGCCCTTCTTTTTTGCTGCTGCTCTGTTGATGCCTCTAATGATTGATGTAAGATTCCTCTTCAGCCTAAATAATGAATAAGCTTTTAACTCAATCCCCTGCAATCATTCCCTATTTCTAAATACAAGAAAATATTATTTTTCCTGGTTTTTGTCTCGAGAGGTAATTCAATATTGAGATATTTGTCTAGAGAGAGGTAATTCAATATTGAGATATTTTTGGATATAAAAATTTCCTATTTCTAAATACAAGAAAATATTATTTTTCCTGGTTTTTGTCTAGAGAGAGGTAATTCAATATTGAGATAATTTTGGATATAAAAATTATCCTAATATCAAAAATATATTTCCCTGAAATGAAGCTCAAAATAAATTCTCCAAGGTCCATTAGGAATCAATTAAAAATAATATAAGTGACCTTAGCCTCAAGATCAAGATTTTCAAAAAAATTTAGATTATGGTCCAATTAAGGTTCCTATGGGCCAATAGGATTAATCCAAGTGTTGGGATGAGATAAATTAAATGAATAAAAGAAAATACATAAAATGAGTAAATTCTCACAGAAGATGAAGAGTTGACTGAGTACAAGGTTTATTAGTTAAAAATTAAGAGATATTACTAAACAAAATGAGATATTTTGGAGGAATGATGAATTTTTTACACCTTGGTAATAAGGAGAGGGGGACCTTTGAGGTAAGCACCTCCTTCACATGTGTGGGAGGATTTTTAATTCAAAAATATTAAGATATTTTTATCTCTCCTCTCTCCTAGATCAAACTGGATCAAAATGGGAGCTAAACTGGTCCAAATTCAGCCAAACTAAAGCTGAAAATTTCTAGAACTTAGTTGGACTCAGTTAGTGGCCTCCATCACCTATAAATAGACCCTCATTCTTTTGTATTCTCATCTGTGAGCTATACCATGCCAGTATTACATTAAAATAAGCATATTTTCTATTATCCTTTAAAAATCCTCCACTTTTGGAGAGATTGGAGCTTCTCTCTCTCTTCAACAATTCTTGGAGCTTTCTTCTCAACATACTAAACCAATTGATTGGTTGGGGGCTTCCTTCTAATATAAAGAAGCAAGCCAAACCTAAAGGTAAGAAGAATTTCATGGCTTTTTTTGTTAATATTCTCAATGATTTCACTTCTCAACCCCTCTCAAGCTTGAGAAGTTTCTAATTAATTGTTTTTAATGAAAATCAAGCTGTCCCTAAGAATGGTAATGGAATAATTAAGAAAAAAGTTAATCTTTATGCTTAAATAGAATGCTTTTTATGTATATCTCTCTCTCCCAAAAGAATAGTCATTCCTATGACTAATTCTTTAGCAAAAGAATGCTTCATATTGATAAATTCTTAATTCAAAACCAAACTCTAAGCTTGTTAAGCTAGAGGTTAAGAAAAGAGTATTTTTATGCTTTTATGTTAATAAAATTATGGTAAACTTATGATTTAATTCCATAATTTGGATTTAGGTTTAAGGATAGTTCTTCTAGCATAATTGTATTACAAAGTCTTATTCTTTTTAGAAAATATTAAAAATTATCAGTAATAGCAATGAAGCTATGGTAAAATTTTTAGAAAATAATATATATCTTATTTTTATGCATAATGCTAAAAGAGGACTTCCTGCCATATTTTAGGATGGGACATCCTATGCTAAAAAAATTATTTTCATCATATTCATGAGAAACTAATTTTTAGTGTTTATGCATAAACAATTAATTGAAGAAAATATAAATTTTTAGTAATTTTATTTTTATGCAAAAAGAAGAATTCCCATGATAATGGAGATCCATGCAATTAAATGGAAAAAGAGAAATTTTAGTATGTTAAAATAATGGATATTTTTATTTAATTTTAAAAAGAATTTAAGATAAATTTATTTTATGCATGAGAAAATTTAAATGATAAAAGAGGAATTCCCATGACATTTGGAATTCAATCATTTAAATGGTAAAAGTGGAATTCTTGGCATGATTCAAATAATGGATGTTTTTATTTAATTTAAAGAGGAATTTTAGATAAATTTATTTTATGCATGAGAAAATTTAAATGATAAAAGAGAATTCCCATGACATTTGGAATTCAATCATTTAAATGGTAAAAGTGGATTCTTGGTATAATTAAAATAATGGATATTTTTATTTAATTTAAAGAGAAATTTTAGATAAATTTATTTTATGCATGAGAAATTTTAAATGATAAAAGAGAAATTCCCATGACATTTGGAATTCAATCATTAAATGATAAAAAGAGGAATTTTAAGCTTATTAAAAAAAATGGATATTTGCATTTAGTTAAAAGAATAATTTTTATGGTATTCAAGCAGAGAAAGATTTGAATTAAATTTTGGTGACAAAAGAGGAATTTTCACCATAATTCCACCTAGAAAATTAGGGATGATAAATTAAATTGGTAGAAAGAATATCTTTAGATATTTTATGTGGATAAATCACCAAAGTGATATTTACCCAAAATTAGATTAAATGGAAGAAGAGTATTTTCATAAAAATCTGATGTTCTCATATAAAACCATTTCCTAATCTATTATGGTTAGAATGAAATTCATAAAGTTGGAATTTTCTTACGGTTAGAAGTTTAGTAGATGTTTATCTAAAGAAAATCCTTGGAATCAAAGTTACAAATAAACCGAATGATTTTGGCTAGACCACAACTGTGAGAGGGACGGCCAGTAAACTACTTGCCCATCTCTCGATGATCTTTGAATCAATCAAAAACCTCGTGACCAATTCCAGTTCTTAATACAAAGAATAGACTACCGTTGAATTGACCTAGTTTTCCCTTGGCCGAAATCACCAAGAATCTAGTTGGACAATCAATCAAATGATAGGTAGATTACCCTGATGAGAGATCAATGACTCTCATTTATGAAAATATGGATTAAGAAAAAAGGGTTTTGTGGAACCAATCTCAAACCGAGAATTTTACTTGCATAGAACCTCTGTTTTCTTTTAAAGGACCGTTTTACACCAGAATGCTGGAGGACGCATTAGGTATGTGTTTAACTAAGAAGAGGCTCGTTGTTGGAACAGCTTGCGGGGATTCGTCGTCGAGGGACGTCGCTCGTAGTAGCAAAGCCTGCCAAGGTCTTAACTAGCCTCGGTATGGTTAAAATGGTGCGCTTCCGGTACGATGGACGAGGACCAACAAAGCAGTCCCTGAGTGAAGTGCTAAGACACCTAAGTAGGATCCTAGAGGGTTCTGACTAGGTGATGCATGGGCATGCATGCATCGAGGAAGATTCGAATGATGGACTGAAATGAAGGACTCTTGTGAATCAAATTTTGATATTGGATCTCATAGGTTGACCAGCTGGTCTTCAACGGAGAGTACAGATGCAATGGACTCAATATTTTGGAGAATTATGATCAGTAATACTATGATTTTCATTGAGAGATTGTTTTAAAGATAGCCAAATCTATTATAATAGCAATTTCATATTGGGTGTGTACGTGGTATGCCTATCTTAAATTTTGCTTGAAACGCTGACTAGGGGGCCTGGGAACTCTTTTCCTTGTACTACCCAGGCAAAACATAACCAAATGTTTATAAAGGAATCCTACCAATACATTGGTTGGGCGGTTGGCTAACCCATGGGCCCATGGGCCGATTGGGGTTAGGCTGGATTGGGGGATTCCTGCGATACAAATAAGTTATGATTAGTTACGTTAGTTAGATTAAGTTCTAGGAAGATCCTTGTTCTGTGGGAGGGAATCAGCACGGCAGCTGTGCCTCATTAAAGGAGGAAAAAAGCGATGATTCTATGGACCAAGTGCAAGTCTCTTCTTTGATCTGACCATGTGACTTCGTTCAGTCGGATCAGTTTGAATAGTTAAGACTTTAACTCGTTAGATTAATTCTCCCGTTAAATGATTTTCCTGGTGGAATCGCCCGTGCCTTCCGGGCGAGGGAAGTCTTTTCGGCTCCATTTCGGAGGAGCCGTCGGGCTAGTCTCTTGTTCGGATATCTGTTGGGCAAGGCCCCGAGTGTGGATCCCTGCCCCGCTTGAGAGGCTGACGCTACTTCCACCTCCCAGCGCCCTCGGAGGGGGTAGGGGTCTCACAGCTGGTATTAGAGCTTTGTTGAAAGCTAATAAGGAAAAATGAATTCTTATCAGAAATTTATTTACGTGTTGCATTTTCATTCCTTAAGCTTCATTAATGAAGATTTTTAATCAAAGAATTTGATTTTATAGATGGAAGTTCCACACTTATTTGGTATTCTTGACCTCACCCAGTCACAAGACATGACTACTTTTGCCTTCGAGCATCTCATCTGTTCCGCTCTACAACTCAAACGAGCCGAGTTAGACTCACATGCCATTTCAAGGATCTATATCCCAGAATTCAGAGACAGACGCCTTCATATCAGCCAATCAGGGTCCCTTGTGCCAAAATCGCGGCAACCCCAGAAGAGTGCTAGCTCAGCCTCTTGCAACCTCCATGCAAAGCAGTCTCCAAACTCCCTCCCATAATTGGGGTAACCACCAAAGAGAGAGAGTTCCACCTCAGACTGCAGCAGCAGCTAGAGCCGTCACTATAACTGAGGAAGTGGAGGAAGAAAAAGGACAGATCTATGCTGCAATTGAGCATCAAGGGAATAACCATCAATTTTCAGTCCTCAGACTCCAGCAGAGTACCAAGGTAAGCAATTCAAGCTTTTGATTGATTCAGGCGGCAGTACTCATTCTTTTATTTCCCTAGGATGTCTATGTAAGTTAGTCCTAAATCAAAAGTCAGGGAAACCTATGCAAGTGGAATTGGCCAGTGGAAAGATCCTTTTCACACACCTAGAGACAGACCTTATTCAATTTAGTCTAGATGGGAACGTAATAGAGTGCTAGTTCAAAGTCCTACCCTTGGGAGTCTATGATGGAATCCTTGGAATGGATTGGATCCATAAGAATCATGCTAACATTCATTGTCACAATGGAACCATCTCTTTCCTTGACCTTCATGGGAATAAAGTTCAAGAAACTGGAATTTTCGGATCCCTAGTGTGCTGCAATTAGTCAAGGCTTCTAAATTATTATAAAAGGGCTCAAAAAGAGGCAAGCTGTTTATGTCGTTAAGATGAATCCGCTGATAGACATAAAATGCAAGGCTAAAGAACCAGAGTGGTTATGTGAGTATGCAGATGTGTTCGCTGAAGAGCTAACTGAGATGCCTCCATCTCGCAAAGTAGATCATGAGATTGAGTTAACCCCCACAGAGCTCAGCCAGTAGCCCAGTGTGCATACAAAATGTCAGTCCCTAAAGCCATAGAACTTAAAGAACAATTAAGACAACTGTTAGAGTAGGGATTCGTCAGACCTAGTATCTCACCTTGGGGTGTGCCCATTCTCTTTCAAAAGAATAAAGATGGAACGTTAAGACTCTGTATTGACTATAGAGGATTGAATCAATTAACAATTAAAAATACGTATCCTATCCCTAGGATTGATGAACTTCTGGATCGGTTAAGTGGGACCCAAATATTCACAAAGATAGATCTCAAATCCAGGTAGGTACTACTAGATCAGAATCAAGGAACAAGACATTCCAAAGACAATATTCAATACTTGAGTTCACAATCATGCCATTTCGATTGACTAATGCCCCTGCGACATTTAATTGTCTTATGCAGGATATTCTCAAAGAATACTTGGATGATTTTGTTCTTGTCTTCTTTGATGATATCTTGGTATACTCAAAGAATGCTGCAGATCATGATGATCATGTGCGCAAGGTCCTGGAAATCCTAAGGAAACACAAACTCTTTACAAAAAAGAGCAAGTGTTCTTTCTCTATTGAACAAGGTGGAATACTTGGGATTCATAGTGTCAAAAGATGGGATTTCTCTTGACCCCACAAAGATCCAAGCAGTGGTAGATTGGTCGGAACCCAAGACAGTAAAGGAAGTCAGAGGATTCATAAGATTAACCAGATGATGGTATAGGATCTTTATACCCAGGTATGCTCAGATAGCATCCCCTTTAACTAGCCTTCTCACAAGAAGAGTACCCTTTTTCAGTGGACTGCAATGTGTGAGAGTGCCTTTGATAAGCTGAAGATAGCCTTAGTAAACCAACCCTGTCCTTAAATTGCCAAATTTTACCAAACCCTTTGAGGTAGTTTTACTGATGCCAGTGGGTTTGGCCTTAGGCAGTGCTCTTATGTAGGAAGGTCATGCACTGGCCTATGAATTTAGAAAACACAGAACACATGAGAGAAATTATGCCGTCCATGACTTGGAGTTACTCTTAGTAGTTTATGCTCTAAAGTTATGCAGACATTATCTTTTGGGACAGAGGTTCACCTTGATGACATATCATCAAAGTCTGAAGTGGATCTTCACCCAAAGGGATCTCAACATGCGTCAAAGGAGATGGATGCAGAACTTGCAGGAATTCAATTTTGAAATTAAGTATCGGCCAGGGAAAGAAAATGTGGTGGCAGATGCGCTCAGTAGAAAAGCCTCCTTGCTTGCAATTATAGTGGTGTCAAATCCATTAATCATCAAGGGAGAAAATCATGCAGGACAAATTCTTTGCCCCTATTGCTACCCTTCTGATTCAGGAAAGCAAGACTCCTCAGGAAATGAGTCAAGTTCTTGGGTACAAATTGGATGAAGGATGCAGATATTATAATAATCGGGTATTCATTCCCAATGATGAGGGAATAAATGGAAGAATTTTGAGAGAAGCCCATGATAGCCTGATAGCTGGACATCTAGGGTTTATTAAAACCTATATGTCTATGAAGAAAAGCTTCTTTTGGCCAGGACTCAAAAAGGCTGTACTTGACCATGTATGAAAATGCTTAATGTGTCAAAGAGTCAAGGCAGAGAGAGTCAAGATGCCAGTGAAACTACAGCCTCTAGACATTCCACAGATGAAGTGGGAATGTATCAGTATGGACTCTGTCATTGGATTACCTTTAGTGCAATCAGGTTACAACTCCATTTTTGTGGTAGTTGACAAACTAACCAAAGTTGCCCATCTGATTCCAGTGAAAGAAACATACACTGTAGTGGATGTTGCCAGAGTTTTCCTTAAAGAGATCTTCAGAGTGCATGTCTTACCCAGGAGGATAGTAAGTGACAGAGATCCCAAATTCACATCGAAATTCTGGACTGCATTCTTTGAAGCAGTATAAACTTTCTTATATCTCAGCACAGCCTATCACCCTGAAATTGATGGCCAAACTGAAAGAGTGAATCAAGTAATAGAGGATATCCTTCGGTCATGCTGCCGGCAGGGAACCCAAGAAATGGTTAAGCCATTTGCATCTAGTTGAATTTGCATCTGGTTGAATTTGCATCTGGTTGAATTTGCATCTGGTTGAATTTGCTTACAATGCTTCTTATCATTGAAGCATTGGGATGAGCCCTTTCAAAGCTTTGTATAGACAAGATTGCCTTACACCGTTGACTTGGTCTGACCCACTGATCAGAGTCGAGATGTCTAGACAAATGCTTGATGACATGGACTAGCAGATGCAATCAATCCTTAAAGATATTAAAGTAGCCCAAGATAGGCAAAAGCAATATGCAGATAAAAAGAGATAAGAGAGAGAGTTTGAAGAGTCAGATATGGTCTTCATTCGAGTATGACCAAAAAGAAGTTCCTAAGTTATTTTTAGGGAAGTACAAGAAGCTCTCTCCCAGATACTATGGGCTATATGGTGTTATAAAGAAAGTGAGCGATCTAGCTTATAAACTTCTTCTGCCTCCCCATCTCAAGGTACGTAATGTATTCCACGTCAGTTTGCTTAAGAAATATGTACCCAGTCCGAGTAACGTGATTGATGATGAACAATTGATTTCTTTGACTCAAGGCCACATGGTACTCCAACCTAAAGAAATCCTTGATGTTCGGGAGAAGGTTCTCAAGAGTAGAGTCCTCAGAGAGTTTTTAGTCAAGTGGAAGTTCTTCCCTCTAGAAGATGCCACACCTGGGAGAAAGAAGAAGAGTTGGCGAAAGATTACCTCCACTTTGCGAGATGAGGACATCTTGCATTTCTCAAGTGGGAGAGGATGTAAGATTCCTCCTCAACCTGAATAATAAATAAGATTTTACCTCAATCCCCTATAATCATTTCCTATTTCTGAATACAAGAAAATATTAATTTTTCTCGTTTTTTTCGAGAGAAGAAAAATTCTAGAGGAGAGGTAATTCAATATTGATATATTTTTAGATATAAAAATTCTCCTAATATTAAAAATATATTTCCCTAAAACTAAAGTTCAAAATAAATTCTCCAAGGTGCATTAGGAATCAATTAAAAATGATATAAGTGACCTTAGCCTAAGGGTCAAGATTTTCAAGAAAATTTGGATTATGGTCCAATTAAGGTTCCTATGGGCCAATAGGATTAATCCAAGTGTTGGGATGAGATAAATCCAATGAATAAAAGAAAATACCCAAAAATGAGTAAATGCTCACATAAGATGAAGAGTTGGCTGGACTGAAATGAATGACTCTTTTGAATCAAATTTTGATATTGGATCTCATTGGTTGACCAGCTGGTCTTCAACGAAGAGTCCAAATGATATATTTTGTAATACAATGGACTCAATATTTTGGAGGATTATGATCAGTAATACTATGATTTTCATTGAAAGATTGTTTTAAAGATAGCCGAATCTATTATAATGGCAATTTCATATTGGGTGTGTACGTGGTATGCCTACCTTAAATTTTTCTTGAAACACCAACTACTAGGGGGCCTGGAAACTCTTATCCTCGGTATCCGGTCAAAACATAATCAGATTTTTATGAAGGAATCCCACCAATACAGTGGTTGAGCGGTTGGCTAGCCCATGGGCCATGGGCCGGTTGCGGTTTAGGCTGGATTCGGGGGATTCCTGCTATGATACAAATAAGTTACGATTAGTTATGTTAGTTAGATTAAGTCCTAGGAAGACCCTTGTTCTATGGGAGGGAATCAGGGGCTGTGCCTCGATAAAGAAGGAAAAAAGTGATAATTCTATGGACCAAGTGCAAGTCTCTTCTTTGATCTGAACATGCGACTTCAGGTTTGGTCGGATCAATTTGAATAGTTAAGACTTTGACTCGTTTGATTAATTCTCCCGTTAAATGATTTTGTTGGTGGAATCGCCCGTGCCTTCCGAGCGAGGGAAGTTTTTTCGGGCTCGGTTTTTTGGAGGAACCGCCAGGCTAGTCTCTTGTCCAGATATCCGTGGGTGAGGCCCCGAGTGTGGATCCCTGCCCCGCGCGAGAGGCTTTCACTGCTTCCACCACCAGCGCCCTCGGAGGGGGCAGGGGTCTCACAATTGAGCTTCTTCTATTTGCTTGAGCCTCTTTGCTGCCAATACTTGGCTGGCCTTGAGTTGCTGAGTGAGTTGTTCCATTTCTTGATTGTGACTAATGGAGATCTAGTACATCTCTAAGGACTCGGAGTGATCATTTCATTCAAGGCTTTAATTTTCTCTGCATGTTCTTTGTTTGTTTTCTCCCTCTTGGTCTGAATCTGAAGTACTTTCTGTTCTGCTGTGAGGGATTCCTTGGTGGTAACAATGGTCCTTTTGAATTCTTCTTCTTTGGCATGGAACTTGTCTTGAGCATGTTGAAACTACCTAGCATGTTGCCTTGCTTGTTCTTGAGTATGTTCAACTTCTTTTAGAGTTGATCCTTCACTTGTTCTACTTGCTCTTTCAGCTCTGTAATATTCTCTTTTATCCTTTGCACAAAGGACTTAGTTGTTACCCTCTAAGACTTGGTTTCTTTCTTCCTGCTCTTCTGCAGCCTTTAAGACTTTGAGGATGACATCTTTATGTGTAGGTGCAGCTTCTACCATTTGTTCTTCGAGAATTTGCACTTGGTCACTTGCTTCTTGGACTTGCCTCCACAATGTAGCATTTTGATCACTAAGATGGGAGTGTAAGACAGGAGCCGCTGGACGAATTGAGACTACTGAATAGGTTTGTTGCCAGCAGTGACTCCTCGTGCCCCTCCTCAAACTCTAACTGTTTTTTTATCTACACTAACCCTCTCACTCCTTAAATATGAAATTAACTTATCTGAAGACCTCAGCTTAGAGGATTTAACACTAATTATGCAAAATACAAAACGCGATGCAGACCCAACTATAATAATGGGTATTCTTCGAGGGGGATTTAGTACTAATAGACCCTAGTGATATATTCTTTTATCCCCTGCATCCCATCGTGTTAAACCTACGTAGTTAGTGTCGAGTGTTGCAAAACTCAGATATCTCACTAGACAACAATGTCGACAAACTTGAACTGTTTGTCCGAGATGATATCCCTAATACATCGGCCAACTTTGAGGTTGTAGCATGGAACTATCAATGGATAATTAGTCATGGGTGGTTAGAGGTCTATAACACACATCAGAACTTAAATCTAACTAAATCAACACTTTATCACCCATATGGCATTCTTAAGCTTTATCGATATATACATAAACATTTGGAATCCATATCGATATAGTGTTACTCCTACTAACAAATCTGAGAGGCGGATTGCATTTTCTCTCATCTCCCTTCTATCCCTCTATAATTTTGCACACTAACACTCCTACTAACAAATCTGAGGCGGATTGCATTTTCTCTCATCTCCCTTCTATCCCTCTAGAATTTCGCACACTAACACTCTCACCCCCGAGGAGTTGCAACACCGTGACCCGTCTCCACCAAGGCCAATTAAAGAGATACATCCAATTCAACCATGGGATGACATACAACCTTATACTAACAACCCTGTTCTTGAGTCTTTATCATGTGCAGAGTATGAAGGTTTAATCAAAGCTAGCAATCCATGTTGAAGCTGAAGCTGATGTTCAAGGTGTTGATGCAAATAACACCATTTGAACCCACCAAACACATATTGCCAGAAGCTTATTCTGTAGTCACATTTACATGGCAACCTTATGTACCATGTCCTCTCCGAGCATTAATGCCAGAATTGGAGGAGTTATTGCCAATGGAAGGAGAAGGAATTTTATGGGCTAATGTTGCAAAAAATGCAAAGCTAGCTAACCCTCATTTTGTCAGTCTTCTGGAAATTAGGATTTAAACATTCATGATTGGCTTTTGCTATCGCCAATGGAGAAAAGAAAATCATGTACATACAAGAGGGAGCTATACCGGCATTATCACAGATGATGCAAATCCTAGAATTGAAGATTTTGGTCTACAGCCAGCATGGCGAAAGGAGTACTTGATCATACCATAATATAGTTGACAGTATGAGTATGCATCGCCCACACAAAAAGAGTGCATCTGTTATATATGCTAGTCAAGCAAAGGATGACATGCCACTCGAGCTCCATGAGGCAAAAAAACAGGATTCACATGTGTGCTACAACTTTCCATTATTTGTCCCTCCATCTTTTTCAGATATAGCCCAACAAAGATAGCAAATGCTGACTTGGATACATGCGTGGCACCGTATTCTAGATCCAGCTATCGTGTGGCCAGTGTCAAATTCTTAAAGCTGATCGTGGTTCTCACTAACCAAAATAATGCTATGATGGCTTTAAGGCAGATCAACTCCTCTTCGGAATGAACCAAGGCCCAAGTGAGCGAGGCATGATGTTGTACTACCATCGCCTCAAGTGTCTACCAGGTTATATGCATGTTAAATTTGAAGACATGGTAGACACCAAGTTCTAGACTTCCCACTTTGCATTCCGAAGAACCCTATAAAATCTTCAAATTAAATTATTGTACAAAATTTTAGAACCCTCACGTGTATGTATGTATTTTGAATATAAATACAAAAAATAAAATTTAATATATTGTACAAATTTTTGGAACCCTCAACTGTATGTAGTTCGAATATGAACACAAAAAATGGTTGTTGCAACAAGTTTGTAAAACTCTATGAGTTGCAAGATATGATTAAGAAAGTTGTTTATATTACATTGTAAGTGATAAACACTTTAACATTACAAAAGCTATGATTCCTAATTAGTGTTGAGAAGTGTGGTGCCATAGAGCACATGTAGAGGCAAGGAGTGAGTAGGTGAGTATGAAGCCAAATGGAAAAAATGGAATATCCCATATGCATGGACCAAACAAAGATGTACTCTACCCATATAAAAGGTGTCATTTCAAGCAATGGAAGTATGAAGCACTTGCACACATCTTAAGCCTCTTTATGAGTACAAGTCTTAATCTTGTAACCTAATTGTGCTTGATTCTAATGCATACACTTATCATTATGAGTGCACTTACACACCATCCATCCTAGATTAACTTAATCATATGTCGTTATTTAGTGAGTCATTAGATTAATACTAATCCTTGTAGCTATGTGTAGGAGATTCCATGAATTTTATCATGGTATCAAAACCATCCCCTTCACCCCCATGAGCCTCTCTAGCTTCTCATTGCATTAATCCCAGCTCATATTAGCCTAATCATATCACTAACCTCACTAATCCTAAATTTATCCACTCTTTCCACTTGTGGTGGAAAGAGAAAAAATTTACCAAGTTGATTTCTCTTTATTCTCCTGGCCATTCATTAAGCCCGTCTAGCCATGCCTTAAGCATTGCTAGGCGACCTCACAGCCTTAAGGATTCGGTGCAATTTTAACACTGCAGTGCGAATTCAACGTGAAAACAGCGATTGGTCTTTTTCTTCTTTCTCCATGTGTGCTTGCAATGGACCTAATCCCTCTTAGGTGAAGTTTAGCAATGGTATGAGCTACCCACAGTTCAAATTTGGTGCTATTTCATCCACTATGTGAGTCACAACAAGCAAAAACATAGTCAATTACTTTAGGTCAAATCTGGGAAGTTTGGGTGCATTTGAGCTAGAACCCTTACTTGTGACACTTCTCCTCATCAAGTACAACAATTCCATGCAAAAATACCCAATTACTTTTCCCTCCACAAGGTCAATTTGAGCCTCCACCTTCTTGACTGCTTAATCACTAAGATTAAGGCCAATGTGTAATTAACAAGAAATTAGCAAAAATTGGGTGCAATTGGGGATAAAATTAAGTAATTAGGGTTGCATTTAGTGTGTTTATACATCAAAATCACTAATTTTTCATTGGGGATATCCTCAGGAAGCTCTAGAAGCAAAAAAATTAGAATTTGCACATGCACTACTTGCATTTCATTAAAGCATCCACACTTGCCAAGTTGTACAAGAATAGACACTGCCAATTGAAGCATCATAAGCTCATTGGTAAGACCTTCTCATTATGGCAACATCAATAAGCATCACTTTGCACGTAGGGAAGGTCAATAGGGAAGGTTCCACACCTGGGCTACACAGATGAGTACCTTCTAATGCATAAAAAATTGTGGAAAGTCACTAAGAAAAATATGCCGAATGAACCAAGTGAAGGTTGGGTTGAAAAGATGAGTAAGCATTGTCACTCATTGGTTTAAATCTACATGCAAGGCTTATTCATCACATTGACTCTATGAAACACACAAAAGATGCATGGGATACATTGAATCTCATGTTTGGAGCTAAGGCAAAGAACTAGGAAGTTCACTTAAAGATTGAGTTCTATGGTCTAGAAATGAACTTTAATAAATCTTTGGCTTAGTTTATCAATAAAATGAAAAGCATCATGACCCAGTTAGATGGCATAAATGCTACGATTGAAGATAAAGATGCAATGCAATAATCTTAAAAAGCATGCCAAAGGAATACAATGCACTTATCACAACCTTAAAGAATCTACCAGAGCCAACATTTGATGGATGTGTCTCGTCCCTTTTGGAGAAGGAGAAAGAATTAAAAGGAAGCAATCCCAGCACTATTGAGCATGCATTGTTCAACAAAAGAAATTTGAAGTGTCATAATTATGGCAGGAAAGGGCACTTTCAAAATGAATGCAGGTTCTAGGATAGGCCAAAGTGTAACTACTGCAACAAGTTCGGGTACAAAGAAGAAGAATGCAAATTGAAGAAAAGTGAGGAAACTTTATGGGGACTACTTTGACCACCAAGTACGAAGAGACCCCAAGAGATCAGCTCTTCTAAAGAGAAAGGAGGAAAACACCACCACTACACTAGCCATCTGTTGTAAAAGAGGGGTCACCATATGAGTAGACACCCATCTTATCGTTTCATCTTATTTGTTGTATGTATCATACCCAACCACCTGAGAGTAGCCAGTTGAGCACCTAGGGGGCGTAATGATTGTTGTAACTCACATGTGACCACCTTGAGTAGCCTAGACATTAGGACCTCAATGGAAGGCTCCTTGGGCCCTTTTATTTGGCAGTTTAAGGGAGTCAAACCTTTTCTCTTACGAAGAAACGTTTTCTAATTAGAAGCTTCAAAACGGCTACTTTATTCAAATTTAAATTTTGGGGGAAAATGGAATTTAAAATCTAGCGGATAAAACCATATCATGTAACATATCTTTGGAAAGCTCTTGATGCGTAGATCACGGATCTGTAATCTCCGCTCAAATCGGAGCTTGTATGTAGAAGTTATGGAGGTCCGAAAATTGTAAAATTGCCCCCTCCCCTTTTTGGGAGAAAAAGTGCACCCTTTGACCACTCTTACACCTCTCTTAAAATCCCAACATTTCAGTCCACATGGCAACCCCCCATTTGGCTATTCCTTAATCACCTTGATTAGGTTGGGGCAAATTAAAGGGCCCAAGAAGACCCCATTCACTTGCTAATGGATATGGCACCAAGGGGGGTGTTGAGAAGTGTGGTGTCATAGAGCACGTGTAGAGGCAGGGAGTGAGTAGCTGAGGATGAAGCCATATGGCAAAAGTGGAATATCCCACATGCATGGACTAAGCAAAGATGTACTCTATGCATATAAAAGGGGTCATTTTTAAGTAATGGCAAAGATGTACTCTACGCATATAAAAGGGGTCATTTTTAAGTAATGGCAAAGATGTACTCTACGCATATAAAAGGGGTCATTTTTAAGTAATGGCAAAGATGTACTCTACGCATATAAAAGGGGTCATTTTCAAGTAATGGCAAAGATGTACTCTACGCATATAAAAGGGGTCATTTTTAAGTAATGGAAGTATGAAGCACTTGCACACATTTCAAACCTCTTTATGAGGACAAGTCTTAATCTTGTAACTTAATTGTGCTTGAGTCTAATGCATACACTCATCATTATGAGTGCACTTAGGCACCATCCACCCTAGATTAACTTAATCATGTGTTGCTAGTGAGTCATTAGATTAATCCTAATCCTTGTAGCTGTGTAGGAAATTTCATAAATTTTATCAATTAGTGTGTCGCTAATGAAGATTACATCTGCTAGTTTGGTACAAATACAATTTGAATAACGCCGTCAACGAGGTGCATGCACTTCATTACTTGTTCTTTCCTTATGGAGACATGTTACATATAAGATATAAACTGTAATAATTAATACTGAAGTTTGTTAATATATGCACAAAATAAAGTACTTTACCATGTGGTTTTGAATTTTGAATTTGAAGAAGCCGTTTGGCATATCCAACTCATCTTTGTTTTGTAGTCATTCCATATTTGCTCTAAAGTATCATTCTTTCTTATTTGCAACACTGAGACAAGTTCATTCATTGAACTAAACAACTATGTACTGCAAAGGATTATCTCAAAAGTCATCAAGGTCTTGATAGAAAGGGACTCTTTGGTCCCTTAATGTGTGCCACCTTGTATAGTAAAAGGTCATGAGATGAAATTCTAAGTGCCTCTATCATATATTTACATGAGACAGAGTTAATTGTCACTGTGCTTTCGAGCCCATTTAATATCTTTTTATCACAGCCTTTATTCAAGAATTCTAGAATATTATCTAAATCTATAAACTTGCAAATAAACATATATTTGGTTCTTCTTACTTCACAATTGGAGAAGAAGTCAACAAACACATTTACATGCATGCACATATTTAGTTTAACATGTATGCTTGCTATGTTGAGTTGAAGACACCTCTAAACCTCTAAAAAGAACTTGCATTTGAAACTTTTGCTAGTATTCAAGTTTGGTAGGCTACTCTCCACTTTTGAAATCGAGAACATGAAAATACTCTAAAGTACCAAAAATAGAGTTTCCCTTCAGAGCATAGTAAAAATAATCATTACAAAAGATACCATGCTCTACAAGTGACCTTGAACTTCTCTCTTTATATTGTTTCT
Source organism: Cibotium barometz (assembly GCF_041138505.1). NCBI lineage: Eukaryota > Viridiplantae > Streptophyta > Polypodiopsida > Cyatheales > Cibotiaceae > Cibotium > Cibotium barometz. Next base: position 38,752,018 of record NC_141102.1, on the reverse strand, counting down.
TGCCAATGCAGGCATGAACCACTAATTTAAAGAGCTAATCACCAATAACAACACAAAGCAATAATTCAACCAATGATTATGCTAATGAATACTCATTAAGTAACAATGATAAAGATCTCAAACATATTATTAGAGCTACTTAACACATACAATGGTTAGAATACTCAAAGAAGAGCCAAATGGTGATAAGAGCAAGGGTTTCATAAAGTAATGTACAAAGCTTGGATTAAGCACAAAGTACTTACAAAGACGCTAGAGCTCACACACACATGAGAAGGTGTTGAGAACTTGATTTTATAGGCTCAAGAAAGGGAGCCACCTAGCTCTCATCCACTTGCCCACTTGCCCCTCTCTAGCCAGCCTTTAATGCTAGTCAATAACCAACTAACCCATGGTTTACACCTTTTCCTTTACCCTTAGCATAAATGTATTAAATCCAATGACACACACTATTAAGTGATGGATGTAGATCAACTTATTCTCAACACCATCTCTTAATCTACATACATACCATGCAAGGTGTGTAGATCAAGGAGTCACATAGTCACATAGTATCATAAAGAAAATTTATCATCACAAAGGAACCAAAAAGCCCAATCTGATGTGATGACCATGTTAGCCTCCTCCCAATCTGATGTGACGACCATGTTAACCTCCTCCACAGATTTGGCTTTGTCTTTGTCTATGTCGGTGGGGATCCCCTTCTCTTCATCCTTCTTCTTCTTCTTGCAATCCTTGATCATGTGCCTTTTTTTTGCAATAATAGCAAATTCTTGGAGCCTTCTTTTTTTCTTGATATGCACTGAAAGCTTAGTCTCTCAACAAGAGATGTAGTGCAGTTTGAGACGATGAGCTTTCCTCCATTCTTGTTTCTTCTAAAATTAGTGATGCCGGATGAGACAAGTGTGAGATTGGGTTGATTGGAAATGATAGACACACATTGTTCAAATGTTAGAGATATGCTGCATAAGAGTACAAAAACAGCTTATTCTTCTAAAATGGGAACACCTACTCTAAAGAGCTAGTCGATTGTACACCTAAGATCATTCATATGAGTTTCAATTGTTGTCTTGTCAGCTTTCTCTAACCTATAAAGACGCTTTCTAAGAAACAGATGTGCTGCAGCATTGGGTTGGCCAAAGGTCGATTTCAGCCAAGCTTCATGTGCACTAGAAGGTGAGGTAACCTAATGTATTTGATTGTCACTAAGACCACTGATGATGAATGACCACGCTTTGGCATCACTGTCTTCCCATTTATGAACTGCCTCTGGGTTCCTTGTTGTTGGTTTCCTTTTGATCCCACATGCAATACCCCATAGATCTTTGTCTATAAGGGAGGGCATTTGCATTTTGATGGCCCAAGTATGGTATTTTGAGCCATCAAAACGGTCATTTCTTTTAATGAAACGTCCATCAAAGATTCCAATATGTTGCCATTCGATGTTGGAGGACGGATAAATATCTAGACATATCAAAGACAAGTAAGGACGAATAAATATCTGAACATACCAAAAAAACTATTAGAATTTAAATCTTAAAGCTCGATAATCATAAAACATTGAATACTTATAGAACTTAAATGGTACACCTATAGGGTATTCTTCTAAAAGCGAGTTCTCTGTGCATGAACACATGTTGAACTAGCACTTCCTTTATTGTTCTCTCTTGTTCTCACAAAGCCTAAAATCTTTAACACATCCTTTCCAAGAAGAAATGAACTCATTTCTTAAAGATGGTGGCTTTCTTTGCCTTCGTTGAAGAAGAACCCATCTATCACGATTTATTGTGATGGGCATCCATAATTGTTTTCATTCAATGTATTTAATACACATATGGATTAAATTGTAGAGGAAGGGTGCCTAGAGCATTCTTACATAGACGTGGTTGAAACAAAGAGAAAAACCCTAATGGTGTACGTGAAAATAAGTTTAGGTTCTTCTTTTTCTTTTTTACCCATATCTTTACTCTGTAGGGAAATCCAAAACATGATAACATTGAGAATCATTAGTGTAGTGGCGGTTTTTGGATCGTGGGTATATTTCCTATTGTTTATTTTTTTATAGAATGCATTTTTATTATGTATGTAGTGAGGTGAAAACCACTTAGTTACTACACAGATCGGAATCAAAGGGAATATCTCTATAATAGAGCACCTCTTATTGGTCTAGGACCTTTCTCTAACTAGAACTAAATAACCAAAACATGATCTCAAAATTCCCCTAATGGAAATGACCTTGGCAAACCTAGACAATAAGCCATTAAATTGATGTTTTGGCTACTATATGGTCCATGTATGCTTAGTTGTCTAGTATTTTGAACTTCTCATATTACGTATTTATAAGAGAGTAAATTAATTTGAAATGATCAATGAAAACTATATCCTTTGTGTGTGTGTGTGTGTGTGTGTGTGTGTGTGTGTGAGAGAGAGAGAGAGAGAGAGAGAGAGAGAGAGAGAGACTAAAAGTAGATTTTAATAAAATATAAATATAAATTAATTATATATATGTATATGTGCATGTACATGTACATGTGTGTGTATTTTTATATATGTCTATAAATACACATATATGCATTACACACACACACACACACACACACACACACTTTTTTGTGAAGTCAATTTGCATTTATAGTAAAAAAGGTCAACCCTCAATGTGAGGGCAACGAATTACATGATCAAAAGATACTAGTGTGAGACTAAAGGGAAACATAATCAATATCATGCACCAACATACAATCATACAACGATTGCTAAAGGGAGGTGCGAAAAAAAGCAAACTTGTTGAAAGTTTGGTTGCCAAAGACTCTATGATTCTGTCCTTCCATAGAGTCCATAGTGCCCAATATCTCACCCAATGCAAGAAAAGATCATAAGCAAGCAAAGCAAGGATGAAACCGAATAACCAAAAAAGTCAGCCTGAAGCAAGTTGTCCTGAAATGTGCAGTCAAACTTTTCTCCATAAAGACAAATATATTTTTTGTGATAGGGCAGTGCCATAACAGATGTGCCACACACTCTTGTGGAGCCATACAACGATGCCAAATAGCAGGAGTAATCTGCCTGCGAGCGGCGAGGAAGTGTCCTATGGGAAATACCCCAAGCAATACTCACCATAGGAATAGCCGTTGTGACAAAGTGGCAATTTGTAGGCCCACAATTGTCTCAATCTTTTCCTCCACCAACGGGTATTGCAATATGCCAAACATGATTAACATGCTCTGAAACCCATGGAGGTGAAATAAGAGCTCTGTATAATTTTGTCATAATGATTTCCACAAGAGGCAAAGGTTTTCCTATTGGATCTGTCAGAGAGATAACCCAGTCATAAAATCTATTTTATATATGAAGGGGAGGGACATGCTACAAATAAGCTATCATATCATGAATAACATGCAAAAGAGATCTATAATGCATCTCGAGCCCGAAAGCAGAAGCCGCTGCTTGTGTCATCGATCACATCCCCTATCGTATGTATTCAGTATGATCGGTGCGGCTCCAAAAGCACCCGGGGTGCTCAAGCACTTTTTACTAGTGTAAGTTCTCTACTCTCAACGAATCACCTGCTTCTGCTGCTACAGGAGTATTCCTACCATGTCATTTGAGGTGCGAGAGGACTTGTTTCTAGTCACAATAGACAATCACAAATGGACATCCTTTGACTTTCCCTTGAAAATGTCAAAAAAAGAAATTCCATTGTGATATTTGCCAGTGTCCAAAAGCCTGCGTGGTCATACATCCAAGGAGCATACGCATCATAATAGCCCATGGCTGTGTGCCCGTGACGAACTCAGCTATCATTTTCCCTTTATGCTCTAGGATGTGAATATGAATGCTTAGAATATTCAATCCTCTATGCGCCTTAGGCAAACATATCTTTTCCATCGCAAGAAGTCGAAGTGCTTTGCGATCATGCCGATATTTCCATAATGTCTCCATAACCATAGATATAAAAGTATCCATGTCTTTCTTTTGAAGCATCATTGGAGGTAAGAAGAATTGTATATATGCCAACAACATTGACTGTACTATTCGTAGCCTAACATGTAATGACACACACATGTATGTATGTACGTATAAGTATATATGTATAGTATATCTATCTATACTATTTATTATGCATAAAGTTTTAGGAAGGGAGGGCACTTGTCGTGGTTGGAAGAGGGCTAAGTTTTTTATAGGGGAAGAGAGAAGGGGGTGGGAAGGGGAAGGGGGGGAGCCACATGTTGGGGTAGAGGAGAGAGAGAGAGAGAGAGAAGTGTAGGGGTATGTTTAGAGAAGAAGATTTAAATAAATAATATAATATATAGATATATAATAAACAGGTATAATAAAAAATATAATAAGTAAGGATATTAAATAAATACATATATTAAATCTATACTAATATATTACAATATAGTATAAATATAGTAATTTGATATAAATATATGTAATATAATATATACATATACATAAAAATATGATATAAATACATAATAAATAAATAAAAACATATAAAATAAGAAAATTAAAAACATAGTAAATATATAATAATATTATATTAGTACTATTATGTATAAACACATTCACACACACATATGCACGTATACACATAGTGACACATGCTTCTGGAGTGTGTGTGTGTGTGTGAGAGAGAGAGAGAGAGAGAGAGAGAGAGAGAGAGAGAGAGAGAGAGAGAGAGAGAGAGAGAGAGAGTTTCTATGTGTGTGTGAGAGTGTATATGCGAGGTGGGTGAGAGAGAGAGAGAGTGCATGTGCATATGTACGTGTATGAGAGAGGGTTGTGTTTGTGCACGTGATCGAGATAGAGAGAATGCATGTGAGAGAGACACACATAGGTAAGTGTCTATGTGAGAGAGTCACACATAGACACATGCACACGCACACACACACACACACACAAACGCACACGCACACACACACACACACACAATACACATAGACACATGCACACGCACACATAGACACATGCACACGCACACACACACACAAACGCACACGCACACACACACACACACAATACACATATGCATATAAAAAAACACACGTACACAAACACATACATCCATGCTCACTCACACATGCTTGCACACACATGCACAACTACATACACACATGCACGCAGTCACACACTTGCATACACACATACATATGTATGCACATATGCATATAAGAAAAAAAATCATGTCCCCACAGCAACGTGTGGATCACCTGCTTCTTGCCATGACAATCAATTGTTTGTTTTTGGCCCCTCCCCCACCCCCACCCCCATCCCCACCCCCAAGTGGTGCCACTTAGTCATTATCTATTACATCATTATAATAAACTAAAACATTATTATCATATCAAGCATCAACCTTATCATTTCTTCTTTAACCCCACTTTCTTTTCAATAATAGTTTTGGCTCTCCAATTATCACATGATTATTAGATTTGTCATTTTTTAATTTTATAGTAGCCTAATTTACATGAAGAAAAAGGTGTAACATTTACCGCTCACACTAGCTTTTGTTCCACCTCTAAATGCTTTCCACCTCCACAAGAGAAAGCATAAAGGGAGTTGTATGTGCTACCATGAAAGGCACATATAATATTGTATGTGCCACCATTCAAGGCACGTAAGTGAATTGAAAGACTTGGAAAGACAGCATTCTCCACATTGTCTATAAATTACGATGGCTATTCTTGTTGAATACTCTTTACGTAACAGAGATTATGGGCTCCACATTGTCTATAAATTACGATGGCTATGCTTGTTGAATACTCTCTATGTAAGAGAGATTATGGGGGCACATTAGTTACTTGCAGTACGTGTCCATGCTTTTGGAATCCCTAAAAAAAGCTTGAGTGGCGTGAAGTTTGAGAATTTTAGAAGCTTAACATATGCCTTTCTAAAAAATATATAAAGCTTATGCTATACTTTTCTTTTGAGACATTTTAGAAAGGTATTGTAATTGTATACAAGAAGTCATGCTATGAATGACATGGCTAAAAGATGGCCATGTTTTGCTTTTTCCTTTCAAACTCCATAGCTTTGAAAAGAGCAAGGGGGTAAATAGAGCCTATTTTTAAATTTCAATGCAAGCTCATCTCACACGTTTGGGGTTTGTGTACAAGAATCCACTTTTTCAAAAAACTTGCTTAATTATTGAATCTATTGCTCAATATTATCATCATTGGGCTGTGAAAATCCAAGAAGGTAGCTATGTCCAAGGCAATCCACAACATAACAAAGTGTACCATCAAATATTACTCAACTGTGTTGCTGTCTTCTCTTGGGGAAGTAGAAAGGGCTAGTGCTTGCTTGGTTCGTAGGGGTTGATTTGAGAAGGTCCCTGAGAAAAGGGCTACTCGTGGTGGAAAGAAATGGTGATGCACATTTCCTCTATTTTTGGTAGAACTTTAAAAAGTGAAATGCAAATGGTGGTGGTGGTTGGGGAAAGGCTTGGGGAAAGGCTAAAGTGGGGGGATGTGTGAGTGGGGGAGTAGTAACTTGGGAGAGAGGTGTGTCGTGGGCCACCCCTCTCACACACAAGCATATGTGTAGCGTGTGTGGATATATAAAGTGTGTAGCACGTGTGTGTGTGTACACACAAGCAGTATATTTTCACGCTCAAGCCAACCCTCTCACACACAGGCATACGCTTGTCGTTGTTGCTGGTCTCGTCTCTGTCTCTCTCTCTCTTACGCGCACACACACGCACAGTGAAGGAGATGACGTACCTCTCCTTTGTTGATTGAATCTCCCACTAGCATCGCAGTCCGCGTTATATTTGCTATGGCGGTGGCAGCCGGCGAAGAGGGAATAATCGTGGAGGAGCAGCAGCAGCAGCAGCAGCAAGAAGAAAAGAAATTCGGAGACGGTGTGAAGAACATAGTTTTCTTTGATGTGGAGACGACGGTGCCCTGGCGGGCAGGGCAGCGTCACGAGCTACTGGAATTTGCGGCCGTCGTGCTGGACGCCCGGGGTCTGGCAGAGCTGCGCTCTTTCCACACCCTCATCCGCCCCAAGGATCCATCCTCCATCAACCGCCGCACCTCTGACTGCAACGGCATCACTCAGCACACCGTCGCCCATGCACCGGGCTTTGCCGATGTCGCCGACGACATCCACAGCCTACTTGATGGTCAGTCACATTCTCCTGCATCTGGATTTCTCTATTCTTAGTGGTCGTACATCCTTTTTAGGCAAATTACATGTGGTGTACAGAGTGTTTTTGTTTTTAACGATGCTATGGCACATTGCAAGTCTGTTCTTCCTAGTGGCAGTCTCCATAGACCGTCTTGCAGAGTATGAGTTTTATGTCAATGTCTGTCTGGTCGTACAATGGTCATGCAATCGGTAGGCAAGAACCGTTGGTTTGTCCCTGCCCCAGGCAGGATCTGCCCATTCTCATCATGGCTGCACAGCACCATGGAAATTGTGGCCGTACAGTAAATCTTGTTCCTATCACGTTGGCTTTCCCTCCCTTTTTGTCCCACAAAAGGCATTTCTGATCGATGTTCCTTTTTTCGGTCGCCTTGTGGATTATGTTTTGATCTGGACTTACACAATATCTTCAAGATGCCAAGTTAAACACACGAGCTCATCTCCTATCATGGCTGAATCGTGGTTTAAGCCAAAGCTTGCTTCTCATCTAAAGCATCTTTTTCTGAGAAACTTTTCTACTTTTTGTCGGCAAACTGTGGCTGGTGTCTTTTGTGTAGTGCTTCACTTCTTAGTCCTAAATTGTGTGTTGGCTTGATCTTTTTCAGATCGGCTATTGTGTCCACATATTCGCTGATCTACAGTGGTATCACCAAAATTTCTTAATATCTGTGATGATTTCCCTGGCTTTTGAACTCCTTTGCAGGACATATCTGGGCGGGACATAATGTCTTGAAGTTTGACATTGTTCGCGTCAATGAAGCTTTTTCCGAAATTGGTCGGGAAGCCCCCCAACCCTGTGGAGTCATTGACACGTATCCGCTCTTGAAGAAGACTTTTGGAAAGCGTGCTGGGAATTATAAGGTGCTGGGAATTATAAGGTTTACTCATGTGCCAAAGTCCTTATTCAGATCTTAAGGTAAAGCAATTTCTTGCTCTAAAATGCCCTTACTTTTGATGCAGTTAGCAACGCTTGCAAATTATTGTGGTTATGGAAAACAGGAGCACAGGTAAATATGCATGCTCTGCCAGCGATGTTTTGTATCCTTAATGTGGCAAGTATCCTCGGGCTTGTTTATCAGCGATAAGGTCAAATTGAGGGTCACTGCATATCTATCTTGACCCAAGGAAGGCATATAACCTGGCCTTTGCTTTGTACATGCAGGAGCTTAGCGGATGTTCGAATGAATATGGATGTTCTTCGCAGCTGTGCAACTGTGTTGTTTTTGGTGAGTAGTTGTCTTAAGAAGCTGTTTTTGAGTTCAATGAGCTTGTTTTTTAAATTCTGTGGTATGGGTGCAGCTATGATGTTCTTTGGCAAGGATCGTGTCACAATCTAGAGCCCAATGTGGCTTAAAACATATACCTTTGGTTCATCTGGATCTGAGTGCATGCTTGTTTTTTCTTTTGTCTGGAGCTCTAACCTTGCCTTCGCTGTTCTCTCCTCTTCAGTTGCAGCACCCTTGGTACCCATAGGCCTTGTGTCCTCTTGGTCTGTTCCTTAGACAGTGTGGAGATGTTCTCAGGACTTTGGTTTATCCACTTTGGTGGCTTCTTCTTGCTTGCTTGAGTGACCGCTGGCTCTATTTATTATCCCTTTAGGGACCCACACATTTCCTTGAGTACCTCTTTGGATTTGTTGTGAAGCCATATTCTACAAGTTAGCTGATTACCTGTGCATGTTCTATCATTTTATTTTGTTCTACAAGCTGTTTGAGGGGATTATCGTTTCTGTGTAGGAATCAAACTACCCGGAGATTTTCACAGCACAGCATGAAGTTTTCACTTGTGCACCAACGTCAAAGCACTCTGCCACGTCTTATTGGCAGAGCAGGACATCAGGTGACGACCATGCAGAGCAGGGAGTGGATTTTCAATACAAGTTGTCTGATTCTGCTGCGGAATCCATTCCAAATTGGAGACCATTTCAGGAACAGTCAAGGAATCAGCTTCTCTCTGTAGTGAAGGGTAATGATGGGCTTTCAGAAGTGACAGACTTAATAGGAAAATCTACCATTACAGTGGAATCTGAACAAGCAAGGATAGGAGCTCTAAATGAGACGAGAAAGGAGTGCAGTAGCACCTCTGAACTGCAGCACCGTATAGCCGATAGCAACTCTAGGGATGTCATGAAAGATGAAAAAGGTGTCTCATCTGAATCTATTGCAGTATCTAGTTTGTTAAAAAACAGTTATTTTCAAGAGGACCTACTGACAAGTTACGAACACATCAATCATACGATGGGTGTTGCTGAGGTCATGGCTGCAAACCTTGGAGAGTTGGACAAGGCTTTCCCAGCCATAATTGAGGCTGAATTGGTGGACAATTCTGACAAGGCTGGCAATGAAGAGGAGTGTGATTTATCAGAAGCTTTAATGTCTGTGTCATTGAAGTATTCACGGGGTGTGGATGCATCTGGCAGCACCAGTACTAAACCAGACGGTTTTTCCTCAATGGTACACTGGAGTGATCCAGACCCAAGGATGGATGTTGGAGGACCCTTTCTATTAGCAAGTCATGTCACTTTATCCTCTTTAGAAGTGCGAGAGGAATCTTCTCATTTTGGATGCAGTAAAGGTCTATATCACAAAGGGTTTCCATTGCTTTTACTGGAATGCAAAACTAGGATACGATTCACTGTTAATCCATCTTATGCTTTTGATGACAAAGGCAAGCCCAGATTCGCAGTCTTAGTTGAGCCTTCCGAAGCAGCCTGTGAAGTTATCCGCAATTGTGAGGATTTGGTAAAAAGCAAAGGTTTTACATCAGCTTATGGTGGTGAAGTAGAATGGCTGCCTGCTTTAAGAAAGGAGACAGGAGCATGGGCAGCTCGCATGAGGTGATGATGTTTTCAGATGTTTGTGCATGTTAGGGCATTGTGTTTGAGTTGTTATTATTGAAGTAGCTTGTAATATGTTGCCGAAATACCTTACATACTTATTCTTTGTTTGCAGTATTGGAACCAAAGGGGTGGGGTCCTCTGCAACCTACACCACTAAATTCTATCGTTCCACTTCAAATGGACTGGAGGAGATATCTCTTGGTCACGTCAATGTATCAACATTTAGAAATGTAGTACCTCATGGCTCTATCGTCGATGTTGGCTTTGGTTTCTATGTTTTCAATTTCAACAATCTTGCAGGTGTAAAGCTAATGGCAAAGCACATCACTTTGACATGACACTAACAGGTGAAATCTCCATGGAGGTTTTGATAAAATTGTAAGACCAGACAAATGGGAACATCTTTCCCTTGATGCTGGTATTTCCATAACGTTAAAATCACATGCAGATTAAAAAGCATTGAAAAGGCAAAAACATTGAGAATATATTTGTTGTTGTACAATCCTCGACATGATTCTTTTGGCCTTGCAGTTTATTGAAGAAAAGCAACTGCACTTATTTGTGCGGTGATTTGTAAAAGTTTAAAAAGTGGTGTAGAGACATGTCACATGTAGAATACTAGCCGCATGTTTGGTGCTAGTCACACTTGCAACGCAATGTGTTCATTAAATGCTGTTAAGAGTTATGAAGTGTTACATTTGGGTCTTACTTTTGTGGACTACTTTGAAATAAAAGATATTCTTATGCTTGAGGTTATCCTGCCAAGAGTTTATTAATCGAGCTTGTTAATTAGCATATGTTCAGTTGATGAAAGCTTATTATCTTGTTTTTAGCTTTTAATAATCTTCATTAATCATAAGTTGGTGCACTTGGTTTGATCTAAGTGAGAGCTTAACCTACATTGGTTTGGTTGACGAGTTAGCTCAAGCGTTTGATTGCAAAGATATTAACAAGCACATTGCTGATCAAAACATCCACAACAAGCACATTGTTAATCAAAGCATCCGACTAACACACATGTTAAGAAGACTTTTCTCTTAAAGTGCAAGCCATGGAGGACAACCTACCTCTTCTCAAACCGCAAGAACTCAGTGCTTCACACCAAATACATATGAGAGTGAATCCTTGCCACTCACCAAAACACTCTTAAATTGGGAATGTGTGTTCGGCATGTTTTTAGCCTCTATACCTCAATCTCAATGAGTTAGATGGACTAGGGGTAACCTGTGCCACTTTCAATACTCGGTGATACTATCAACGCTGATCGCTTGGACCTACCTCTTGTGGCATTGTATGTAAAGTCGCACATTGCGAGTGCGCACATAACCCATCACAAATAGTCCTTTTATTAGCATTTCCATGTATTCTATTTGTATTGTAATGGTCACACTCCTACTAAAAAATGCAGTTTGTAGGCAGGAACGAATGCAGAACTTCGTGCTGTTGATGAAGCTATCGATGTTCAAGTCAACATGAAATCCATGCTGATGAAGAATTGGTTGACTGAACCACCACAAATGTGGATGTGGGCGATGATATCCCAAGTGGAGTTTGTAAACCATGATATGTTTGCATGAGACACATAGGTACCCGAAAGCCATGCTCAAGTATGAAGGCCAATACGCCAAGACCAATGTGGACGTAGACATGCCATTTTATTAAAGTTTCAAGGTCTTTTAATCTTAAGATAAGTGGAAAAATGAAACACACACTCTCTCTTTCAATTCACCAGTGCTGAAATGTGAAGCCTTAAATTTGTAATGCTGAAATTTGAAACCTTCAGAGGGCATCAAAGCCCTCTTAGAAAAGAAGATGGGGTTGGAAAAGAAAGCCATTATTATGTAAATTTTAAACATATAAACCTATATGTAGTTAATTTTTGAAGCGCAAACTAGTTTATGCCTTCCGATTGAAGGTTAGGGTAGGCCTTCAATTTCCCGCCCTGGTTTGAAGCTTTAGAAATTAGTCATTTTAAAGAGGTTTGGATAATAAAAGCCCTGTCAAATTCGTAAATTAGCTACGTGAGATCAAGTTTTTTCACCTATAATTGTTTTTTTTTCTGGTTTTTATTTTCGACTGCAGCCTAGTTCATAGGATAAAGCGAAGCTGCCACTGCCGTCTTGCCTGCTGTGGTAAAGCACTGATGTCGTCTGCAGCCATCGTTGAGAGTCGTCAATTTCTGACGGAACTGCAACGCTCGCTTCTCATTGCTAGCGCTGCAGAGGAGAGGGTAGGAGCTGAGAGACGAAGCCCACTGCTGGAACTGCACCGCTCGCTACTAATTGCTAGCTGCAGAGGAGAGGGTAGGAGCTGAAAGACGAAGCCCTCTGCTGTTTGTCGAGCCTGACGTTGCAGGGACTGGACCAATGGCCGCCTGTTATGCCTAATGGGAGAGGACGTTGGAAATGGGGGCCGTTTGTGTAGCAGTTGTGGCTGTATGCTAGGGGAAAAACATACTGGGAGGAAGGGTAAAACAGCAGAGAGAATGAGAGTGAAAGAGTCCTAAGATTAAGCTAAACAGGAGAGAGAATGAGAGTGAAAGAGTGCTAAGATTAAGCTAATCTATCCTTACAAAGTACCACTAATTCTCCCTAGAGGCTCTAGTACCACCTTAAATTTTCTAATAGGTTAGGGAGTATCAAATCAAATGCCCCAAAGCTTAATCTAAACAAGAAAATAAGCTATGATCAACTAAACATAATGATTATCAACAAGAACTTGATTAATTAAAGGCTTGGCAAATAATCTTAAAGCATGAGGGTAACTTTTTTTACAAATCACTCTCACAAAAGTGAGCCCCAAGTGCGCATTGGTGTCTCCAAACCCTAGAGACACTGCTTCCTTCTTGCCCATGTCCTTTATAGCAGATCCTTTATGAGAGAGGAGCAAAGAATTGTTGGCAATGCTTATGATTGCTCACAAAATTTCAATGGTAAAGCTTATGATGGCTCATCATATTTGTTACCTTTTAAGGTAACAAATATGATGAAGCTACCGGCAAGTTTTGTGTCAGATACTCACCACTAGGATCTCACCAACTAGAATTGTAGAAGCCAAGAGATTCAACTAACAGCACACGCTAGACTTAATTGTAAAGCATACAAGAATGTTATAAATACTAGCACTAGACAAACACCTTTCATATTAAATTTCCTTGAAGTAGTTATGCTATTGACTCATAAGGCTTAAGCATCATTAAAGAGGAGACAATAGAGAGTAATGGTTCAATCTCTTGAAAATTAGGAGACAATTAATGGCATCCCATGCAATGATGATAAAAAAAGCACAAATAAGGATATGGTTTGATTGAAGATTCGAAAGGGGAAGTTAAATATGGAAGATTAGGACCATGTCAGATCCAACACATTACACATCTTGGCACAATTATGCTTGAAACCTTACAAGGAAAATTCCAAATTATATCAACAAAAGTTATCTCAAGGGATTTTATCCCAAAGAAGAACTAATGATGTAGACACCCCAAGATATCGAAGGAGTGGATGTGTTAGGGTTAAATCTTATAATATTGGAATCAAATGAGCATGCATGAAGAGAGTGAATCTTTCATGCACCACCAGTGGATTCAATCCCAAAGAAGAACCAATGACATATACACCCCAAGAGACCAGGAACTGGATGTGTTAGGGTTAAATCTTATAATATTGGAGTCAAATGAGTATGCATGAAGAGAGTGAATCTTTCATGCACCACCAGTGGATTCAATCCACTCATAGCCAATGGTTATTTAACTCTATGAACTTGAATCCATGTCCAATATAAAAGCTTAAGTGTCAATGTAATGATGTTTACATACTTGTGGATTGTGTGTGTGTGTGTGTGCAAGCGCGTGTGCATGTGCTTGGAGTGAAGATTGCTTGCTTCTCCTATTGTCCCTCTGCTTCTCCATCTCCATCTTTCCCCCATCCCTTGCACTCAGGTAGGTATTGATGGTGAGATAAGAGAGGAGCAAAGAATTGTTGGCAATGCTTATGATTGCTCACAAAATTTCAATGGTAAAGCTTATGATGGCTCATCATATTTGTTACCTTTTAAGGTAACAAATATGATGAAGCTACCGGCAAGTTTTGTGTCAGATACTCACCACTAGGATCTCACCAACTAGAATTGTAGAAGCCAAGAGATTCAACTAACAGCACACGCTAGACTTAATTGTAAAGCATACAAGAATGTTATAAATACTAGCACTAGACAAACACCTTTCATATTAAATTTCCTTGAAGTAGTTATGCTATTGACTCATAAGGCTTAAGCATCATTAAAGAGGAGACAATAGAGAGTAATGGTTCAATCTCTTGAAAATTAGGAGACAATTAATGGCATCCCATGCAATGATGATAAAAAAAGCACAAATAAGGATATGGTTTGATTGAAGATTCGAAAGGGGAAGTTAAATATGGAAGATTAGGACCATGTCAGATCCAACACATTACACATCTTGGCACAATTATGCTTGAAACCTTACAAGGAAAATTCCAAATTATATCAACAAAAGTTATCTCAAGGGATTTTATCCCAAAGAAGAACTAATGATGTAGACACCCCAAGATATCGAAGGAGTGGATGTGTTAGGGTTAAATCTTATAATATTGGAATCAAATGAGCATGCATGAAGAGAGTGAATCTTTCATGCACCACCAGTGGATTCAATCCCAAAGAAGAACCAATGACATATACACCCCAAGAGACCAGGAACTGGATGTGTTAGGGTTAAATCTTATAATATTGGAGTCAAATGAGTATGCATGAAGAGAGTGAATCTTTCATGCACCACCAGTGGATTCAATCCACTCATAGCGAATGGTTATTGAACTCTATGAACTTGAATCCATGTCCAATATAAAAGCTTAAGTGTCAATGTAATGATGTTTACATACTTGTGGATTGTGTGTGTGTGTGTGTGTGTGTGTGCAAGCGCGTGTGCATGTGCTTGGAGTGAAGATTGCTTGCTTCTCCTATTGTCCCTCTGCTTCTCCATCTCCATCTTTCCCCCATCCCTTGCACTCAGGTAGGTATTGATGGTGAGATAAGAGATTTCCATAGTTCTCTCCCTCCTTGCTCCATACCCATGTGCATAGAGCTCCCTTGGGGTGACACCAATGGCGGCAAGGTTGAGGACCCTTGCTTTGTTGTTTGATCTCGAACCACTAAGGAGAAAATCCATAAAAACCCTTCCTTCCCTTGTGCAAGCACATGTGTTCTTGATTGGTAAACATATTTGGTGCCACTAACGGGGAGGCACCATAGCTTAGGACTCCCTCGTTGACTATATGAATGGTGTTAAAGATTTACTCGGTTGGTATGCAAATCCACCGGTTTATTTAAGCTAAATTTAGAAATTTTTTACTATTTTGGATCTTATTTAAAGTAATGGAGGCATGGAGCACCCTTTGCAGCATCAATGATGAACCAACATACTGTTCTTTTCCATTAAATTTTGAAACTTTTGTTCATTCATTAGGAAGTGAATGGGGTCTTCTTGGGCCCTTTAATTTGCCCAAGCCTAATCAAGGTGATTAAGGAATAGCCAAATGGGGGGTTGCCATGTGGATTGAAATGTTGGGTTTGTAAGAGAGGTGTAAGGCCCAGTTCACAGTGAAGCGGCGGAAAACACACTCAAAAATGAGCAATTCCAGGTGGAAAAGTTAAAAAATGCACACTTCCGCCACCCGAGTGTTCACACAGAGGGCGGAAGGAAGACTGCACTAATTTTCTTCCGCCGCCCAGTGTGAACCTTTCGGGCGGCGGAAGAAAGAATAAAACAAAAACATGGAAAGTAGAGCCAAGAGTTGATTGGTGCCAACATGGCACTTTTTGCCAAGTTGGAGGGTGGAAGAAGTTTGTTCCAAGGGGGGGAGGTTGGAACAAAACTCCCTTTTTTCTTCCACGATGTGGCACCTCTCAACCTTCTCTTCCGCCGCTCTATGTGAACACTAATGTCCATATGGCAACTTTTTGTTGGCTTCTACACTTTTTAAATTCCTTCCGCCGCCTTATGTGAACTGGGCCTAAGAGTGGTCAAAGGGTGCACTTTTTCCCCCAAAAAGGGGGGGGAGGCAATTTTACAATTTTCGGACCTCCATAACTTCTACATACAAGCTCCGATTTGAGCGGAGATTATAGATCCGTGATCTACGCATCAAGAGCTTTCCATAGATATGTTACATGATATGGTTTTGTTCGCTAGATTTTAAATTCCATTTTCCCTCCAAAATTCAAATTCGAATAAAGAAGCCATTTTGAAGCTTCTAATTAGAAAACGTTTCTTCTTAAGAGAAAAGGTTTGACTCCTTAAACTGCCAAATAAAAGGGCCCAAGAAGCCTTCCATTGAGGTCCTAATGCTTTATTTTTTCAAGCTTTTTTGCGTGGTTAAGAAACTTAATAAAAAAGTAATCTTTATGCATAAACAATTAGAATGCATGGATTAGCTTAAGGATAAGGGTTATTCTTCATCTTTTGTTTGGGCACCGAAATCAAAAAACCAAAAAGTCTACAAAAAATCAAGGGATCAAAATAAAAAACTATCGATTCAATAGTCTCAATCATCACGAATCCCGCGTTGCCAATTATGTTGGCTAATAATCAAATCATGCATAATTCCTCATGGTGGGGCGAGTACGAGATTCCTTAAAACATAACCAATTTCTATCCTACTCTATTCATTTTAAAGAGCAATTAAATGAATTAAATGTAATGAATTTAGCTTTGGATCATAGGCATATGAGTATCATGAATAGCAAGAGAATTAGGCTTCACCCCATCACTCAAGGGGTTTCGCACAAGATTAGGAGGCTCTAGGGAAGGATTTTTCCTTAGGGGAGGTCACTTCTATATTATGACCCTGCTACTATTCATGGATACCCCCATGCTACTATAGTACTCTAACAAACACACAACACCACCTCTAGCCTATGCCCTTGCACCATACCCTTATATAGATCCCTACGCTTAGCCTTAACCTGTACCAACTAGATGTGCTTAGATTGGTAATGGGAATAGGGAGGGGGTAGCACAAGCCACAACACTTGCAAAACCACCAATATAACCTTGACAAGGTCATAGAAATCCACAATTCTAAAGTGATGTAAAAACTTTACAAGAGTGGAGATTATATATCCCATATGAAAATGTTTGACCAAATGTGCAAAACCTATGGTCATGTTGATGACAAAGTGAAGGTGAGTGCCTTTGGCCTCACTATGGAAAGAAATGCTAGGCAATGGTTTTTCCCAAGGCAAGGCAAACTTCAACACCTTAAAGACAACATTCATAATTGGATATTCTTGCTAACATGGGACCTGATTGAATCTTTTCAATTAGCTACATCACTTGAAAATAACTAGAGAAAGAGTCAATCCATGATTACATTACTCGAGTGCGATAGCGAAAATTTTAATAATTTCACATAGGGAGTGTAAGTTATCAATAGTTATAGGTGTTGAGATATTCTAATTAACGCAATCTGCTACCTTGTATGGTACATAGAAGCACTACGATGATTGTGTACCTAGGTTGTCTACTTGCTTTCTTAGACATTTCTACTCCTTGGTGTTTCTTTTTGGGTCAAGGAAATGCAAAGGTTAATGGTACACCATTAGGGATTAAGGTGCAACTAGTATTTGAGGTGACCTTTGTGCACTTGTTGCATGGGAATGGAAATGCTGTGAGGTGTCCTACCCTAGAATTTTTCAATGCTTTGGAGTATAGCAATACTGGCTTAAGGTATGGACAATATGAATTAGGGTGAATTGGGGTGGTAATGATGGAAATGTACACAACACATTACTCACAAGATGAAGGGGTTTTAGGGATTGCTATAATTGAACTCATGTTTGGAATTTGGGCCCTGACGCTAAATTAACACTCTCTTATTTGATCATGATTGACTATTAAAACAATCTTAACCACTTTGTTATTGTTTCACTTGTGCCCCGAACTACCGTAAGTCACTTTTCCACCTTACATCCTCATCAAACGGGCACTTAAGCCAACACTAAAACATATAAAAGTGGCCTTAGCTTGTGTTTCCATGATCCCCATTTGGCTTTGTTGTGGTTCGCACCATGCCAACAAACCATGTCCTTATAGTGTCCATGCTATAGGAATGTGCCATAGGACTAGTAGGTCTAGCCACTTTGGTCATCTTGGTTTGAAATGGTTTGGAATTCATGCCTCCTCCTAAATTAACACTCTCTTCTTTGATCATGACTGACTATTAAAACAATGTTAACCACGTCATTGGTTAACATTGTTTCACCCGACCTAAAAATGCCATCTTACCTGCTTGAACGGGCACTTAATCTAGTGATAGAACATATAAAAGAAGACTTACCTTGAGCTTAATAAAATAGGAAAAGTATAAGGACCTCGTGTATATAATTGCTTAAGACTAGTAATAGTAGTGCCCAACCTAGTGTGAAAACTAGTTACTTGTATATAAGTCAATTTTGACACTAAGAAATACATATTCATTCCCTTGCAAATAGAATACTTGTGAGCTCTTCTCTTATCTACTATTGCTTGCTTGTTCTCTATTGAATCTTGCATAGATGCTTGCTAGATATGTTTGTGATTGTAGGCTTCTGTCTTAAATTAGCTTCTTCTTCATCCGCCTTTTTGTGAGAGATAACCACCACAAAGGACATTCTGTTTTTGCGTGCATATAAGCATAGAGAGATCTACCTTCACCCCCTTGGCAAAGGACATTCTGTTTTTTGCGTGCATATAAGCATAGAGAGATCTACCTTCACCCCCTTGGCAAAGGACCTTGTGTGACAATGAAGTAAGGCTGCGACGGATAAGCTAGCACACCCACTTTGGGAAGTTGCATTACAGAAGGCAAGACCCAATGACACATGATTCGAGAATGCTAAGGTATGCACTTGAACATATTTGGTGCCACCGACGAGGTTGGGTCTATCCTAGGGATTAGCTCTACTTATCTATCCATGCCACCTAGATTGGGTATATCCTAGGGATTAGCTCTGCTTATCTATCCATTCTAAGCTATTGGGATCACCCAATATTGCCACAAGTGTGTTGATATGAACACACACTCTGAAAGTAAACGATTTTGGAGCCTTGGTGGATGTGTTTACTTTATTGTTTTTGATTTTGTTTTGCATTCTAATTTCGTATCTTGGAATGGAAAACCTTCATTTCTTGGTGATTTGTATGATTTTAGAGCCTACAAGGCTAAGATTTCACTATAGTGAATCAATAAATAGCTTAATAATTGTGATTAGGAGTTGAATCCATTTTGAAAACATAAGCATAGAGATCCATTATGTGTGAATTAGAGTGGGATAGGTAATTTTTATTTATGCGTTTCATATTTTTTTCATGCATTGTTGGAATTGGTAGCTTAGCATGCAAAATCAATAAAAAAATAAATAAAAAACACTCAATCACTTGCATAACCACCATTAATAATCTTAATAACCCCCACCAAGTCCAAAAGACATAAAAACTCTAAAAACTAGGCCAAACTAGCTCTCGGGTTGGGGGACATAAGCCCACTGTCCCGTGAAAAAAAACACGTAAGCCTAGAGATGTGAGCCATGAGTCCATGTGAGCTGTGAATCAACAAGACATGAGTCTAACATAAGCCCACAATCCCACAAAAAAGGACATGGCAAACACTCTGAGAGTAAACACATGTGATCCTAGAAGTGTGAGCTGTGAGTCTAGATACGTGAGCTGTGACTATAGAGGCATGAGTCAATATACATGAGTCGACCAAATGTGAGTCTAGAGGTTGGTAAACCTAATATTGTACCAACTAGTTCTAACTACCTTAAAAACTTATAAGGATATACCTAATGTTACACTAACCAATTATATCTAGTATTGTACCAACAAGCTATAATGTCTTAAAAATTTGTAAGGACATACCTAATGTCTTTTTAGGAAATTCTTTTCATATTATCTATTATCTAGTTTCCAAGGAAAATTCTTGTCCTTTACAATTATTGGGGCATGCAATATGATTATTACCCAATAGTTGTATACCAACTGTCACCTACCTATTTCATAAAAGTCTATGCCTAGGAAGGTATATTTTATAAAAACAAAACCCATGAGCCTAGTTCATACAAAACATGTGTGAGCCTACGGATGTGAGTCTACATACATAAGCCTAGAGATGTGAGTCTAGAGGTAGGCATAAGCCTAGAGACATGACCCTACAAGTGTGAGTCCATCAGTAGGCATGCATGCTTACCAACCCTCTGCAAGTCTATTACATATAAAAGGTGTAAGCTAGTAAACATGATCCTAGAGGTATAGGTTTAGAGAGGCGTGAGCAACGTAAGCCTAGACTAGAGACATGAGTCTATAGGTAAACCTAGAGACGTGAGCTTAACAAATAACAAGGTTCAAAAGACAAAAGAAACTCAAAATTAATTATATATATAGAGTCTATAGGTAAACTAGAGACATGAGTCTATAGGTAAACCTAGAGACGTGAGCTTAACAAATAACAAGGTTCAAAAGACAAAAGAAACTCAAAATTAATTATATATATATATAGACATGTGTGTGTGTGTGTGTGTGTGTGTGTAGGTTTAGAGAGGCATGAGCGACGTAAGCCTAGACTAGAGACATGAGTCTATAGGTAAACCTAGAGACGTGAGCTTAACAAATAACAAGATTCAAAAGATAAAAAAAGCTCAAACTTAATTATACAAACACACACACACACACACACACACACACACACACACACACACACACACACACATACATGTATATGTATACACACACGCACACACACACACACGCACGCACACACACACACACATACATACACATACATACATACATATATATATCATATATATACATACATAGATACATGCATACATGCATACACACATCTTATGATAACTCTTATATACAACAATAAAATGTGACTCCTATCTTATGGGTGGACACCTTAGATGTGGTCCAAGCATCGAGAAAATTTAAAAAAGAGAGGTTTTAACAAGTGTAATTCCACCAGTGCCGCCTACACATGTGCTGGACCTTACTAATGGGGTACTTGTGGAGCTCAATGCTACAAACAAAAGGGTTTCAGTAGATAGGTTTCAATAAGTGCAACTCCACCAATGCCTAGACATGTGGTGGACCTTAGTAATGAGGTAGCTGTGGAGCTCAATGATATAAATAGAAGGCTTTTAATAGATGGTGATGCAAGGACAATGATGTGACAGTGACAAGGGGGTTTCAGACTCTTTTTTAGGGATTGAGATTCACATCGATGTGAATTTAAGTATGTTACATGAAGTGCATGCCAAACCCTCAACATAGCTTGTATAGAATAAGAGGCAAAGTGGAGGTGGATATTCAACCCACAAGGTGTCTATTCAAAGGACAAAACCAGGTAGTGGATTGCCAAGGGTGCGTACGTAACAAGAAAAGTAAATTGAAAGGGAAGAGGGGGATTATTAGGGGTGCTAGTGCCCCGAATTTGAGGGTCTCATTGAGATCCATCTAGGCCCTAGAAATAATTTGTGTGGTTTTGTGGGGACAATAACATTGCTCATACATGGGAGAAGTTGACAAAAATTGTGAAGGAGAGACCAGTAAGCTATATCATATTTTATGTTGATTTCTTGGGACATCCTTGGATTTTGTAGAGATAGAAGCATTGTGGGGGATGCAGGCTTGTGAGTTCTACTTAGTGGTTATGTCTATGTTACCTTTATGGTACATTCTCTATGTGAGCACATGTATTGTGCACATCTCCTTGGTTGAGATCCTTGGTGATAATCCTTTATGGTCTCTGAGCAGTTACAAGTATGTGCATTCTATTAGTAGCAGAAATCGTTTATTGAGTGATAGAGCTGAGAAGTTGGTGTATATGTATTGTAATGATAAATTGGTGAAGTCAATTGAGTCAGATGATTACAACGAAGAGATGCCTAAGTGGACATATGACATTACTCAGGATGAGTATGATGCAGAAGAGAATGGAGATGTAGAGCCTAATGTCCCACATACGAGCGATAACTTGTGCTTTATTGAAGAGATAGAAGAAAACTTGCAACCCGATTTTGGTGTTAGTAAAGCCACCCGCGCAGACGCTCCTCACGTTTGATGTAATCATGTTAGTTTTGACACACTCCAATGTAATCCGTCTTGCAACAACTGGATATCAAACATGTTGGTGAACATTTTAGAGAGAATGGTTTTTAGTCATGTCATGTTAAACTTAGAATACGAAATCATGTTAGTTTTGACACACTCCAATGTAATCCGTCTTGCAACAACTGGATATCAAACATGTTGGTGATCAATTTAGAGAGAATGGTTTTTAGTCATGTCATGTTAAACTTAGAATACGAAATCATGTTAGTTTTGACACACTCCAATGTAATCCGTCTTGCAACAACTGGATATCAAACATGTTGGTGATCAATTTAGAGAGTATGGTTTTTAGTCATGTCATGTTAAACTTAGAATACGAAATCATGTTAGTTTTGAGACACTCCAAAGTAATCTGTGTGCATGTGTTTGTGTGTGTTTGTGTGTGTGCATGTGTTTGTGTGTGTGCAAGAGAGAGAGAGAGAGAGAGAGAGATAGAGAGAGAGCATTGGAAATCTTTTTAACAAAGTTGCCGAATCTTGTTAAATTCCAGGGTTGCATTTAAGAGAGAGATAAGTTTAAATGCGGCTGTAACTCGTCCATGTGTCGTGCATTGGTCAACCGATCATAGTTGGCACCCAATTTAAAACATATATACAAATTTTTGTGAAATTCTTTGCCGCACAAAGCACACGTAGTACTGTTGACCATGTGTTGCAAAAGACAGGTCAAGTGGTACATGTGCCCACATGGGACAGTGTAGTGGCCAGACCATGAGTGAAAGAAACTATAACAAATAGGGCATGGTCCGCCACTTTCGTGCCCATGTAGAGGTGGTTGCTCCAAACTATTCGGGTGTTCAAATGCCGTCATAGGAGAGTTTGCATGGCCTTGCTCCTCCATTTGCGTTATGCGTCTCTTCAAGAGCTTGTTCTCTCTTAGTATATCTCTAGCGCTTGAACTTTCAGGTGCTTGCCCGCGCTCTGGTGCTGCTTCCGTCTGTTGAGGGCCTTGGGTGCCTCTAATTTGGTTGATTTGAGTTTGAAGCTCATCAACCGTGTGATGAACTTCCATTGAGGCTCCAAGAATGGCCAGTTGCAACTCATCTCGAGGCATAGTGATTGACTCACTCCGAATGTCTTCCACATGTGAGGAGGTCGAGAGCTAAAGTCTACAACTGAATTCTGCACAAATTGTGCATATAGGGACAGTCACCGTGATGCATGGGTTGGGCCATGACATCCACAAAAATGCGCTCCGCATGCTCGATAATTAAAGGAACACTACATTGTGTTAGCTTCAAGCGCCCTTTTTTTATGGCATCATTGGAGACGTCAGGCCAGATGCTCTTGACCATCTCTTTGGACACATTCTTATTTACTTGGGCATACTGTAATCCATGGGCTGGTGCCCATTTGGAGGTGCGTCCGGCAATACGTGCGGCATCATTCACAGTGCCAGTGCCCGAGATTTGCTTTAAGCGTTCAAATGCCTTCTTTGCGGCTTCATTATTATCAGCCATCTGAGAAAAAGAATGTATATACTTTAAGTTTATAGAATCAATGTTAATTTAGGAATAGCTTTAAAGTTATTTTCAGATGTTAGGTATAAGTTTATAAAATCAATGTTTATTTACTGCAAACTTGTTACTTTCAAATACTCAGAGAGAGAGAGAGAGAGAGAGAGAGAGAGAGAGAGAGAGAGAGAGAGAGAGAGAGAGAGAGAGAGAGAGAGAGAGAGAGAGAGAGAGAGAGAGAGAGAGAGAGAGAGAGAGAGTTGGGATCAAAATAATATTTAACAATTGGGACCAAAATAGTGTCAGTCGATTAAAGGCAGGTCATGGAATAGATAGCCATTGAACAAAACATATCATTTACAAGAGGCTTTATAATAAGTGTGGTGTCATCTCAGATAGTGGACGTAAGCATGCAGCAGGTGACACTTCCAAATTCTTCAATTGCTCCTCAAAATCTGCCATGGTCTTCCTATCTTCCTTTGATGGCGTCATATAGGCAGCCGTCCATTCCTTAATCAAATTTGTGTGGATGGCAGTTTTACCCACCCACGACACTTTGGTCATTTCTGCAAACTCAGCACAAAATAATGTAAACTTTTCAATCACCCAAGCCAAGCAGAAGACATCTGATGCCTTGCTCCATGGACAAGGGGACCTTACATCTGCGAGCTCAGGGGCTCTCCAGGGGCGTTGATCGTGCTCTGCTTTGTTGGAGATATTTGTGGGTTTGAACTCAATCCCATCCCTCAATGCAAGACCCCAGTCAATGATGCCTACTCGTGGCACCCCTTCTTTGGTGAAATCTATCATTATATTCCAGGGGTGGCAATCATTGTGGATGATCCCTTTAGCATGTGCAAAGGCCATGGTATTCACAAGGGCACAGATAAGCTCGGGAGCATGAAAAATCAAAGACTTGTATCGCTCCATTTCATGAGGAGCCACTTGTTTTTTCTTGTATCTGTTGCCTTTGCCTGCAGCAGCAGCAAGCATGGAACTGAGGGTCCCCTTAGGAGGCGGAACACACTCCATTATATCTCCAAGACTTCCCCCATTAAAGAGGGGGAAGAGCAGTATCCATGGCTCCTTCCTTGTGTGCCCAATGGCGCGCACTATGCCCCTGTGGGTTAGGTCGATTGAAGCCTCCTGAGCAAAAGACTTCAATTGAGCCCTTCGGCTACCAAGGAATTGCTTTGCACAATAAGAAATGCCTTCTGGAAACCAGGAGACACCTTGAATATGGCATTTATGTACAACGCCGTACGATCCAGAGCCCATCTTCTTTTCTGTGATTATGGCCTCTGCAGGCAACCCAATTGTCATGCTGCAGTTAGTATTATGCTTTGTGCGCTGCAAGTGGGTGCCTTTAGAGACCTCACGTGCACTAGATGATAAATCTTCTTGTTCATCAGCAGGCCGGTCCAGCTCTTTGCGAGCTCTCTTGCTCAGGATAGCTTGGGTGTCTATGGCCTTTGCACACTTGGACCTCTCTTTCTCTACCTTCCATTTTGTGTGGAAGTGCTCCAGCTTGGATTCATTTGTTTCCACTTGTCTGTCGTCACCTAGGTCAACAGCGCATCTAGGCATGTTGCCCACAATGCTAGTAACAAAATGCTTGATGGCTGCTCCATCAGCACCCACATGGATATTTTTCACTGCGCGGACAACCTCACCTAATATTTGCTCAAATCGATTCCTATCAGACACAATACCCTCGATGTGATTAGGTGACAAGCAACTAATGAGGGTAACGAGTTTGATACGAATTGATTTCTTGATTTCAGGAGTAAGTGCAAGTGTCGCCATCAATCTGCACAATATAATTGACAAATAGTTGCAACATTTATAACCACAAAAAATGCTATTTGTAAGCTAACTAAGAGATTTCTACATCCAACACACTTATGACTCATGTCATGCAAACTAAATAATCACATTCATCGTCAAAAACAAACACAAAACACAAGTTTACGACTTAACTTGACGTCAGCAGACCTAGTCAGTATACCGACCATCTGCAGATATTGCATTAAGATGAAAACTATGGCACAAGTTAAATGCTTTGACACATCGTCAGCAGACCTAGTCAGTATACCGACCATCTGCAGATGACTATCAAACCAAATAACAAAAACAAACTTCACCACATAGCTTGGTGTCAGCAGACCTAGTCAGTAAACTGACCATCTGCAGAGCAGATACCGTACTAAGTAGCAAAGCATCACACATGTCAAATGCTACGAGCGCACATCAGCAGACCTAGCCAGTAAACCGGCCATCTGCAGAGCGGGCTCTCAAAGCATTTAACAAAAACAAAGCCGCATTGTAACTTGGTAACTGCAAACCTAGTCAGTAAACCGACCATTTGCAGATACCGTGCCACAACGAAAACTTCTACATAAGTTAAATATTAAGAGTGCACATCAGCAGACCTAGCCAATCACTCGGCCATCTGCAGCGGGCCTCTTAACATTTAACGACACATGCACATGCATCACAAACAACGTTAAACTTAAGCGTATGCAAAAAATTAAATGACACCAACACTTTCAACTTAAAAATTACCTCAAATTGATCACACTAGCACCACTGACACCAAGTACAAGGAAGATTCTGTGAACAGTGACCCCCTGGACCACCCTTTTATACTACAATATAGCCCGCCGGGCCGAGAGGCGGCCCGGAGGGCTTCTGCGCGCCCGGCGGGCCCGGCGGGCCAGACTTGTAGACCGGCGGGCCAATTGTGGGTAACCAGGTCATCCCACCCTCTAGGATTTGAGAACTGTGAATTTTGTGAACATTGAGATTTGTGAACAATAGCTGTGATCACAAGAAAAAAGGCTGTGATCACGTGAATATGAAATCCCTGGTCGTCAAAGAAAAGAATGGGCACAAGTGGCATTTGAAAGTGTGGAAAGCATGGGAGTAATAATGGATGATGGCCAATATAGCTTGGACATGATATGGAAAGTATATGGAGGCCATCTTATAGGCCTTAAAAAAATAATAATAAATGAGGATATAAAAAACGTGGCCATAAAATTGAAGGCCACATGGAGCTTGGAACTGCCGCCACCAGCGCATATTCGAGAAGGTGGCGAGTCGGCAGCGTGCAGTAAAAGGGAGGTCGCCGTTTTGAGAGAGTTGGGGGCTCTGATTTGATTGCAGAGGTTGCTGGCGACTGGGCTACGCCATGCTGCAACGAGGAAAGGATGGTGGGCCTCCCTGGTGAAGAGTGCGTGGACGGGCTGGTGGTCGGTGCGTGAGGCGCTGCAGGTGGAAGGCAAGGAAGCCGAGCTGCTGGCGATGGGCGTTGGCAAACGGAGAGGTTAGTGAAACGCAACCGGTAGCCTGGTGATTGGCGCAGCAGAGAGCAGTGGAGTAGCTGCAGGTGGTAGGCCTCCCTAGTGGAGAGCAGAGAGACAGGTGGTTTGGCTGGAAGCCGACTGGTCTACAACACATAAGGGGCTTAGTAGTGGAGCGCAGCCGTGTGTGAGTAAGGTGCTGCTGCTGGTGTACGAGTACATGCCCAACGGGAGCCTGGACAAGTGGCTTAAAAGTGAAGACGGACATGAGGTGCTTGGGTGGAAGAGGAGTTACCATGTGTTCAAGGGTTTGGTGGTAGGTCTGCCCTACCTGCATGAAGAGTGGGAAATGGTTGTAGTGCACAGAGATCTCAAGCCGAGCAATTTGATGTTGGACACAATGGCGCAGGTGACAGGCTGGCTGGTGTGGGCCGCCTTGGAGACAAGGTTGTAGACAGAGCAGGGTGCCGAGTGAAGCAGAGAAAGACAGGTTTGCTGCTTGTTTGGTGGTGGGCCGGTAGCAGGGCAGATAAGCTGCCTGGGTTTGGGTGAGGCTGACAGAGGATCAGCAGAGAGAGAGAGAGTGAGAGAGAGATGATGGTGTAGCTGCTGCTGATGCAGAAGTGATGGGCTGCAGAGGACTCGAGGGTTAGCTGGTGTGGGCGCCTTCTGGAGCGAGAGTGGCCGGGTTCATTCTGATGTGATTGGTACAGCAGGCAGGCAAGAGGTTTATGGTTATTGGGAATGTGGTGTGTCCTCGGCTGACAGACCTGAGTGAGTTTTTTATGGTTGTGTGAGTAAGGCTTCTGTGTCGAGAGAAGCTTGTATGAAGTGTTGTTTCTGGAATATATTGCTGGGTGTTTGTGTTGTGTATGGTGCCCCTGTTTATGCTATCTGTCTCTGGCGTCGGTTGGGTGGTGAGTGCGAGAATTGTTCCAGCCGCGGTGGCTGGTGGTGCCCCCGTTCGTGTGTGTTATTCCAAGTTTGCGAGGTGGAAGGGCTGTAGAGGCAGGATTTTCTTTCTTTTTTTCACCTCACATCCTTCTGGTGCCCCCACTCAAAGGTCTCTTACGAGGGTGTATGCCCAAGAGTAGGAGATTGAAGGAAGATGTTTTCTGCTTTTTAACCCACTGAGGAGTGGCTCTGGCGTTGTGCTTTGGCGTGTGTTTCACTGAGGAAAGCTCAGGGACAGGTACATGTTGTCATGATGTGGTCTTATCCGGAGTTTCATGGCAGGAAGGGTGAAGATGTGGTTGACTTTTTGGAGCAGATGGAGCTGGCATGCATTAGCAACCACGTGACCGGTTCTGAGGCTGATAAGGATTTTCTTGAAGGGAGATGCCCGAAGCTGGTTTAAGGATTTTGAAGCAAAGGATACTGGTGTTTTGACCTTGGACAGGTTGAAAGAAGGGCTTTTGGAGCGTTTTCAGCAAGCGGAGGATCCTAGTGTGCTTTGGCAGGAGTTGAGCATCTTGAAGCAGGCTCGTGGACAATCACTGGACGATTTTGTGAAGGTATTTACATGTTTGTGGGATAAGTGGTGTGTGACATTGAAGCAAGAAGTTCCTCCAATGTTTTTGAAAAAAAGCTTATTTATTGATGGTCTGTTACCCCATTTGAGGGTCAGGGTTGAGTTGAAGAATCCCAAGTCATTTGATGATGCTGTTAGGGTTGCTAGGGAAAAGGAAGGCAAGGTTTTGAAGCAGATGGAGATGGGTATATATCTGTATGAGGGTGTTGTGTCTGCAAGGGATAAACAGGTGAATTTGGTTGAGGTGGATAAGAGTTCTATGCAAAGTGTGATTAGACAAGAGCCTTAAAGGCCTATACAGGTGCAAAGGGGTATGTTTTATGTGCCTTCTGATTTTTTTCCAAAGTCTTTAAAGCATGTGCAGGTGGATGAGAAGCAGGTGAAGCTGGATGAAAAGCAGGTGAAGGAAAAAAGTGAAGATGAGAAGTTGCCAGTGGATTCTTCTTTGGATTTGGTCGTGGCTGTACATGACAGTGATTTGGAAGGTCCTATTGAAGATCATTTGGATCTGGATGATATGCATGCACAGGGAAGTAACGAGGATGATACCTTGGGATTGGCTGATGAGAAGGAAGAGGAGCTGGATACAGGGTGCTTTGAGGATGATTCTTTGCTGGATACAGAAAGGGAGGAGGATGGGGTAGAGACTTCTGATGAAGTGAAGACGGATGCGGATGTGGAGAGCGTGGAGGAAGACTCCATCATTATGGATTTTCTTGGATAGCTGGATGATGGTATGGTACCTGCAATGAATGGAATGGATGTTCTTCCATTGGATGCATTAGGTGCTGAGGAGTCTTTGGACGATGATACCAGGGGGGTTGGCAACACTCAAGAAGGTATACATGTTGATTTGGCTGATGAAGAGAGTTGTGTGGTGAGCATTGTGCTTGAGGATGATATCTGGGAAGTTGCTAGCCTTGATGAACAGGAGCCAGAGATGGAGATGGATGCTGATGTGGTCGAGAGTGTAGGAAAGGCTTCTTTGCGGATTGCTGAAATGCTGAAGGCAAAGTCCCTGGATGACAAGGATTCTGAACCAGTTGAGCTGAATGGTTGTGAGGAGATGCCTGTTTTACAGGAATTGGAAGTGCTTGTGGACACTCCCATTGGAGAGGATGTGGATTCCTCTGTGAAGAAAGGTCAAGATGCTGGAACCTGGCCTTCACTGGTGTTGATGGATGGGATGCTAGATGCTGCAATGCCACAGGTTTTGAAGATGAGGAGGTCTGTTGTGGGTGAAGAGCAAAGGCTTGAAGATGATGCTGTGTGGTCGGAGTCGGTGAATGCTGATCAGATGATGGATGTGGATGATTTTCTGGATATGGTTGATGTCTGGTATGCAGTGATGCAGCCATGGTGTTTAACAGATGCTGGAAAATGGGATGGTGAGTTGCTGTTTCCTTTTGATCCTGGTGGATAGCTATCGAATATGTGTTTTGCTGCTGAGCATGAACGCTCTAGCAGATGGGGGGGTGGCAAAGTATGTCAGGCGTTTTTCTGAAAGGTCTTTCAGGCTCATGTACATACGAATGCATGGTGTGAATAAAAACTTGGCCGTGGAATGCCTTGCCAGGTGTGCAGTGTGGATCGGTTTGGATTCGAGCCTATTATTTTACAGGCCTATCCGAAATGTGGTCAGTTGCAGCTGTTCAGCCGTTCGATGGCTTGATATGTGTGTGTCGTCAAAGAAAAGAATGGGCACAAGTGGCATTTGAAAGTGTGGAAAGCATGGGAGTAATAATGGATGATGGCCAATATAGCTTGGACATGATATGGAAAGTATATGGAGGCCATCTTATAGGCCTTAAAAAAATAATAATAAATGAGGATATAAAAAACGTGGCCATAAAATTGAAGGCCACATGGAGCTTGGAACTACCGCCAGCGCATATTCGAGAAGGTGGCGAGTCGGCAGCGTGCAGTAAAAGGGAGGTCGCCGTTTTGAGAGAGTTGGGGGCTCTGATTTGATTGCAGAGGTTGCTGGCGACTGGGCTACGCCATGCTGCAAGGAGGAAAGGATGGTGGGCCTCCCTGGTGAAGAGTGCGTGGACGGGCTGGTGGTCGGTGCGTGAGGCGCTGCAAGTGGAAGGCAAGGAAGCCGAGCTGCTGGCGATGGGCGTTGGCAACGGAGAGGTTAGTGAAACGCAACCGGTAGCCTGGTGATTGGCGCAGCAGAGAGCAGTGGAGTAGCTGCAGGTGGTAGGCCTCCCTAGTGGAGAGCAGAGAGACAGGTGGTTCGGCTGGAAGCCGACTGGTCTACAACACATAAGGGGCTTAGTAGTGGAGCGCAGCCGTGTGTGAGTAAGGTGCTGCTGGTGTACGAGTACATGCCCAACGGGAGCCTGGACAAGTGGCTTAAAAGTGAAGACGGACATGAGGTGCTTGGGTGGAAGAGGAGTTACCATGTGTTCAAGGGTTTGGTGGTAGGTCTGCCCTACCTGCATGAAGAGTGGGAAATGGTTGTAGTGCACAGAGATCTCAAGCCCAGCAATTTGATGTTGGACACAATGGCGCAGGTGACAGGCTGGCTGGTGTGGGCCGCCTTGGAGACAGGGTTGTAGACAAAGCAGGGTGCCGAGTGAAGCAGAGAAAGACAGGTTTGCTACTTGTTTGGTGGTGGGCCGGTAGTAGCAGGGCAGATAAGCTGCCTGGGTTTGGGTGAGGCTGACAGAGGATCAGCAGAGAGAGAGAGAGTGAGAGAGAGATGATGGTGTAGCTGCTGCTGACGACACATGCAGAAGTGATGGGCTGCAGAGGACTCGAGGGTTAGCTGGTGTGGGCGCCTTCTGGAGCGAGAGTGGCCGGGTTCATTCTGATGTGATTGGTACAGCAGGCAGGCGAGAGGTTTATGGTTATTTGGGAATGTGGTGTGTCCTCGGCTGATAGGCTTGAGTGAGTTTTTTATGGTTGTGTGAGTAAGGCTTCTGTGTTGAGAGAAGCTTGTATGAAGTGTGAGTAAGGCTTCTGTGTCGAGAGAAGCTTGTATGAAGTGTTGTTTCTGGAATATATTGCTGGGTGTTTGTGTTGTGTATGGTGCCCCTGTTTATGCTGTCTGTCTGGCGTGGGTTGGGTGGTGAGTGCGAGAATTGTTCCAGCCGGTGGCTGGTGGTGCCCCCGTTCGTGTGTGTTATTCCAAGTTTGCGAGGTGGAAGGGCTGTAGAGGCAGGCTTTTCTTTCTTTTTTTCACCTCACACCAAGCTTTACGGAATGATCCATATGGAAGGTGAAATTTTTGCCCAGCAAATAGTGGAAAAACTTCCCAATTGAATAGATCATGCGAAGTGCTTCCCTATGTGTGGTGGAGTAATTCCGCTCGGCATCGGCCTCCTGCATCAAGAAACTTCCTATTTTCACATTTGAGGCATCCACAAAGACGTGAAATAGCAATTCTCAATTAGGGGCTTGAACTACCGCTGCTTCGGATAGCATCAGCTTGAGGTTCCGGAATGCAATGTCGCATTCCTTTGTCCAGCCAAGGTTGGCTTACTGCATCTGCTGGTCAATGTCGCATTCCTCCGTCCAGTCAAGGTTGGCTTACCGAACTGCTGGGTCAATAACATTTTGACCTGGGGTCATTTGCTGGTTTAATGGGACTACTACATAGGCAAGATACTGGAGCATTGGACTATGCCATCTGACTTGCCCCAAAAATCTTCTTAACTCCTTCACACTAGTTGGAATTGGAGCTTTGCAGATTACTGCCACCTTGGTTAGGTCTATTGCAATGCCTTCCTGAAATGCAATGTGGCCAAGGAGCATACCGCTTTGGAGATGGCAGCAAAGGTACATTTAGCTTTGGAGATGGCAGCAAAGGCTCAGTCTAGAAATTTGGCATTTGGCCAAGCACAACTGTAGGTGTGTGAGTTGTTGAGATGATTTCCCAAAGACACTGAAATCATCAATGAACACCCGCCATGAAGTTGGTCAAAATAATTCCAAAAATCTCTTGAACCGTTTGCTGGAATGTGGCGGGAGCATTCTTGAGCCTAAAGGTCATGACATTGGATGCAAAGTCTCCCCATTAAGTGATAAAGGTCATCTTTTCCCAATCTTTTGGTGCCATTTGGAATTGGTTGTAGCCACTAAATCCATCCAAGAAGGAGTACATTTCATGGCTGGCTACAACATTTAGTAGGGAATCCGTGAACAACAAAGGGAAGGGATGTGAGATTATGGTGGCATTCAACTTCTTGTAATCCACATAGACCCTTAGCTTCTAATTTTTCTTGGGGACAATCATGATGGGGGACAACCATGTCACCCGATTAATCGGATATATGAATTCGAGGTGCAACAATTTATCCAGTTCCTCCTTGACCCTTTTGGCATAGTTGGGATTCATCTGGTACCTCTGTTTCCAGATAGGGACTGCATCTTCCCTCAGGTTGATTCGATGCTGGTAGAAGCGGGGGTTAATCCCTTTCATTTTGGTGCAGCTCCATCATGCAAAAACATCCTTGAAGGACATGAGCAACACTCAAACTTCTTCTTGGCATGGAGCATCCATCTTGGCACTGAACTTTGACCATCTTCGGGTGGTCGACATCTATTCCAAGATTCATCTCCATCAGTTCATCTTTGTGAGATCCCTGTTCCCACCGCGCAACGGATTCGGGGTACTAGCAGCGGAAGTGGCACTTCTTGTGCGGGCTAGGGGTCCTACACTCGGGGCCTCGTCCACGGATATCCGGATAAGAGACTAATCCGTCGGTTTTTCCCAAAACCGAACTCGGAAAAACTTCCTTTATCTGGAAAGCACGGCGATTCCACCAGGATAACTTTTTACTCTAACGTAGTCAAGACCATTACTGATCAAACTGATCCGACTACACCTATAAAGGTACTCAGTCAGATCAAGGAAGAAACTTGCACTTGGATCATTGGGATCAACGCTTTTTTCCCCATCAAGAGGCTGATTCCTATCCATAGAACAATTACTATCCGGGATTTACTTCATCTATCATAATAATAGAATTTGAGTCTCGATTTACGGATCCATCATTCCAGCCTAACCCCATCCGCTCCCATGGGTTAGCCAACCGCCCAACCATTGTAGTGATGGGATCCAATTAAGAATTTGGTTAGGTTTTGTCCCGGGTACCAAGGAAAAGAGTTCCAAGGCCCCCTAGCCGGAAGTTCATGCAAATATAAAACTAGTCACACCACTTACACACCCAATATGAAATTGCCTTTTTCTCAGCATCAGCTAACTTTAAAACAATCCTTTAATGAAACCATTATGTCACTGATGACAATCCTCAAAGTCTCTGGTTGAATCCTTATTTCGAGTCATTCATTCATCGGTGTACTTACGGCATCATTGGCAACCAGAACGCTCACAACCTGTTCACTCAGGGGCCTTTTCCATAGTTCCTAGCTCATAGTAACCGACAATATATTTCTATAATAGAATGGAATCTCCGTGGAAGATCAGCAAGATCAACCCATAGATCCATATAAAAGAGCCATGGACTCATCCGTTGAGGACCAGCAAGGTCAATCAACCAGATCCATGCCCGGTTTCAGAAAACAATTCTTATTCTTTATTCCAATATCTTCCATGACGCACGTGTGGGTACCTTCGGCGACCCAGAGCCCGAGCACCGTATGGTCAGCACCCTCTAGGATCCTTTGCAGGTGACTTAGCGCTTCACTCATACGCCGCTTCCTTGGTCCCTAATCCACCGTGCCGGAAGCTCACCATTTAAATCGAACCGAGGCTGGTCAAGACCTCGGCCGACCTTGCTACGCGAGACGTCATCCATTGACTCTCCGTCAGCAGTTGCAACTTTATCAGTTAGGTCTCCATGACCTTAATCCATAAGACGGTCAAAATGCTTCCCCAGCATTCTTGACATAAAACAATCATTTACAAACAGTCACAAAATACAGTTTCTATATCAAACTCCCGTCTTTCCACATTATCCCTCCTCAATCTAACATTACTTATTCCACATTCCCTTCATATGTACTCATTCTCATCCATTCACTTCTATCGACGACACATTATTTCCCATATACATTCACATTCATTATTCTACATACACATCCATGCATACATCTATTTTCACATCCTCATTCATACATCCACATCCACATTCATGCATCCACATCTACATGCATACATCCATACATACACATCCACATTCATATCCATGCATCCACATCCTCATTCATACATCCATACAATCAACATTCACATCCATACATCCACATTCATGCATCCACATCTACATGCATACATCCATACATACACATCCACATTCACATCCATACATCCACATCCACATCCACATTCACAACCATACATCCACATCCACATTCATACATCCACATCTACATGCATACATCCATACATACACATCCACATTCACATCCATGCATCCACATCCACATTCATACATCCATACATACACATCCATGCATCCACATCCACATTCATACATCCATACATACCCATCCACATTCACATCCATACATCCACATTCACATCCATACATCCACATTCATGCATCCACATTCACATCCATACATCCACTTTCATACATCCACATCTACATGCATACATCCATACATACACATCCACATTCACATCCATGCATCCTCATCCATATACATCCATACATACCCATCCACATTCACATCCATACATCCACATTCATACATCCACATCTACATGCATACATCCATACATACACATCCACATTCACATCCATGCATCCACATCCACATTCATACATCCATACATACACATCCACATTCACATCCATGCATCCACATCCACATTCATACATCCATACATACCCGTCCACATTCACATCCATACATCCACATTCATGCATCCACATCTACATGCATACATCCATACATACACATCCATGCATCCACATCCACATTCATACATCCATACATACCCATCCACATTCACATCCATACATCCACATTCATGCATCCACATTCACATCCATACATCCACATTCATACATCAACATCTACATGCATACATCCATACATACACATCCATATTCACATCCACATTCATACATCCATACATACCCATCCACATTTACATCCATACTCTCACCCTATCACAACCCATATACATCTTATCTCATCACATACACTTCTTACCTCATCCCATACACATTTACATCCATACTCTCACCCTATCACAACCCATATACATCTTATCTCATCACATACACTTCTTACCTCATCCCATACACATCTTATCACTTCTTAACTCATCTTATCACATCCTAACTCATCTCATATGCATCTTATCACCTCTTATCACATCCTAACTCATCTCATATGCATCTTATCACCTCTTATCACTTCCCATATCTTTTATGCATACCTCTATGCATGAAATTCAATTATGCTAAAAGTAACACTTTTATAATAAAATATTCATCTTTTATGCATACCTCTATGCATGAAATTCAATTATGCTAAAAGTAACACTTTTATAATAAAATAATCAACTTTTATGCATACCTCTATGCATGAAATTCAAATATGATAAAAGTAACACTTTTATAATAAAATAATCAACTTTTATGCATACCTCTATGCATAAAATTCAAATATGCTAAAAGTAACACTTTTACAATAAAATAATCATCTTTTACGCATACCTCTATACGTGAAATTCAATTATGCTAAAAGTAATATTTTTTATAATAAAATAATCATCTTTTATGCATACCTCTATGCATGAAATTCAATTATGCTAAAAGTAACACTTTTATAATAAAATAATCATGTGTTACTTTTATAATAAAATAATAATCTTTTATGCATACCTCTATGCATGAAATTTAATTATACTAAAAATAACACTTTTATAATAAAATAATCATCTTTTATGCATACCTCTATGCATGAAAATCAATTATGCTAAAAATAACACTTTTATAATAAAACAATCATCTTTTATGCATACCTCTATGCCTGAAATTCAATATGCTAAAAGTAACACTTTTATAATAAAATATTCATCTTTTATGCATACCTCTATGCATGAATTTCAATTATGCTAAAAGTAACTCTTTTAAATCTTTTATGCATACCTCTATGCATGAAATTTAATTATGCTAAAAGTAACTCTTTTATAATTAAAAATAAATAAATTTTCTTTTACTAATTTCTAAAAATTTTGCCATAACCTCCTTTGTATGGCTGACCATTTTTCAATTTTCTACGTCTTTAAAACTAATTAAAAGTACACCCATATTGAAATTATCCTAAAGTAAATATTTTTTTTACTTAATTGAGATAAACATTATAAAAAATTGACATTAATCACTTAACCATTCACCTAGGATAGAGAATGGTTGGTTTTGTTAGAGAAGAGAGGGGAATGCCTTTCGTAATGAGGCCTAACATTATAGAGAAGACATAAAGCATAAAAACCATTTAAAACCATAAAAATCCATAAAATAATTGAAAGAAAGAAGAATCACCAACTTACTAATGACTTTGATAGCTTTCCTTTGGCTTGATGGTTTGAGGGTTCAACTCTTGTTTGAACAAGAGTGGCCAACCAATCTTTGGAAGAGGGAAATGTCAAAAAACTAATGAATTATTAACAAATTCATAGTTCTTGGCTTGGGTGGAGTAGAGTAACAATGCATTAGACATTGTTAAGTTACAACAAAGGGGAAGGCCTCTATTTATAGGAAAAAGTGAGCTCCTAACCAAACAAACTGATTCTAGAATTTTCCAACTCAGTTTGGTCAATTTTTGACCATTTTTAGGTCAGTTGAGCTAACTTTTTGCAACTAGACTTGAATTAGGAGAGAGGAGAGATGAAATATCTCAATTTTTATGAGTTTAAAACTCATATGTGTCAAAACGAAATTATTATACCCAAAATATCTCATATTTTTAATATTGCTCATAGTTTTTTACTAATAAACCTTGTACATTTTCAACTCTTCATCTTATGTGAGCATTTACTCATTTTTGGATACCCAAAATATCTCATATTTTTGATATTACTCATAGTTTCTTACTAATAAGCCTTGTACATTTTTAACTTTTCATCTTATGTGAGCATTTACTCATTTTTGGATACCCAAAATATCTCATATTTTTGATATTACTCATAGTTTCTTACTAATAAACCTTGTACATAGTCAACTCTTCATCTT
Organism: Cibotium barometz; assembly: GCF_041138505.1. Lineage (NCBI taxonomy): Eukaryota > Viridiplantae > Streptophyta > Polypodiopsida > Cyatheales > Cibotiaceae > Cibotium > Cibotium barometz. The sequence continues at coordinate 38,714,408 of NC_141102.1, read as the reverse complement.
ATGTGAGCATTTACTCATTTTTGGGTATCATCTTTTACAAAATTGGATTTATCTCCTCCCCACACATGGATTGATCTTATTGGTCCATAAGAACCTTAATTGGACCATAATCCAGAAATTTCTGAAAATCTAGACCCTTAGGCTAAGGTCCTTCATACCCATTTCCAATTAATTTCAATTGCACATTGGAAAGTTCTTTTTGAATTTTTGTTTCAAGGGAACTTATTTTAATAAGATGAGTTATTTTTCTATCCAAAAATATTCATAATCTGAATATTCTCTCTCTAGAATATTTTCTCTCTCTATGTCAAAATAGGCAGAGACGAGATCTCTTATATTTCTGAAGAGGGAATTGATTACAGGGGGAAGATGCTGGACATTTTGAGAGGCTGGGGAGGAATCTTACATTCTCTCCCACTTAAAAAACGCGAGATGTCCTCATCTCGCAACTGGGGTAATTTTGCAAGATGCATGAATATGAGACTAAGAGAAAATTTAATCAAGATTAACCACCAAGAAAAGTCTCAAAGAGAGCAAGACTCAAGACAAGAACAAAGATTTAAACTTTATTCACTCTTGGAACATTTACAGCAAGATAGAAGAACTTTTTACAATTCCATAAGCCCGTCCATCATATGGTCACAAAAGCAGCACTCACAAGATGCACACGTATAAGGTAACTCATCTATGGGAATAATTCGGCCGGTTATTGCAGCACCTATCTCATTGGTATGAGGTGACCTATTAAAAGGACCTCTGAGGCAAGCCAAAAACGGGATAAAGGCATATCTTTTGGTGAGGAAGAAAACATGCTAGTAAGAAGACCCGCTCAGAAAATCCACCATGCCTTGATCTCATCACGCAGTAGTATCAGGGACCCAAACCCAAAGCTTCAATAACCATGGCCAAGCGGACATTGTTACGAAAGTGCTGCCGACCCCACGGTGTTACCCTAGTTATGTCTCGACAGGTCCGCCATTTGGTCTGAGCTACAGAAGTTCCCAAGTGAGGGAAAAGTGAGCGCTCATATAGTTCTATGAAATCCTTCTTCACAGACTCACTTGCGTCTTGAAGGTGAGAAATCATCATGGATAAAACTAAGTCTTGCTGTCAATAAAAGAGATTAAGAAAGAAAGAAGATCGATGGAAGTAAGATTACTGTCTGCGACGACGAGTGACAAGTAAGAGTTACAACTTATATAAAAGAAGGAACTAGCAAAACCTAGAAGCCAACGGGGTATCTTGCTACTGAAGTTTTACCGTCTTTCCATGATTTGGGTTTGGCACATATTTCTATAGAAGGCTTACATGAATTACATTATGAACTTTGAGATGAGGAGGTAAAAGAAGCTCATAGGCTAAGTCACCGTGACTTTCTTTGAATTCAGATATGGTCCACAATATCTGGGGGATAACTTCTTATACTTCTCAAGAGATAAAGAACTTCTTTTGGGCCGTACTCGAATGAAGAAAAAAACCTTGGTATCCAAAACACCGGTTCTCACTTCTGAACTCATCGTTTTGAATCCTTAAAACAGGTGGGCTCCTAAGAAAGTATTTGTTACCATATTATAGTAGTGATGTGTGTGAACACACTTAGGACCGCCGGGGCACTTTTTCCCTCACTAGGAGTTTTTTCCCCCGTGCATTGTATATACGCCCATTATCTTCTAGGGCTTGTTATCTTTCATTTTTGGCACTCATAATACACTACTGTGTTGTGCTCAAGCTTCCTCATCTTCTTGAAGTTGTGTGTGCATTCCTGCAACCCTAATTCCAACAATTGGTATCAGAGCAGGCTTCCTCCTCCCGGGCAGCATCACCGGCACCTGCCGCTTCATCTCCTCCGATTGCGACGAGGTTTCACGAGCGTCTGCAGGTTAGTATATGCCGTGGGAGAGCCCGTAGGGCCTGTTCGTTTCAGAATTTTGATCTGAAGTCATTTCGCCCTCCGTTTTTGCATTCCAAGTACTGCGCAGGCAAAATCGTCCTACTGTGCAGATTTTCTGTCAAGATTAAAATCTGCAGGACAGGTGCCCATTCGTCTGTTTTGGGCTGTGCTACATAGCACAGGTCGATTTTATACAGGTTTACCTCTTACAGACAGCATTTACATCTAGTAGTACAGTCATTGGCCATGGCTGACAACAATGATGTATTCCGCATGTTGGCTGCTGAGGATAAGTTGGATGGCACCAACTATCCATTGTGGGCATATATGATGCGACATGTATTGGTAGCAAAGGGGTTATGGAACATTGTGCAGGGTATTGATGCACGTCCTATTGTGGCTGGGAATGCTGCAAACACATCAGAAACAGGTACTGTTGATGATGGTGCAGGCACAAGTGCTGTAGCAGCTGTTCGAGAACCACCACTTTCAGCAGAGCAGATTCGTTGGGATGGTAGAGATGCGCAGGCTCATGCCTTGATTGCGCTGTCTGTCAAACGTACCATTATCCCACATATTCGCTCCTGCAGGACTTCTAAGGATGCTTGGGATGTACTTGCCACATTGTATCAGGCAAGAAATGAGGCTCGTGTTGCTTACCTCCGAAAACAGTTGGAGAGTGAGCATATGAACGAAGGTGATTCTATGGATAGCTTTTTGACAAAGATCAAGGATTTCAAAGAGCAGCTCATTTCTGCAGATGAAATCCTGTCAGACAGTTCACTTGTGCAGACTGTTTTGAATGGTCTACCAGATTCTTATCAGGGTTTTGCTTCCACTCTTCGCTTGATGATGAAAGGCAATCCCAATGCCTTATCATTTGAGGAGTTAGTTTCTGTTTTGCTGCAAGAAGACCAGTCAAGGCAAAACAGGAATATTATGCGTGTCGCAGATCAAGCTTTCGTTGCTAGTCAGAGAAGCGGGAAAGGTAAAGCTGGCTTTTCTTCTAGTAAGCAGAAATCTGCAAATGCTGCGCAACCAAAGAAGGAAGACAAAGATGAGAAGAAGGGTGACAAACAGAAGACATTTTGCAAGTACTGTAAGGGAAATGATCATGTCATCAAAGCGTGTCCTAAGCTGGCTGCGAAAGAGGCTAAGAAGAAAGAGGCTGGTATGGCTGTTGGCAGATGCCTCTCCTTCTAACAATGAATCTGCTAATGTTGTTCAAGATACAGAATGGGCATTCAATGTGCAGTGCAGTTATGACCCATCTTTGCATGACACATGTATGTCTGCAGTAGATTCAGATGTATGGTACTTTGACAGTGGTGCCACTAAGCATATCACCTCGCAGCGCAGTTTATTCACTTTCCTTGAGTCTGCTCCCACAGGGAATACTGTCACTTGTGCCAATAACTCCTCTTATCCCGTTAAAGGAGTTGGACAGATTGTGCTGAATGTTGCAAATTGCAACACCTTTACACTTTTTGATGCATTGTATGTGCCAGGGATCAAAAAGAATCTGCTGTCAGTCTCCGCATTTGCCAAAACAGGTTTGGTTGTAAAATTTGTGGATGACAGATGTACTGTTCATGATCTCTCTTGTGGTGACATCATTGTAGCATCTGGTTCACTATGTCGAGGGCTGTATAAGCTCAATATGGATGGCAAATGTGTAGAGGATTCAGCATGTGCTATTATGGATACGCAGGCTATTTCAAATGCAAAACTGTGGCATGCACGTTTTGGTCATCTGAATTTTGCAAGTTTGCTGCGCCTGCAGAAATCTGAAATGGTGTCTTCTTTGCCTAAGCTTGAGGCACCTGTCAAGCATGTTTGTGAGGGCTGCATATTGGGTAAAATGCAGCGTGCTTCCTTTCCCAAAGATGGATCAGTGAGAGCTGAACGCAGATTGCAGCTTGTTCACAGTGATGTTTGTGGTCCCATGCAAACTCCATCATTTGGAAACTACCTTTACTTCGTGACTTTCATTGATGATTTCACCAGGCATGCATGGGTATATCCTTTGAAGGCAAAGTCCGAAGTGTTTTTGTGCTTCAAACAGTTTTTGGTTATGGCTGAAAATGTGTCAGAAAGTAAGATGGGCACCCTCCGTTCAGATCGAGGGGGGGAGTATATGTCTTCAGAATTTAATGCATTTCTGGCTGAGCGTGGGATAAAACACCAATGTACAGTGCCGTATACACCACAGCAAAATGGTGTGGCTGAGAGAAAAAACAGGTCTCTCATGGAAATGGCAAGATGTATGGTTAAGAGTCAAAGTCTACCACATGGTTTTTGGCTTGAGGCTGTCATGTGTGCCACTTATGTACTAAACAGGTGTCCCACCAAAGCATTACAGGTTGTCACTCCATATGAGGCTTGGCATAGCCGCAAGCCATCTGTTGGCCATTTACGTGTTTTTGGTTGCCTGGCATATGCATTAGTGCCTGTGCAACATCGCAAAAAATTGGATGACAAAGCTGTCAAATGTATTTTTGTTGGATATAGTGCTGAGAGCAAAGGCTATCGTTTGTATCATCCACAGACAAAGCGCATTTTGGTTAGCCGTGATGTTGTATTTGTGGAAGATGCAGTTCAGCCCTTGGTTTCATGTACTAAGGAGACAGATATCAGCTCACGTGATGTCTATGATACATTGTTGCCTCTTTTCAGTGGTGCACAGTCAAGTGCAATACCTCATGAGGCAGTTTTTCAGCCTATGTAGGTTTTAAATGATGGCACAGATCAGCCTATATCTGATGATGCAGATGTGCATGATGCACTTGAGGATGAGAGACAAGAGATTGAGGGCTCTAGGAACATGCCTAGATGGCTGGTGCAGACTTTGCGTGACAGCAAGTTGGATGCCCCTTTGTCTAGTCGCACTCGTTCTGGCTCTCATGGTGCCTCTTATGCGTCAGATTGTTATGCATTGGCTGTTTCTAGTATGTGCGATGAAAGTGAGCCTGTTTCATTTGATGAGGCACAAAGTTCAGAAAATTGGATGGCTGCTATGCAAGCAGAATACGATGCTATTATGAAGAATGGTACATGGTCTTTATGTGACTTGCCCCCTGGCAAGAAGGCCATTGGCACTAAGTGGGTATACAAATTGAAGCGTAAGCCTGATGGCACAGTGGATCGCCATAAGGCTAGGCTTGTTGCAAAAGGTTATGCTCAAGAAAAGGGCATTGATTTTGATGAGACTTTTGCTCCCACATGTCGTATGACCACTGTTCGTAGCATCTGTGCATTAGCAGCTCATAATGGTTGGAATGTACATCAGCTGGACATAAAGACTGCGTTCTTAAATGGAGATTTGCATGAGGAGGTGTATGTATCGCAACCTCGTGGTTTTGTTCAAAGAGGGCAGGAAAACAAAGTGTGCAGGTTAAAAAAGGCTTTATATGGTTTAAAGCAAGCTCCACGAGCTTGGTATGAAAAAATACATGCATATTTGACTGCACATGGGTTTCAGAATAGTCCAACAGAAAGCACTTTGTATGTTAAACGTGTGGATGGTGTACATCTAATCATTGCTCTCTATGTCGATGACATGCTGCTCACAGGACCAAATGAGAGTCATATTGCTGATTTTAAGGCTGATTTGAATGCCTCTTTTGAGATGTCAGATTTGGGGCATTTGCATCATTATTTGGGGATACAATTTAAGCAGTGTGATGGAGGTATTGCTTTGTGTCAGACAAAGTATATTGAAACATTGTTGCGGAGATTTGGCCTTGAAGACTGCAAGCCTATTGCTACTCCAATGGAGACAGGTTTGAAGTTGAGTCTTCATGATGCTGGAGATCACTTTGATGTCACACTCTATCAGACAGCTATTGGTTGCCTCATTTATGTATGCATTACGAGGCCAGACATTCAGTTTGCAGTCTCACAGGTGAGCAGATTTATGCATAGCCCAGGCATTAAGCATTGGCAGGCAGTGAAGCGTATCTTTCGCTATTTGAGTGGTACTCGGCATCTTGGGTTGTTTTATCCCAAGGGGGGATCATTGCCGCCAGATTTACATGTTTTTTCAGATTCTGACTGGGCTGGTTGTTATGACACACGCGTGTCCACGAGTGGTTTTTGCTTCATGCTTGGAAGCTCATGCATATCATGGTTGAGCAAGAAGCAGCCTACTGTGGCCACTTCTAGTTGTGAAGCTGAGTACAGGGCAGCTTTCACAGCTACGGTTGAGTGTGTGTGGCTCAGACGCCTTATGGCTGATTTGGGTGTTGGGCAGCCATCTGCCACCACCATCTTCACTGACAGTCAGAGCGCATTGGCAGTTGCGCGGAACCCAGTGTTCCATGCTCGTACGAAGCACATTGAGGTGCACTACCATTATGTCAGGGAGAGACTCTCTGCAGGAGAGATCAGTTTGGCTTATGTGCCAACACAGGATAACCTTGCAGACCTTTTCACAAAGGCTCTGCCTCGTGAGAAGTTCGAAGCTTTTCGCAAAGCTTTGGGCTTACTCCCTTTTGTGGATTCGTCCACATAGCTAGACACTTCCCTATACATGAGTGCTAGTTCTTGTTCACCGCATCACTCCAGGGGGGATTTGTTACCATATTATAGTAGTGATGTGTGTGAACACACTTAGGACCGCCGGGGCACTTTTTCCCTCACTAGGAGTTTTTTTCCCCCGTGCATTGTATATACGCCCATTATCTTCTAGGGCTTGTTATCTTTCATTTTTGGCACTCATAATACACTACTGTGTTGTGCTCAAGCTTCCTCATCTTCTTGAAGTTGTGTGTGCATTCCTGCAACCCTAATTCCAACAGTATTTTGGGGAAAGGGTCTTCGTTTTTAAACAGAATCTTTCTTTTATTTTAGAGAGGGAATAATTATAAGATCAAAAAGGGAGGTTCTTACTCCTACATACCTCGAAGGCTGGGGGAGACATCTTACATTCTACCCCATTTAAAAAGTGCGAGATGTCCTCATCTCGCAAGGTAGAGGACAACTCTTTTTCTTAAAATCCAATTTATTCTGGGGTTCCTTATATTCTGGTCAACCCAACAGAATACGGGGATAAGTATCCCTTCTATAGAACTCATCATTAAATAACAATTCATTCAGATCATATCATCCATATTTTTAACACGATAATGGTCCATTAGACCGAAAAATTTATTTCTAAACATTCCTCCACGGAAATTTAAGTTGAGCAATTTCTCAAATTGTCATCCCTTAACTTGATCTACCGCCGTCAAGCGTTAACAGTAGCAATTTGACAGCACAATCCACTAATCTCATAGTGATTTGCTGAAATCATTATCATCATTCTAGTTATGAATATCATCACAGGGACTCGTCCCATTCATCCTCATTGTGGTTTCGCTCAGCTTATTACATTTCAACCAATTTTCAGGGATCATCATTCTTCAATCAGAATCCAAATCAATTCATCAATTCTCAAACAGAATTAAAAATCATATCAACCACATTCGAAATCATCATCTGGATAGCATTAATGTTTATAATTTCAAGTCTTAGATTTACTCGTATATACTGCCGGTAAAGAGCTGCAGTTATATCCTCGATATATACGGGTAGTCATGATACTTGGAACTATAAGGTAAATACTATCATGTCTAGGCCTCAAGCAAGTCAGGGTTCCATACACTTGTGGTACTTCCATCTGAAGACCCAATTACTAATTTATGAATTTTTAGTTTGAATATCAAATTGTATGAATTTTATCACACAATTACAACCTTTTAATGCTTCTTGATAAAATGTTGACATATTTGGCTTCTCGGTTGATCTTTATTAACCAATTCGCTTTGATACCAACTGTGAGATCCATGTTCCCACTACGCAATGGATTCGGGGTACTAGTAGCGGAAGTGGCACTTCTTGTCCGGGCCAGGGGTCCCACACTCGGGGCCTCGTCCACGGATATCCGGATAAGAACTAATCCGTCGATTTTTCCCAAAATTGAACTTGAAAAAACTTCCTTTATCCGGAAAGTATGAGCGATTCCACTAGGATAACTTTTTACTCTAACGTAGTCAAGACCATTACTGATCAAACTGATCCGACTGCACCTATAAAGGTACTCAGTCAGATCAAGGAAGAAACTTGCACTTGGATCATTGGGATCAACGCTTTTTTCCCCATCAAGAGGCACAGCCGTTGATTCCTATCCATAGAACAATTACTATCCGAGATTTACTTCATCTATCGTAATAACAGAATTTGAGTCTCGATTTACGGATCCATCATTCCAGCCTAACCCCATCCAGTCCCATGGGTTAGCCAACCGCCCAACCACTGTAGTGATGGGATCCAATTAAGAATTTGGTTAGGTTTTGTCGCGGGTACCAAGGAAAAGAGTTCCAAGGCCCCCTAGCCGGAAGTTCATGCAAATATAAAACTAGTCACACCACTTACACGCCCAATATGAAATTGCCTTTTTCTGAGCATCAGCTAACTTTAAAACAATCCTTTAATGAAACCATTATGTCACTGATGACAATCCTCAAAGTCTCTGGTTGAATCCTTATTTCCAGTCATTCATCATCGGTGTACTTATGGCATCATTGGCAACCAGAACGCTCACCACCTGTTCACTCAGGGGCCTTTTCCATAGTTCCTAGTTCATAGTAACCGGCAATATATTGATAGTTCCTAGCTCATAGTAACCGGCAATATATTCATATAATAGAATGGAATCTCTATGGAAGATCAGCAAGATCAACCCACAGATCCATATAAAAGAGCCATGGACTCATCCGTTTTGAGGACCAGCAAGGTCAATCAACCAGATCCATGCCCGGTTTCAGAAAACAATTCTTATTCTTTATTCCAATATCTTCCACGACGCACGTGTAGGTATCTTTGGTGACCCAGAGCCCGAGCAAGCACCCTCTAGGATCCTTCGCAGGTGACCTAGCACTTCACTCATAGGCCGCTTACTTGGTCCCTAATCCACCGTACCGAAAGCTCACCATTTATAACAGCTACTCCTTTTGGTATGAGCGTTAGAAGCTGTTCCATTGACATATGAATCGAGGATGTCGCTTTAGATCCTCCCACATATCGTACGACTGTGTTTATGCTTCGGCGAGCCTACTTCGGCTTCCCCCCTACTTTGGTGTCTTTGCACCTTGTTCTGACCATGGTGTCTTTGCACCTTTCTTTGGTCTTGGTGTCTCTGCGGGCAAGAGAACTTCGCCTTCCTAAGGAACCTATTCCCAAACTTGACCAAGAAAATGAAGAGGGCTCCATCAACCTTTGGGATGCAGCAAAGTTGGAGGAGGATGAGAACCAGAAGGTAAATTATTTTTTGTATGTTGCCTAAATTAATTATTTCTTTAGTTTGTTTGGTTTAATTCTTATTGCTTCAGTCTGTTTGAATTATTTATTACTTTAGTTTGTTTCCTCCTGGTTCTTTGTCAATGCAGATAGAGCTTGATGATGTTGTTGGGACGACGTGGTGTGTAAGATTCCTCCCCCCCAGTCCTCATGATGTCCAGTATCTTCCCCTGTAATTCATTCCCCTCTTCAAAAATATAAAAGATCTTGTTTCTACCTGTTTTGGCTTAGAGAGAGAAAATATTCTAGAGAGATAATATTCAGATTTTAAATATTTTTGGATAGAAAGACATCTCATCTTATTAAAATAAGTTCCCTTGAAACAGAAGTTCAAAAAGATTTTCAGAAGGTGCATTAGAAATTAAGTATAATCTGTTCAAGAGGCATTATCTTGGGGGTGAAGATTTTTTCAAAATTTTAAATTAAGGTTCCTATGGACCAATAAGATTCATCCAAATGTAGGGAGGAGATAAATAGAAGAATAAAAGGGAAATCTCCCAAAAATGAGTAAATACTCACATAAGATGAAGAGTTGACTAAGGACAAGGTTAATAGTTAAAAAAGCGAGATATTTAGGTGAAATGATGCATTTTCGACACCTCTGCATGGGGGAATTTCCCTCATGAAGAGAGCGCCTATTTCACATGATTGAATGAGTTTTAAACTCCCAATAATGAGATATTTTCATCTCTCCTCTCTCCTGTTTCAACTAGATCCAAAAAGTGACCAAAACTGACTCTCTCAAAAATGGTCAAAATTGACCAAACTGATCTGAAAAATTCTAGAATCAGTTGGCCTTATTAGAGGCTCACTTTTTCCTATAAATAGAAGCCCTCCCCTTTGTTGAAACTTAATAGTGTTTTATGCACTGTTACTCTGCTCCTCCCAAGCCAGGAACTGTGAATTTATTAATAATTCACTAGTTTTTGACATTTCCCTCTTCCAAAGATTGGTGGCCACTCTTGTTACAAACAAGAGTTGAACCCTCAAACCATCAAGCCAAGGGAAAGCTCCAAGAAATTATGTAAGTAGAGATTCTTGTATTTTTCTTTATTGATTTTATGTTTTTCTAATGTTTATGATTGTTTGAAGTGATAAATGGATGTTATGCCTTGATCGAGATCTTCAACAAGGATTCCATCTTGATTTTTATATGTGAAAATATTGTCGGGTAGTACTATGAGCTAGGAACTATTGAAAAGGCCCCTGAGTGAACAGGTGGTGAGCGTTCTGGTTGCCAATGATGCCATAAGTGCACCGATGAATGTATGATTGGAAATATGGATTCAACCAGAGATTTTGAGGATTGTCATCAGTGACATAATGGTTTCATTAAAGGATTGTTTTAAAGTTAGCTGATGTTGAGAAAAAGGCAATTTCATATTGGGTGTGTAAGTGGTGTGACTAGTTTTATGTTTGCATGAACTTCCGGCTAGGGGGTCTGGGAACTCTTTTTCTTGGTACCTAGGACAAAACCTAACCAAATTCCTAATTGGATCCCATCACTACAGTGGTTGGGCGGTTGGCTAACCCATGGGACTGGATGGGGTTAGGCTGGATTGATGGATCCTTAAATCGAGACTCAATTTCTGTTTAGTTCGATAGATGAAGTAAATCCCGGACAAAAATAGTTCTATGGAAGAAGGATCAACGGCTGTGCCTCTCGATGAGGAAAAAAGTGTTGGTCTCTATGATCCAAGTGCAATCTGTCCCTTGATTTGACTATGGAACTTACGAGTTCGGTCAGATTAGTTCAATTAGTTAAGGCTTTTGACTACGTTAGGAAAAAGTTATCCTGGTGGAATCGCCTGTGCTTTTCGGGCAAAGGAAGTTTTTCGGGTTCGGTTTTGGAAAAATCGATGGATTAGTCTCTAGTCCGGATATCCGTGGGGGCGAGGCCCTGAGTGTGGGACCCTACCCCGCGCAAGAAGTGCTACTTCCGCTGCTAGCACCCCCGAATCTGTTGCACGGTGGGGACACGGATCTCACAGTTGGTATCAAAGCTATTTGGCTAATGAGGATCAACCGAGAAGCCAATTATGTCAAAAATTTATCAAGAAGCACTAAAAGGTTGTAATTGGGTGATAAAATTCATACAATTTGATATTCAAACTGAAATTCGTAAATTGGTAATTGGGTCTTCAGACGAAAGTACCGCAATTGTATAGATTCCCTGACTTGCTTGAGGCTTGCTTGAGGCCTAGACATGATGGTATTTACCTTATAGTTTCAAGAACCATGACTACCCGTATATACCGAGGGTATAACTGTAGCTCTTTACTGGCTGTATATACGAGTAAATCTAAGACTTGAAATTATAAGCATTCATGCTATCAAGTTGATGAATTCGAATGTGGTTGATATGATTTTTAAATTCTGGTTGAGAACTGATGAGTTGATTTGGATTCTAATTGAAAAATGATGATCCTTGAAAATTGGTTGAAATGTAATAAGCTGAGCGAAACCGCAATGAGGATGAATGGGACGAGTCCTTCTGATAATGTTCGTAGCTGGAATGACGTTAATGACTTCAGCCAATCACTATGAGATTAGTGGATTGTGCTGGCAGATTGCTACTATTAACTTTTGATCAGTGGATCAAGTTAAGGGATGATAAACTAAAAATTTGAAAAATTAAAATCCCCATGGAGGACTGTTGAGATGGAAAAATTTAGTCTAAGGGACCATTATTGTAATAAAGATATTAATGAGATATTCTGAATGATTTGTTATCTGATAATGCGTTCTATATGAGTATCTTTATCCCTTGATTCTGTGGGGAGCCGACCTATTTAGAGAACCCCGAAATCAGTTGAATCAAAATTCGAATTGAATCATAAATAAAGAGACTTAACAAGAATTTTCGTATTGATAGGAACATGGACCGAGGTCGTCGTGGTAGAAATGTTAACCCCCAACTCGATGAAGAAGAGCTTGACCTGGATGTTCGTAAAACTCTTCATAGTTCACAGCCTGGACCTTTCAAGGGTGAAGGGAAAAACTTGGGCGAGACTGTGGAGAAGTGGATCGAATCAATGGAAGAATACTTCGATGTCACCATGTACAATGAGAAGAGCAAAATGGCTCTTGCAAGGTTAAAGATAGTGGAGACAGCTAGAGTGGCGTGGAGAAACCATTGCGAGACAAACCGTCTCGACCGAAATACCCAAACTTGGACCGATCTCAAGGCTTACATCAGAAAGAGGTTTTGTCCCCCAGGCTTTCTTGAATTTAAGATGAATGAGTTCTTGGAACTAAAATAGGAAACCCAAAAAATTGAAGAGTACCATCAGGCTTTTGCCCTTCTCCTTAAATATTCCCCTCAATTGGATGAAGAGCAGCTGGCCAGGTTCATTCGGGGAATGAACAAGCCATTAGATACTTTAGTCAAGAATGCCAAACCTATTTCCATGGCCGAAGCACGGATGGCGAAGGATTTCGCCAAAGCCTTTGATGTCAAAGTCCCGCCAAAGCCAGCACCATCGCCTTTCAAAAGATTTTTATTTCCAGAAGGTGATTCCAGCCTTCCTCCACCTAAGAGATATCAGGGTCAAACCCAAGATATGGGAAGTTCCAAAATAGAAGAAATGTCCTTTTCCCAAAACTCAATCCCCTAGAATTCAACTTAAGACGTTCCACCCTTGAGCAAGAGAGTGAAATGCTATAACTGTAGGATTTGGACATCGCAGCATGGATTGCCCAACTCCTTTTGGATCAAGGTTTTCAGGGCAAGAATATCAGGGATCAAAATTCCAGACTCTAGCCGCTTCCGTCCAGAGTAATCACGGTTCTATCCGCTAAAATCAGGGAAGTCCCAGAGGTAAACCCTCTATCCAACCTACAGTTTCAACCCAAAGTAATGCAAGACCTCCACCTCAGAATAGGGAAAGTCAAAGAGAGTTGTTCCCAAATCGGCCGTCCACTTCCAAAGCAGTAACGCTGGAAGTGATTGAAGAAGAAGAAGAAGATGAAAAAGATCATACTCCACCTGCGAGATGAGGACATCTCGCGTTTTTTAAGTGGGGTAGAATGTAAGATTCCTCCCCCCAGCCCTCATGATGTCCAGTATCTTTCCCTGTAATTCATTCCCCTCTTCAGAAATATAAAAGATCTTGTTTCTACCTGTTTTGGCCTAGAGAGAGAAAATATTCTAGAGAGATAATATTCAGATTTTAAATATTTTTGGATAGAAAAATACCTCATCTTATTAAAATAAGTTCCCCTGAAACAGAAGTTCAAAAAGATTTTCAGAAGGTGCATTAGAAATTAAGTATAATCTGTTCAAGAGGCATTATCCTGGGAGTGAAGATTTTTTTAAAATTTTAAATTAAGGTTCCTATGGACCAATAAGATTAATCCAAATGTAGGGAGGAGATAAATAGAAGAATAAAAGGAAAATCTCCCAAAAATGAGTAAATACTCACATAAGATGAAGAATTGACTAAGGACAAGGTTAATAGTTAAAAAAGAGAGATATTTAGGTGAAATGATGCATTTTTTACACCTCTGCATGGGGGAATTTCCCTCATGAAGAGGATTCCTATTTCACATGCTTGAATGAGTTTTAAACTCCCAAATAATGAGATATTTTCATCTCTTCTCTCTCCTGTTTCAACTAGATCCAAAAGTGACCAAAACTGACCCAAAAATGGTCAAAAATTGACCAAACTGATTTGGAAAATTCTAGAATCAGTTGGCCTTGTTAGAGGCTCACTTTTTCCTATAAATAGAAGCCCTCCCCTTTGTTGAAACTTAATAGTGTTTTATGCACTGTTACTCTGCTCCTCCCAAGCCAGGAACTGTGAATTTATTAATAATTCACTAGTTTTTGACATTTCCCTCTTCCAAAGATTGGTGGCCACTCTTGTTACAAACAAGAGTTGAACCCTCAAACCATCAAGCCAAAGGAAAGCTCCAAGAAATTATGTAAGTAGAGATTCTTGTATTTTTCTTTATTGATTTTATGTTTTTCTAATGTTTATGATTGTTTGAAGTGATAAATGGATGTTATGCCTTGATCGAAAGGCTTTTCCCCTCTCTCTTCTTAGAATCAACCCTTCTTTATCCTAGTTAAGTGAAAATTGATGGAATTAAACTTTTTATAATGTTTTCTCTTTTATAAGTGAATTTTGATTAGTATAGATTACTTTAAATAAATTAGAGATTATTTTTAAGATAAAATTAAGTAAGAAAAATTAAAAAATGGTCAGCCATATAAAGGAGGTTATGGAAAATTTTTTAGAAATAAGAATCATCTTTTATTATGCTAAAAGAGTAATTCCTATCAATTCTATACTCTAAAAGTGTCATTTTCATGCATAGAAGATGCATATTGATTATTATTATTCTTATACATAAAGGAATAATTTTCTTTTATTATGAAAGTGTTACTTTCATCAAAATAGATTTTTATGCATAAAGAAATAATTTTTTTAATTATGAAAGTGTTACTTTCATCAAAATGGATTTTTAGGCATAAAAGATTATGTTTTTATTATAAAAGTGTTACTTTTATCATAATTGATTTTCATGCATAGAGGTATGCATAAAAGATTATTATTTTATTGTAAAACTGTTACTTTTATCATAATTGAATTTCATGCATAGAGGTATGCATAAAAGATTATTATTTTATTATAAAAGTGCTACTTTTATCATAATTGATTTTCATGCAGAGGTATGCATAACAGATTATTACTTTATTGTAAAAATGTTACTTTTATCATAATTGAATTTCATGCATAGAGGTATGCATAAAAGATTATTATTTTATTATAAAAATGTTACTTTTATCATATTTGATTTTCATGCATAAAGGTATGCATAAAAGATTATTATTTTATTGTAAAAGTGTTACTTTTATCATAATTGATTTTTATGCGTAGAGGTATGCATAAAAGATTATTATTTTATTGTAAAAATGTTACTTTTATCATAATTGATTTTCATGCATAGAGCTATGCATAAAAGATTATTATTTTATTGTAAAAGTGTTACTTTTATCATATTTGATTTTCATGCATAAAGGTATGCATAAAAGATTACCATTTTATTGTAAAAGTGTTACTTTTGTCATATTTGATTTTCATGCATAGAGGTATGCATAAAAGATTATTATTTTATTATAAAAGGTTACTTTTATCATATTTGATTTTATGCATAAATAGGATGCATAAGAAAAATTCTTTTATTCTAAAAGTGTAATTCCTACTAAATTGGATTTATGCAAGGGAAGATGCATAAAGAAATCTATTTTTAGTTCAAAATAGTTATTTCTGTCAATTTTGATTTTATGCATAGGAAGATGCATTAAAGATTTGATTTTCTATTCAAAAGTTTCATTCTCATTTAAAATGAATTTATGCATAGGAAGATACATAAAAGATTGATTTTTATTTCGAAAGTGTTGGTCTCCTTAAATTGGAATTTATGCATAAATAAATGCGTAAAGAAATCGTATATCGAAAATAAGAATTCTCTTGTATTCTATAAATAGATATGAGGATGTGAAACGAATCAATTAGATGAAAATGAATGAGGAATAGATGGAGATGTATGTATGTGAAAGAATAGATGTAGTTATATGTATGTGAAAGAAATGATGTAGATGTGGAATGTGGATATGGATGTATGGATGAGAATGTGAATGTGAATGTGGATGTATGTGAATGTGAATGTGGATGTGTGAATGTGGATATGGATGTAGATATGGAATGTGGATGTGGATGTATGTAAATGTGAATAAGGATGTGGAATGTGGATATGGATGTAAATGTGAATAAGGATGTGGAATGTGGATATGGATGTCTGGATGTGAATGTGAATGTGAATGTGAATGTGAATGTGAATGTGAATGTATGTGAATGTGAATGTGAATGTCTGGATGTGAATGTATGTGAATGTGAATGTGAATGTGAATGTGAATGTGAATGTGGATGTATGTGAATGTGAATGTGGATGTGTGTGAATGTGAATGTGGATGTGAATGTGAATGTGGATGTGTGAATGGGGATATGGATGTAGATATGGAATGTGGATGTGGATGTATGTGAATGTGAATGAGGATGCGAAATGTGGATATGGATGTATGGATGTGAATGTGAATGTGAATGTGAATGTGGATGTGAATGTGAATGTGGATGTATGAATGTAGATGTGGATGTGGATGTATGAATGTGGATTTGGATGTGGATGTATGAATGTAGATGTGAATATGGATGTACAAATGTGGATGTGTGTGTGGAATAATGAATGCAAATATGAATGTGAATGGATATGAAGTTGATATGAGCGAATGGATAAGATGAGATGTCATGTGAATAAGAATGTGAATGAATAATATAAGATCTGAACGAATCATGATATAATGAGAAATGGATGTGAGGAGACATAATGTAAATTAAGAAAGATAGGAATGGATGTTATGTGAAGTGAATGAATCCTATGTGATGGGATAGAAAATGATGTATCTGGTCAAGAATGGATACACATATGAATTGGAATTGGATTAAATAATATGGATTAATGTGGAGTAATGTGGAATTGGATTAAATAATATGGATTAATGTGGAGTAATGTGGAAAGACGAGAGTTCAATATAGAAACTGTATTTGTGACCTGTTTGTAAATGACTGTTTTATGTCAAGAATGCTGGGGAAGCATTTTGACCATCTTGTGATTAAGGCGTGTGGAGACCTAACTGATAAAGTTGCAACTGCACGGAGAGTCAATGGAGGACGTCTCGCGTAGCAAGGTTGGCCAAGGTCTTGACCAGCTTGGGCTTGATTTAAATGGTGAGCTTCCGGTACGGTGGATGAGGGACCAAGGAAGCGGCCTATGAGTGAAGCGCTAGGTGACCTTTGAAGGATCCTAGAGGGTGCTGACCATATGGTGCTCGGGCTCTGGGTCGTCAAAGATACCCACACGTGCGTCGTGGAAGATATTGGAACAAGGAGTAAGAGCTGTTTTCTGAAACTGGGCATGGATCTAGTTGATTGACTTTGCTGGTCCACAACGGATGAGTCCATGGCTCTCTTATATGGATCTATTGATTGATCTTGCTGATCTTCAACGTCTTGATTTTTATATGTGAAAATATTGTCGGGTACTATGAGCTAGGAACTATTGAAAAGGCCCCTGAGTGAACAGGTCGTTCTGGTTGCCAATGATGCCATAAGTGCACCGTTGAATGTATGGTTGGAAATATGGATTCAACCAGAGATTTTGAGGATTGTCATCAGTGACATAATGGTTTCACTAAAGGATTGTTTTAAAGTTAGCTGATACTGAGAAAAAGGCAATTTCATATTGGGTGTGTAAGTGGTGTGACTAGTTTTATGTTTGCATGAACTTCCGGCTAGGGGGCCTGGGAACTCTTTTCCCTGGTACCCGAGACAAAACCTAACCAAATTCCTAATTGGATCCCATCACTATAGTGGTTGGGCGGTTGGCTAATTCATGGGACTGAGGCTGGACTGATGGATCCTTAAATCGAGACTCAATTTCTTTTTAGTTCGATAGATGAAGTAAATCCCGGACAAAAATGGTTCTATGGAAGAAGGATCAACAGCTGTGCCTCTCGAGATGAGGAAAAAAGCATTGGTCCCTATGATCCAAGTGTAATCTATCCCTTGATCTGACTATGGAACTTACGAGTTCGGTCAGATCAATTGAGTTAGTTAAGGCTTTTGACTACGTTAGGAAAAAGTTATCCTGGTGGAATCGCATGTGCTTTCCGGGCAAAGGAAGTTTTCCAGGTTCGGGAGAGGACAATTTTTTTTAGAATGGCCCCAAATTTGATATTTAGGGTCTCTAGGTCATGTAGACCCCACATGTATGATCCCATGCCCAATCAGAGGCTGGGAAGTGCAATGTCCGCCAAAGGCTCACGTGGGAAGCCCTGATTTTTATAGATTCAGGGCTTCCCATGCGAGCCTTTGGACAATGCACTTCCTAGCCCTTGATGGGCATAGGATCATCCATGTGGGGCCTACATACCCTAAAGGCCCTAAATATAAAATATGGGGAGCAACTAGTAAAAGGAGATACCTTTTCTACTTCATCAAGCTCCTTCTACAAGGGTGCCTCTCCATATCTTCTCCTAGAATGGGTTTGCCATCATCCAGCTAGACCACAGGTGTCGCATGTTGTGGTCAAGGTCCAAAGAGTTCATTCTGTAGGCGCTCGAAGGATATGCATCCTCAATCTGCTTCTAGATGGCAATGATAGCAGAGATATCATCTACACTACTTTCATCATATCTCCCTACCTCATCAACCTATGGTAGGGCTTCTTGGTAATCAAAGTCCAAGAAATCATCACTGGCATCTCGCACAAGTAAACTATATAGTTCCTCCTCCCTCAAGTCCAAGAGGTCCAACACATCCTGCATGAGGAGTTACTCCACCTCTTCGATGGTTGAAGCTAGTGGTGGGTTGTGACTTTGGGTTTCATCAGGCTAGATGGATGCAAGTGCTATGCGAGAGCTCTCTACGGCCTCAACGATAGGTCTAGAGTGGTCTCCTCTGGCTTTGTATCTATGTATTCCACTGGAGGGAGATCCTGGATGTCATCATCCTCTGGCTCTTGAACATTCGAGTTCAAGATGTAAATAGCAAAAGTAATGTCCTGCTCAATGAGATCGAGTGGGATGTGCTCTTCATAGGAGAGGTTGGGACAAAGGTAGTGTGGAAATCTTGTCCGAGCTCTGTTCACCACCTTTTTGTGGTTGGATCCACTCTTCGTATTGAAGAGGAACTCCAAAGGAATCCAACTCAAGGTGGAATTTGGGATAGAGTAGGTGAAGTTGCATAAACCCTAAAATAGAGAATATTAGAGCTATCCAAAAAAATTATGTTCTTGCATATTTGGATACTATGCAACAAGATCTATCCATAGACCCTAAAATAGAGAATATTAGAGCTATCCAAAAAAATTGTGTTCTTGCATATTTGGATACTATGCAATAAGATCTATCCATAGAGCCCTAGATCATAAATTTTCGACACCATTCAAGCCTTCTACTAGCCATTTTCCATTTTCAACCTTTATGTGCATCCATCTAAGCAAGCACTCAAACTTCAAGAGATAAGGGAAGACATGAAAATGGTGAATGAGGATCATGTAGAGTTGATTGGTGAAGAGGATATGAATTTACAAGATGACAACAACAATGCAAATGTGGCACATAGGACAAATCATGTGCACATTGGGCCAAGTTTTGCAAATGTTTCCAATACATCAAATCAATAGGAGAAAATGCACAAGCGATGCCCACTATGACAAATGATACATCACAAATGATGATGATAATGAGAAGCATGATGCAAACACTTGTGCATCATGATGGAAAGCATGATGCAAACACTTGTGCAAGAGATTAGGGCCATGCATGATGAAATGAAGACAGGGGTGGACCATCTCAAATGAGAAGCATGATGCAAACACTTGTGCAAGAGATTAGGGGCATGCATGATGAGATGAAGACAAGGGTGGACCATCTCACAAGGTTCGACAAGCTCATGTGTTGAAGATAAAGAGAATCATCACACCCAAGTTTTTAAGCCAAAGGCAAGGGACATGAATCTCCAAATGAAGGCTCAAGATTCCCAAAGAGTGATGATCATGTTCCATTCAAGGGGAATACTCATCGAGATGGTGCTTCAAGACCTCATGTTGAGGAAGATGTTTTTGGTGAGTTTGAGGATTATAATCATTATATGGATGGGTCTATGTGTAGGCGCAGTGACCATCATGGGAATGGAGATGAATTCAAGGGTGTGAAAGATAAGATTTTCCTTTCAAAGTTTGGTGGTGAAGGCACTAAAAATGACATCTTTGAGGAGTGGGTGAACAAATTGGATGTCCATTTTGAGATGAACCCTTGAAGTGAAAAGCCTATGGGGTTTACTTTGCCACCTTACACTTGGAAGGTGTAAGATTCCTCCTCAGCATGAATAATGAATAAGCTTTTACCTCAATCCCTTGTAATCAGAATGCAAGAAAATATTGTTTTCCCTTATTTTGGCTTAGAGAGAAAAAATATTATAGAGAGAGGTAATTTAATATTGAGATATTTTTGGATATAAAAATTCACCTAATATCTAAGATATAATTCCCTCAAACAGAAGTTCAAAATAAATTCTCCAATGTGCATTAGGAATCAATTAAATATGTGTATTAAAGGCCTTAGCCTAAGGGTCCACATTTTGAAAATTTTTGAATTAAGGTTACTATGGGCCAATAGGCTTAATCCAAGTGTTGGGATGAGATAAATCCAAAGAATAAAAGAAAATACCCAAAAATGAGTAAATGCTCACATAAGATGAAGAGCTGACTAAGTACAAGGTTTATTAGTTAAAAATTAAGGTATATTAGTAAAAAAGTGAGATATTTAGGAGAAATGATCAAATTTTTGACACCTTGGTAAGGAGGGGGAGCCCCATCAAGTAGGCACCTTTTTCTTTATCATTTATTTGGTTTTTTAATTCAAAAAATGGTGATATTTTTATCTCTCCTCTCTCCTCGAACAAACTGGATCAAAAAGGGAGCCAAACTGGTCCAAATCTTGTCCTCCAAATGGAGTCAAACTGAAGCTGGAAAGCTCGAGAACCTAGTTGGACTTGATTAGTGGCCTCCCTCACCTATAAATAGACCCTCCTTCCTTTGTATTTTCATCTTTGAGCTATAGCATGCCAGTATTACCCTAAAAATTAGCATATTTCTGCCTCCTCTCTTAGGAGCTTGGAGCTTCTCTCTCCTCCAAAAACTCTTGAAGATTGCTTTTCTCCTCTTAGTGGCCAAAGGATTGCTTGGGGGATTCACTTCAAGTTAAAGAATCAAGCCAAACTTAGAGGTAAGATAATTTTTATGGTTTTTCTTTTCAATTATCTCAATGACTTTCTTCTTCTCAACCCCTCTCAAGCTTGAGAAGCTTTCAAAGTAATGGTTTTTCTTCAAATCAAGCTTTCCCAAAGATTCTTAATGTCTAAATTAGAATGATGTTAATCTTTATGCTTAATTATAAGTGCCACCTCACACTTGGAAGGGTATGCTCATGCATGGTGGAGGCATCTCCAATCACAAGGTTATGAAGCCACAAATTGGGATGCATTCAAAGAATATATGAGAGACATATTCACTTGCAAGATGCACAAAGATAAAATGGTTTGTCAGTGGGATGATCTACAACAAAGATACTTGAGTGTGAAGGAGTATACACATAAGTTTCTGAAACCTATGCTTCATGTTGAAGGATTTAGTGAGCAGTTTAAAATAGTGAAGTATATCAAGGGCTCAAAGAATGCAATTGGAACAGATGTGAAGACACAAAGACCAACAACTCTCAAGGATGCAATGATCTTGGTCAAGGTATATGAAGAAAAGTATGCAAATACATGGGTGAATCGTCGGCCAAATTATGGGTCAAATGCTTTCACAAAACCACTTCTTACCACTCCCAATGTACCCAAATTTCCTACCATATATGGTAGTGGTGGCAAACCATATAATGCGGGTGGTTTCAAAAGTGGGAATACGTCTCAAAAGCCTTCACAAGTGGGTGCAAAGCCAACTAATGATGGGGTTACCAAGACCAAATTTGTGAGGGAATATTGCATTAATGAAATGAGGGACAAAAACCTATGCTACAAATTGGTGGGAAGTATAGAGCGAGGACCATTGGAAGGAGTGTAAAGCCCGCAATGTCAAAATTAATACGGTTTATTCGAAAGTGGTGGATGATACTAATGACAAAGAAACGGAGCCACTTGATGAGCCATATGAGTTTGAGGATGCCGATTGTTCTTTAGAGCTAGAAGGGGAATTTCCATTTGACTCTGGTGGTTATCTTATAAACCCTAATAGACAGCTCAAGGCTCTGATACCATGTTGAAAAATAGGTAGAGGGAGAGGAGACACACACACAGGAGCAAACCCTAATGTATATTACAAACCCTAACCATAAAGGGAAGCCATCTCCCTTCTCACACAATGCATAAAGCCATAATCCATTATACACACAACACACTATGAGTTGTGTCCACACACATCTAACCCTAGCTAATGTCCACACACTATGACCAACTGGACACGATCATTTATGTCTCACACATGTTCCTACCTAACATGCCAGCACATAGCATAGCTGGCTCACACTGACATCGAGCTTGAATCTCAACAGCCCCTCTCAAGCTCATGATGTACTACCATAGATGAAGATGTAGATGAAGATGTAGATGAGCTTGGGCTATCAAAGCTCTCAACACTCTCCCTCAAGCTCATCCCATGTACTCCCAACATAGTATGGAAGTACTCAAACTTCTCCCTGCTAAGTGGCTTTGTAAAGATATCTCTGCCACCTGCTCATCAGTCTCGTCACATACTGTAGATAAACTGTACCATCCAGCACCTATGCTGCTCATGTTGTCACAATGAATGACAACTTTGCCATCAATAGGCTCACCCAAATCTGCCACCCAAATCTGCCAAGAGACTCTTTAACCAAATTCCTTCACAAGTAGCAATGGCTGCACCCCTGTATTCAGCCTCTGTACTGGATAAAGCAACTGTAGGTTGCTTCTTGCTACTCCAACTCACCACGGCACTTCCAAGTGTAAAGGCATAACCACTAGTAGACCTCCTGTCATATGAGCTACCTGCCCAATCAGCAGTTAGCACTGATTAATCACTGATTAGCAAATTAATGCTCTGGTTTGTGTGCAAAAAACAGAGTATGCGGGGAGCCCAGATCTGGTGCCTTCCACTTCAAATGAGCTCAAATGCTTTCAAAGGCATCAATAGCAATGATTCTAGTAGAGGATTAAGCCAAGAAACACAAGATTTGACCAAATATTGAAAGCTTAATCTCTGTTTTACCAAAGTCACCTGCAGATTTGATGAAGAGCTTTGATCTCAATGTAGACTTGATGAAATTCAATTCTGATTAGCAAATTAATGCTCTGGTTTGTGTGCAGAAAACAGAGTATGCGGGGAGCCCAGATCTGGTGCCTTTCACTTCAAATGAGCTCAAATGCTTTCAAAGGCATCAATAGCAATGATTAGTAGAGGATTAAGCCAAGAAACACAAGATTTGACCAAATATTGAAAGCTTAATCTCTGTTTTACCAAAGTCACCTGCAGATTTGATGAAGAGCTTTGATCTCAATGTAGACTTGATGAAATTCAATTCTGTCTTCACCAGCTTGTAGAGCATGCTTGATTACCCCTTGGGCTAGGAGGAATTGAAGCAATTTGACTTGATGAAGTAGCAATGGCAAAATCTGTAGAGAAAAAAATGCGCTGACAGAAAACGCGAAATCTCCTTCGTTACTTGGCGGTTTGCTGTGCCGTCTTGCTGAGCTTGAAGCTAAAGATGTTAGCTAGCTTGTGTTAAAAGCTCAAGAACTAATTTTGACTGTGCAAGAAGAATGGAGTCCTCCACTGGTTGGGGGTGAAGGGGAGAAGTGAAAACTCACTAAAAATTTGTTTTTTTTTGGCTAATTTTCTACTAATCCTAATTAATTAACTAATGGGCTCATAAATCTGATTGATTCTAGGCATGGCTCTGATACCATGTTGAAATTTGAGCATAATGATGAGCTATGGTGGATCAAACACTAGAATCAATATCATTAACAAAGTGATTAGAAAATGATTAAGACGTAATTAGTGAATAATTAGCAAATAGATTAATGTAGGCATGGATACTCAAAAACCAGCAAATTCTCATTAGGGCTATGCCTCAATTTATAGAGTTTACATCAAGCATCAAATCCCATTGATTTCTCCATGATTCACTCCTCCCTGAATATCTCCACCTCTTGCCTGATTCTCTCCACCTCTTCTCTTTTCCCTAAATATCTCCCAGAATAACTCCAGACTCCTAAATTCCCTCATGCTACCCATTATTCTCTCCCAGTAGATTCTTCTCACCTTTTCACAGGTTCTTTCACAATTACATCTCCTCTTTTACAGCCTCTATCCAAGAGCTTGTTCCCACACACACCCTATTCACTTGTATATTTCAACATACCCAGGAGAATAGTAAGTGATCAAGATCCCAAGTTCACGTCAAGATTCTGGGGACTACATTTTTCAAAGCAGTAGGAACTTTCTTGGATCTCAGCATAGCTTACCAGCCCGAGATCGATGGTCAATCAGAAAGGGTAAACCAAGTAATCGAAGATATACTTCGGTCATGCTATGGTGGCAGGGAACCCAAGAAGTGGCTAAGTTATCTGCACCTAGTTGAGTTCGCCTACAATGCTTCTTATTATCACCGAAGTATTGGGATGAGCCCTTTCAAAGCTCTGTATGGACAAGATTGTTTAACTCCATTAACTTGGTTCGACCCATGGTCGAGATGTCCACACAGATGCTTGACGACATGGAGCAGCAGATGCAATGAATTTGCAAAGATATAAAAGCTACCGAGGATAGATAGAAACAATATGTAGATAAGAAGAGGACAGACAAAAAATTCGAAGAAGCAAATATGGTCTTCATTCGAGTATGCTCCAAAAGAAGTTCTCTATATCTTAGGAAGTACAAGAAGTTATCCCCCCCAAAAGAAGTTCTCTATCTCTTGGGAAGTACAAGAAGTTCTCTGTCTCTTGTGGGAAGTACAAGAAGTTATCCCCCAGATATTGCAGGCCATATCTAATTACAAAGAAATTAGGTGACTTAACCTATGAGCTTCTTCTGCCTCCTCATCTCAAAGTACATAATATATTTCATGTCAGCCTTCTTAAAAAGTATATACCAAGCTCGAATCATGTGCTTGATGAGATGAAATCTTAACTTCTTCAACCCAAGGGCAGATGGAACTCCAACCTAAAGAAATCCTTTATGTTCAAGAAAAGATTCTTAGGAATAGAATTCTGAGAGAATGATTGGTTAAATGGAAGTTCTATACTTTTGAAGATGCCACCTGGGCGAAAGAAGCCGAACTGTTGTGGGACTACCCCCAGTTTGCAAGATGAGGACATCTCGCGTTTTTCAAGTGGAAGAGAATGTAAGATTCCTCCCTAGCCTCTCAAGAAGTCCAGTATCTTCCCCTGTAATCAAATCCCTCTTTAGAAATAATAAAAGATCTTATTTCTACCTATTTTGGCTTAGAGAGAAGAGAGAGGTTATTCAGATTTTAGATATTTTTAGATGTAAAAATATCTCTTATTATTAAAATAAATTCCCCCAAAACATAAGTTCAAAAAGATTTTCAGAAGGTGCATTAGAAATAAATTATAATCTGTTCAAAAGGCCTTATCCTAAGGGTCTAGATTTTCTAAAAATTTTAAATTTAGGTTCTGAGGGGCCAATCAAATTCATCCAAATGTATGGAGGAGATAAATTGAAGAAATAAAGAAAATCCCCCCAAAAATGAGTAAATACTCACATAAGATGAAGAGTGGACTAAGGACCAAAGAAAATACTAAAAAAATAAATTTTTGACACCTCAAGAGTGGGGATTCCCCGTCATGAAGGAGGCGCCTATTTCACATGTGTGGTGGAGGTTTAAATTCTCAAATATTGAGATATTTCATCTCTCCTCTCTCCTAATTCAAGTCTAGTTCCAAAAAGTAAGCTAAATTGATCCAAAAATGGTCAAAAATTGATCAAACTGATCTGGAAAATTCTAGAATTAGTTTGGTTGGTTAGAAGCTCACTTTTTCCTATAAATAGAAGCCTCCCCCTTTGTAGAAGCTTAATAGTGTTTTATGCACTGTTACTCTACTCCACCCCGGAGCCAAAAACAGTGAATTTATTTATAATTCATTAGTTTTTGACCTTTCTCTCTGCAAAAGAATTGGTGGCCACTCTTGTTGCAAACAAGAGTAGATCTCTCAAACCATCAAGCCAAAGGAAATCTCACAGAAATTTAAGTAAGCTAGAAATTCTACTTTTTCTTTATTCCTTTTGATGGTTTTCTAATTTTTGTTTTCTTTAAAATAAAAAAATGATGTTATGCCTTGTTGGAAAGGCTTTCCCCCTCTCTTCATTCTTAAATTTAGCCTTTCTTTATCCTAGATAAGTAATCAAATTATTAGAATTAAACTTTTCATATTGTTTCTCTTTTAAAAGTGGAATTTGATTAGTTTAGAATGCTTTAAACCATTTGGGATAATTTTTAAGTAACTTGAGGATAAAAAAAATTGAAAAATGGTCAGCCATGCAAAGTTCTATGCATAGAAAGATGCATATTGGTTATGTTTTTATTATAAAAGAGTGATTTTCATTAGATTTAAATTCTATGCATAGAAAGATGCATAGTGGAAATTTTTTATTATTATAAAAGTGTGATTTTCATTAGAATTAAATTCTATGCATAGAAAGATGCATATTGAAAATAAATTTTTTTATTATAAAAGTGTTACTTTCACCAATATTGATTTTTATGCATAAAATGATGCATAAAAGAATTTTTTAATTATAAAGTATTACTTTCACCAATATTGATTTTTATGCATATAAAAGGATGCATAAAAGAGTTTTTTTAATTATAAAAGTGTTACTTTCATCAAAATTGATTTTTTTTACATAAATAGATGCATAAAAATATTTTCTTTTATATAAAAGTGTTATTTCCATAGAAGTTGGATTTTATGCATAAATAGATGCATACAGAATTTCTATATTAAAATAAGAGTTCTCTTTAATCCTATGTTTAAATCCCATGAATATTGGTAAATGAATAAGTAAATACTCTGTGAGAGAAAATTCTACCGTTTCATATTCTCTAGGATAGTAATGAGAAAATTAAGAAAAACTATCAAAGTTGAAATTTTAGATAAATGATTAATTTATTCCTCATAAGAATTCATGAATGATTAGTTTTAAATTCGTCAGTTTCAAGAAAAGACGATGTGACCAGTTCAAAAAAATTCACTCAAATCACCCACCGAATCTGAAATCAAGTTAAGACCCTTGATTTTGATCTGAGGATCAAGGTTATAGAATTCATGAAATTCTGTTAAAATTTTAGACCTGTGATCTAGAAGTATTGGGATACGGATTTAAGATATACCCATTGTATTTAAAAGAAAATCAAAACTGAAAACTTGCATAGAAACCCTATTTTCTTAAAGGATTGTCTTATGCCACAATAATGCTAGAGGGAGCATTGGTATATGTGTTTTTCTAAGGGAAGTTGGGTTGCAACAGCAGCTGGTAGGGAGTGTTCAAAGGACGGCTTATGCGGCAAAAACCTACCCAAGTCTTGACCAGCCTGGGTATGGTGAAAAATGGTGTGCTTGCGGTACGATGGGCGAGGACCGATGAAGCGGTCCCCTGAGTGAAGTGCTTGGATACCTAAGGAGGATCCTGGACGGTTCTGACCAGGCGATGCACGGGCTCGCGATGCTTAGGACACCTATGTATATGTCATGGAAGATATATATATGTATGATGACGAGAAAATGATTGTAATCTGCTGGATCTCGTTGTTGACCTGCTGGTCTCAACGGAGAGTCTAGAGTGATACTAATTTTGTGAGAGACAAGAATTGAATGGAAATTTTGAGTTATGACATCTATAACCAATAATTGTTTATCAATGGATTGTTTTTAAAAGTTAAAGTTTAAAGAGGAGTGTGTGCGTATCTATATTCTAAAGAAAAAGTTAAGAAAGGCATTCAATTATGGGTGGGTGAGTACTTGTCTGGTTCTACTAATTCTAGTGCTTGGGTGGTGGCTAACCCATGGGCCGGATGGGGTTAGGCTAGAATCAATAGAGTTTTAATAATAAAATTGATTAATAGGAATACGCTTAGAACTCGAGTAGTTAAATAAAAGCATGAAGACTTCTCTAATGAATAGATCAACGGCTATGCCTGATTCAATTAGGAAAAAAGTGTTGATTCCTTCAAGATAAGTCTGTAATAGTTTTCCATCTATCTAGTTTAATCAGATGAAGGTTAGTTCAGTATCTTGACCTCATTAAAAAATTTCGTTAAGAAATTCAAAATGGTGGAATCGTCCCCGTTTTTCGGGCATGGGAAATTTCTCCGGTTTTGGTTTTTGGATTGACCACCAGCTTAGTCTTGTGCCCAGACATTCGAGGGTGAGGCCCCGAGTGGGAAACCCTACCCCGCACATGAGGGAGGTACTTTCGCTCTGCCAGGCTACCGGGAATCTGGTGTGCGGAGGGGGCAGTGGGATCTCACTCTTGCAAATTTCCACTCTTTCTTGTATTTATGTGTTCACGCCCCACCACCGAAGTAATTATGTCATGTTGCTCTTTCTAACTTGCTTAACCTCAATTGTAGGCCCTCTCTCTCTTGGGGGAGGGGTGCATCTATTTGGAATCCGCTCGCCTGATTCACAAAAAGCGCTCGAGAATGCTCACCCGTCATGCCCAGACATTCAAGGGTGAGGCCCCGAGTGGGAAACCCTACCCCGCGCATGAGGGAGCTGCTTCCGCTCTGCCAGCTACTACTGGGAATTTGGTGTGCTGAGGGGGCAGTGGGATCTCACTCTTGCAAATTTCCACTCTTTCTTGTATTTATGTGTTCACTCCCGCCGCCGCCGAAGTAATTATGTCACGTTGCTCTCTCTAACTTGCTTCGCCTCTCTCTCTTCATGGAGGTGGGCTTGGAATTTATGTAATTGGAAGATGTACATTAAAAAACTAGGTTTTATTTTTAGTTCAAACCAATAACCTCAATTGTAGGCCCTCTCTGTCTTGGGGGAGGGGTGCATCTATTTGGCATCCGCTCGCTCGATTCACAAAAAGCCCTCGCTCGAAAATGCTCGCCCGATTCACAAAAAGCGCTCGCTCGATTCATGAAAATGCTCGCCAAAAAAAACCTCCCATTACACAATGGGAGAGTCCTCCTCCACCATTATGTGTTGGATGGTGTGTTGAACTAACTTGGGTGGTACACCCTTCATTTTTGTGTATTTCAAAGCAAAAGAATCCTCACTATGCCAAGGAAGGTATCATGTGAGCTTGTACTGTACTCAGCCCATACATGGATGCCATTCTTTTGTTCCATTCCCTCTGCATGCTACTACCAGTAGGTGCATGTGGCAATTCATAGACCACATAATTGTTATAGCTCACAATAGGAGCTCACTCACCTCATGAACACTTGTGGCAGTTCTTTATACCACATGCACAAAACTAGATATTGGAAGACCTTCAATAAGATACAACACACTAACGTGTTTGATCTCCACCTCATTAACATTAGGTGTTTCATTCAATAAAAAGATACAATATACATTATTATTTTTTCCACTATGCTTATATCCCATCATCCCATCTTCTAACAACACTAGAGGCTCAATCATAGTAACATCACATTGACTTGTCACTTGTTGCAACTCAAGTGCAGTGGTATCAGAAATCCTCGAATGTTCCTTTATATCTTGCAAGCTAATTTCACATAGTGGTGTGTCAAATCTTATGGAGAGAGTCTTGTTGAAGCTATCTCAGATGTACATTGTGGAAGGCATGGTAGATATTACTGACCTAACTGCTTAGTGGATGAAAGATGAGAATTGAGAAGGATATGGAGCCGGAAAACAGCAAAGATGATGCAGAGCTAGATACACCACTCATGGAATAGATTCTAGTCTTTCATTTTCTGTTATCTTTTGTTGAATTTGATGTAGATGTCAAAAAAGATAAACATTACAAAATTTTAAAAAATTAATATTTAGTCATGGTCAATAATGAAAGAATATAGGAATAAAGGGTTATAGATGTTAAGTCTTAACTAGTTAAACTGATCTGACCAAACCTAAAGTCATATGGTCATATCAAGAAGAGACTTGCACGTAATGTCACATCTATCAAAATAAAATTTAGGATCCTCTAACAAGAGTCCTAAATGATTCTCAATGTAAATGTAGTATGATTAGGGTAGCCCAATATTCAATGTAAAATATTCCATCTCACTCTCTATTATGACCGTTAGAAAACTAAACCAACATTTTACTATTCTAAATGCAATCTATCCGTACCCTACTTCCTAAAATTAATCTATCCCTAGTATTCACTACCCTATGCTAATTATTCTAACAGCTAAGTTCTTTTTTTATTATCTTCTTTTCCCAAGCAGGAGGCCTCGAGCGACTTCATATCTACAACCTCCTCGATTAGGTATGCTCTTGTACTGAACTCTCATTTTCTTGGCTATGCATAGGTAGGAGAGCACCATGTATTGATACGCAGTTCTATGTACACCTAGGCGCAAGATCTATACATCATTATCATAAGATACATGGTGCTGTGTGTCTCTATGGCGGCTTAGGGTAGATTCAAAGTGGAGAGCATCGCAAATCAATACACGATGCTATGTGATGGAAGGCTTCAGAGAGACATGGAGAAACATGTGTTGTGTATCAGTTGTGTATCAGGTAGTGGAGAGTACCACATATCAATACGTGGTGTTGTGTATCAGGTAGTGGAGAGTACCACATATCAATACATGTGTTGTGTATCAGGTAGTGGAGAGTACCACATATCAATATGTGGTGTTGTGTGATGTGGCAGGCTTTAGAGAGACATGGAGCAACATGAGTTATATATGAGGAAGTGGATAGCTTGTGAAGTTTTTTCACATGATTGTGAAAACAAGGAAAGAGAGCCCATCCAAGATGATGCAACAACATAAACATCAACACCACACATTCTCGCACTAGCAGGTCTATAGTAGGAGGGACAACAGCCATGAAAGGCAGCTCCAGTAACCTTATTGAGGGTGGAAAGGGAGATATGAGAGAAATGGGCAATAATCATAGAGGGATACCAGATGGCTATCCCACATCTGGTGAAGGAAACAAAACAAATGACTATAGCAATGAGGCCAAGAACATTGAGCAAAGAAGCCCAATAGCTATGGAGAGAAGCTTCAAAAAGCATGTGCTATTCATGGAAAGCACTACCCCAACATCACATGGCGTCAAAGCAAGAAACCCACCACAAAACCCACACAAGGGATGCCTCACCTATTAGAATTTTGTGGTGCTCATGAGATAGATCAAATATGTGGAGGAGAGAGACTCACAAAATACAAGAAAAGATCTTGCTTATTAAGTTTCTCAAAATACAATTAAGCTTCATGCTCTATGAAATGCCTTCTAGCTCCACCTTTAAATAGGTGAGCTAGTGGACCATAAGTCCATTCACACACACACCCTTCTCCTCCCTTTTTACATAACCTTAGTCTCTTAATGCCCCCCCTCAATACCAAAAATTGGAATAGGTGGTATTGGACATAGGATGCCTTTATAACATTAGGTGTACAAGGTTAGGAATATAGGTGTGGTTACATGGAGATTTAAAACAATTTCTCAGTGGAGTTAGAGGCTGATACAAAGTTAGCTTCTGACTCTTTGTTAGGACATTTGGAAGTGAAATGTCGTGTTTGTTTACACTTGTTACATTTAATTTTGTTGGGATATTTGATCCAACAATTATTTGCCAAATGACCCACCTTTTTGCAATTGACACATCTTACTTTGATCACTTGATGTGACAAATCTTGTTCCATATTCGATGAAGTTGTTGCATTTGAAGATTCAGCTCCTCCCTTTGGCCTTTTTTCTTCATCAAGACAAGATTTAATGACTTCTTCAAGGGTGGGATTAGGTATGTTCTTCAGGGTGGTGACTAAGGTGGGGTACACCTTCTTGATTGCTTTTAGCAAAATAGCCCACTGCATCATCTTCATCCTTTCTTGCATCATTCACTGATGCAAGTTGAGCCATAAGGCCCTTCAAGTGAGAGATGAAGGCTCCAATGCCGTCTCCCTCTTTGAGTTCCAAGCTGAAAAATTCAATTTTAAGTGAGATCTTGGAATTCTTACCACGAGCTCCATAGAGCTTGTCAAGCTCATCCCATTTCTCCTTTGCGTCGGAAGATGGTCCAAATGGTGAATGAGAGCCTCATCAAGATGAAGCATGATGATGGCTTGTGCCCTCTCATCTTCAATACCTTCAGCCTTAGTTTGATCAATAACCTTAGTGCCGGAGATGAATGGCCAAAAACCTTTGGACATCATCTTGTACTTGACAAGGACTTGCCAAGTGTGGAAGCCCTCTCTTGAGAACTTCTTAATTCGGGTGTTGTTCTTTGACATTGGGTATTGAAGGACATTACTAGAAAGAGAAAGGCTTATGAGAGTGCAACAACCCTTAATCAAGCCAAGGATGTTGCATAAAAAAGGATATTAAGATGGTGAAGTTTATGGTTTAGCACTTAGGGTTTGTGCCCAACCACTAATTCTAATGGAGATTAGCTTTATTAGTGTCAAAGAACACTTTGTTTGGTGATTAAGATCACCATTAGTGTTTAGCAACACTATTAGTTCTTAAGAGCACATTTCTAGCGTCTAATGACACTTGCATTGGTGATTAGATTCACCATTAGTGTTTAAGAATACTCTTAGTGTTTAGAAACACTTTGGAATGGCTCCCCTTTGTGGATTAGTAGCCTCATTAGTGTTAATCAACACTATTAGTGCTTATAAGCACACTTTGAGAAGCTTTGTGCACTTGAAGATGTTGATGAAGCTTGATGAGGCTTATGAACACCTCATGGTGTATGCCCACAACATCAAAGAATCTCGAGCAAAACACTTCAAGAAGAACTTAAGGGATTTGAAGCTAAGAGGAGAGGATTAGTGCAAAAAGGACACTTGATTTTGAAGCTTTAATGGAAGCTTCAATGGCTACCAAGTGAGCAGCCTGGTTTTTTGACTGTAGCGCACACGTGGAGCAGCCATTGGGGTTGATCTCTTAGCTATAGATACTTGAGACTATGGGCTTCAAAATCCCTAAGCTTGTGTGGCTTGAGATTGCCCACAAGCTGCGCATTGCTGTACAACAGAGAGTGCTGCAAATTTCGTGCGCCGGCTTGCTCAGATGGCAATGACGCGGCTGAGAGAGTTGCAAACCATCAATTGGCTATACGATCTTGAGCGCCTGGAGGTCTTCTTCACTTTCCTAGTTGGAAACTCGCCGAGTCCTTGCCTCCACAAGATGCTAGAGTTCCTCCACTGGCAGGAGGTTCAGCTCCACAAAAAAAGGGAATAAAATTGACCTATTCTACACCACAAAAATGACTTAATCTTGCCAAGATCTAGATACCATGTTAGAATTTCGTGGTGCTCATCATGAGACAGATCAAATATGTGGAGGAGAGAGACTTACAAAATACAAGAAAATATCTTGCTTATTAAGTTGCTCAAAATACAACTAAGCTTCATGCTCTAGGAAATGCCTTC
Source organism: Cibotium barometz (assembly GCF_041138505.1). NCBI lineage: Eukaryota > Viridiplantae > Streptophyta > Polypodiopsida > Cyatheales > Cibotiaceae > Cibotium > Cibotium barometz. Next base: position 38,680,950 of record NC_141102.1, on the reverse strand, counting down.
TAGCTCCACCTTTAAATAGGTGAGCTAGTGGACCATAAGTCCATTCACACACACACCCTTCTCCTCCCTTTTTACATAACCTTAGTCTCTTAATATCACCTACATCAAAAATCATGAGACATAATCCTGAGGCAACATAATAGGGATTTCTATGTCTCTAGAAGACTCAAAGATTCGGGCACCATAGAGTCCATGGGAAGAAGGGCTCCTCCTGATGGCAGAATATTTGAAGGAAAGCTACCCATAACCCTTGTTGATGATGAGAGGAGGGTTGATAACGCCAAGAAGCTAAAAGGAACCCATGCTTGATCTATGGGAGAGTGTGTCTCTATGGCTCAAGGTAGATTCAAAGTGGGGAGCACCAGGTATCAATATGTGGTGCTGTGTGATGGCAAGCTCCAATTTATAGGTTTCCATGGCCATCGAAGGGCACCGCGTATCAATACGTGGGGCTATAGTCTGTAGAGTCTATCCACTTTGTTCAAGGAACTTAGATGCATATACTATGAGCATGTTGTATATTCTATACATGGAATGTACAAGATGACACTAATAATCCTTAATATGTGGTGTTGTGTATATTTTTAAATTATGTATATGAATTACCAATTGCTTCACTAATTAATAGTTTTGATTTACATTTACAAGATGAGGACTACATCAACAAAGAAGGCCCAAAATCCTACACCAGTGAAGGGGAGAGGGACATGTTGAAATATGCAAGTGAATAGGGTGTGTGTGGGAACAAGCTCTTGGATAGAGGCTGTAAAAGCTCTTGGATAGAGGCTGTAAAAGAGAAGTTGTAAGTGTGAAAGAACCTGTGAAAAGGTGAGAAGAATCTACTGGGAGAGAATAATGGGTAGCATGAGGGAATTTAGGAGTGTGGAGATATTCTGGGAGATATTCAGGGAAAAGAGAAGAGGTGGAGAGAATCAGGCAAAAGTGGAGATATTCTGGGAGTGAATCATGGAGAAATCAATGGGATTTGATTCTTGATGTAAACTCTATAAATTGAGGCATAGCCCTAATGAGAATTTGCTGGTTTTTGAGTATCCATGCCTACATTAATCTATCTATTCACTAATTACGTCTTAATCACTTGCTAATCACTTTGTTAATCATGTTGATTCTAGTGTATGATCCACCTTAGCTCATCATTATGCTCAAATTTCAACATGGTATCAGAGCCATGCCTAGAATCAACCAGATTTATGAGCCCATTAGTGAATTAATCAGGATTAGTAGGTAATCAGCAAAAAAATCAATTTTTTAGTGAGTTTTTCATCTTCCCCTTCACCCCCAGCCAGTGGAGGATCTCTAGCACCTTGCACACTCTAAATTAGTGCACAAGCTTCTAGCTTAAGCTAGTCAACACCCCTGGCTACCAGCTCATTGAAACGGCGCAGCAAACCGCCGAAGGAATCAAGAGAAATCGTCATTTTTGCCGGTGCCTTTTTTCTCTGCAGATTTTGCCATTGCTACTTCATCAAGTCAAATTGCTTCAATTCCTCCTAGCCCAAGGGGTAATCAAGCATGCTCTACAAGCTGGTGAAGACAGAATTGAGTTTCATCAAGTTTACAGTGAGATCCAAGCTCTTCATCAAATCTGCAGGTGACTTTGGTAAAACAGAGATTAAGCTTTCATTATTTGGTCAAATCTTGTGTTTCTTGGCTTAATCCTCTACTAGACTCATTGCTATTGATGCCTTTGAAAGCATTTGAGCTCATTTGAAGTGGAAGGCACTAGATCTGGACTCCCCGCATACTCTGTTTTCTGCACACAAAACAGAGCATTAATTTGCTAATCAGTGATTAATCAGTGCTAATCACTATATTTTGGTGCACTTGAGGGTTCAAATTAACCATTAGGTATTTGATATAGATCCCTATAACTTCAGATTGTAAATCGGAGTTGGTTTGATACTCCAACCATCCCGTACAAATTGGTTACCCTTGATTCAATCTAATTTCTAGTAAAATTGTGCTGATAAATTTGTGAAAATCATCATTTTGCATTCAACCCTTGGTTTGATACTCCAACCATCCCGTACAAATTGGTTACCCTTGATTTAATGTAATTTCTAGTAAAATTGTGCTGATAAATTTGTGAAAATCATCATTTTGCATTCAACCCTTGGTTAATGCCTGTAAATCTCACTCAAATTCAAGATTACTCACAGCCAGAGTTGCATTTGGAATGTGCATGAGAATGAATGCTATACGCATTATGTATTGGGCACATTTTATCAGTGTAAAAATGGGATCAGACACTGCCCTTGTCCAGATTAAGGCAAGAGGTAAGACCTCCCGCATAAATTTGGGTTTGCATTGCATAATGACAAAAGATAAACATCAAACCCAAAGGAACTGTCAGCAAAACATTGAAACATGTTGCTCACATGGAGCAAAATGACCTGACGGACGAGCTCATGGCCCCAGCCATGAAAGAAGAAGAATATCTCTTCCCAAGAAGAGGATCCACACCAAGAAGAAAAGCTGAAGGAAGACATGGACACGAGAAGAGAAGCTGCCACCACAAGAAGAGAAGCTGCCCCAAGAAGATTGAAAGAAGAGACGGACGCGTGGAGAGAAGCTGCCACACGACGAGAAGACTGAAGAAAAGAGAAGATGTGAGGCTCCAAAGAGTGAGGAGCCATGTGAAAATCTCTGAGAGAGAGAGAGAGAGAGAGACCCCACAACCCAATGTAACCTGCCCCAATAAAGTAAAACCACCTCTGAGCCACTGATGATGTAGGCCACGTGGTAAATGTATGTGTGAGCACTTTAGTCAAGGTCACGGGCACTTATAGTAGCCTTGGACACATAGAGAGAGAGTGTGTCAAGGACTATGGAGTTTAGGGACTTGAGGCACTGGTCGCGGACTGTCAAGTAAGAAAGAAACTTGGTCCAGGTGTGCTGAGATAACTTGAGGGGAGGAGTAGACACTGGTCGCGGACTACCAACAAGTAAGGGGAGGCTAACTTGGTATAGGGTCTAGGTGTACTAGGAGTATTCACTTGAGGGGAGGTGTTGAAATATACAAGTGAATAGGGTGTGTGTGGGAACAAGCTCTTGGATAGAGGCTGTAAAAGAGGAGATGTAATTGTGAAAGAACCTGTGAAAAGGTGAGAAGAATCTACTGGGAGAGAATAATGGGTAGCATGAGGGAATTTAGGAGTGTGGAGATATTCTGGGAGATATTCAGGGAAAAGAGAAGAGGTGGAGAGAATCAGGCAAAAGTGGAGATATTCTGGGAGTGAATCATGGAGAAATCAATGGGATTTGATGCTTGATGTAAACTCTATAAATTGAGGCATAGCCCTAATGAGAATTTGCTGGTTTTTGAGTATCCATGCCTACATTAATCTATCACTAATTACATCTTAATCACTTGCTAATCACTTTGTTAATCATGTTGATTCTAGTGTATGATCCACCTTAGCTCATCATTATGCTCAAATTTCAACAGGACACTAGCTGGTAACACCACAAAGGAGAAGAAAGAAATCTCTCATTGACTCTTCAAGAGATTGCTGATGAGCAAGAAGAGGTGGAAACATCTAATGAGCCTGCAGTTGGTGTTGGGCAAGGATTAGAGTGTCCGCATAATACATGTATTGTCAAGGACAAACCAATTGAGTAGGGTTCATGTATTCAAGTTGTGAGGGTTTCAGAAGTTGAACATCATAATGTAGATCATGAAAATCCATCTTCCTACATCAGGGGGAGGGAGTGACAGATGATATTCGGCATTGGAGACCTATTACGATCCTCAATACTGTCTACAAGGTCCTGGCAAAGGCCTTGAGTTTGAGGATCCAGCCCTTCCTTGGGGAGCTGATTTAGGGAAGATAGGCCTTGGTGATAATGAGGAGGTGAGGAGCCATGTTGCTGATATTGACATGCAAATGTCTAGTTGTGGGGATGTGATTACTCAATGTAGGGTATTTTCTCATGACATATGTCCAAGAATTCCATTATGTCACGGATACCATGCATTTATAAGAGGCATTTGGTCAGACATGGCATCTTTGAAGAGTGCGTTCCAATATGAGGGGTATCATTGCCAGAGAAGGGTTCATTTGTGGTGTCAATTTGTAAGTATGATGGTGAGGAATCAAATGTCACACCAGCAATTAGGGCATCTTGGTCACCATTCTAGAAGAAGGTGGATTTTGAATTTGAGAGGGAACTTTCTTCCAGGTGAGATTGCAAATTTATCTTCTCGGCAAGATGTTCTTTGTGTGGGAGGGAAATCATAGATTGGCTGCATGGATATAATTAATATCTAAAAGTTACCAGAACATAAAAGCTCATCATGCCATAGTAGTTTATTTAGTAATTGATCCTAGAAGGACAACAGAGAGTGCCTTGCTTGCTAGCCTTCAAAGAATTAATGCATACGTTATATTTTTCTTTTTTTTGTAGTTGTTGAAGGATGGATTTTAATTGTGTAGTTTCGTGACTAATAAACTTTATAACTTTAGTAGGAATGAACATGCAATCGTGAAGCCTTGCCTAGGGGATATTCTTTATAATTGCAATAGTATTTGCAAGTGTGGCTATGCCAAATTAATGAGCACCTTGCCTCCTCAACAAGTAAAGGTTGTACATTCCATTAGAGAAAAGGACACCACTAAAGGAAACAAAAAATTGTACCCTTTAACAAGGGATTTCTTGCAAGGATTATATTTTAGGGTGAAGTTGCATTAGTTCATAAAGTATTGGAATTAAATTCTCTTTTGTTGGTTGCAATTGTTTTCTATGACTGTTAGTGATGGTGTTTTATATTTTATGTGTCTACCTCCTTAGGTTGAGTACACAACAGAATTGAAGAAAGTTGAAGAGTCACTGCATGACATTGCAGCACTTCAAGCTTTAGAGGAGGCCTTGCGGAAGGAAAAGACCAAGATTCACACAAGAGAATTTCAGATCATATGGCCATGGTATGAATGCTTTCCTTTACTACTTTCTTGTTGCTAGGCATGACATTGGATATGACCCTAAAATTTCTAAGCTAGGAGATCAATGGGTGTTCAAGGTGCTAGCCTTGAAGTATGATAGTCCTGACTCTGTTGGATCACTTTACAAAAATTGAAGATGATAGATAACATAGAGCTATGAGAGACAAAGAGAATGATGTTGCTTTCTCTCTTGGACTCAAACAAGAGGCTCAAGGATATGTATGGAATTCCATTAAGTGAAAACGATTATCAAGTGTGAGTCTCTTATCATTCCATGCTATGTTTCAAACTACAATGTATGTTGTTTACAAGTGATTCAATCCCATGAAAATGTTTTGCTTTGATAAACTAGGTGGTTGGCCTGAGAATGCCTCCTTGAGATGGTAAAATTGGAGGCAATTAGCACATTGGAAGAGCTACAAGGTTTACATATTTTGGGTACTCTGTTTGAACTCCTTGGAGACTATACTTTGCAAAACTACTTGGAGGATGTGAAACTAGAGGGTAGGAAGCATGTGTGCTGTACTACGAGCATGAGAACAAGCCTTGGATTCAAAAGGTCCTAAGAAAGGATAAGGGCCCAAGAAATTGAAGAAAAATGAGTTGACATTGGTTGCATGCCGGGTTGCATGCCGGGTGGTTTTCAGGTTCATGATTCTCTTGCTGGTGTTTATGTCTTTTGTGATCAACTTTTTTTTTGAATATTGTTGAGTGAAATTATGAGATACTGGGAATGTAAGGTACCTTTCACATTTGGTTGAGGAGAAGAGATTGGCAAGGTTACCTGATCAATGTGAAGGCTGGTTAGATCTTGGTAATGAGGATGCATGCATGTATCCAAAAAGCATGCTTTTATCCAAAGAGCATGCATACAATTTCAGAGTGGGAGACAGCCCATTGCCCATGGTTGATTGATTTTGTTGGTGGGCATGTGCTTGCAAGAGAGAGGGAGATGTAGAAGATTCATTCAAATAAGGGTGGTGGGTCAAATGTGGATGTGCATGGTGGTCGTTCTTCACATTTTACTAAATCTTCACAGGCCTAAAAAGGTAAGTATATCATTTTCTTACTGTCTAGCTCATCAAGCCTAGAGTTTAGCTTTGAATTAAGAGACTATCATTGAGAAGCATCCTTTTCCAAGGGATTTAGCCATAAAGATGGCTATTCTTTTAGAGAGAGAGATTTACTTAAAGAAAGCATTACAAATAAGCATAAAGATTAACTTCATCTTAATTAAACATTAAGATTTTTAGGGAAAGCTTGATTTGATTTAAAACAACCATTTTGAAAGCTTCTCAAGCTGAGAGGGACTGAGAAGAAGAAAGTTATTGAGATAAGTTGAAAAAACCATATAAATTAATTTCACCTCCAATTTTGGCTTTATTCTTTGTTATAGCAGTGAAGCATCCGACCAATCAATTGGTCCACCAAGAGGAGGAGAGCAACTCCAAGAGTTGTTGTAGAGAGAGAGAAGCTCGAAGCTCCCAAGAGAGGAAAATTTAAGGGATAATAGAAAATATGATTATTTTAACATAAATACTGGCATGGTATAGCTCTAATATGAAAATACAAAGGAATGAGGGTCTATTTAGAGGTGAGGGAGGCCACTAACCGAGTCCAAGTGGGTTCTAGAATTTTCCCGGTTCACTTTGACTCAATTTGGACAGGATTTGGACCAGTTTGGCTCCCTTTTTGATTTGGTTTGTGATCCAAGAGAGAGGAGAGATAAAAATATCACAATTTTTTGAATTAAAAAACCTTTCCACACATTTGAAAAAGGAGCCTACCTCAAAGGTCCCCCTTTCCCCCACTTTGCATTGTATGGTCGCCCGATAATCGTTGACAGGCTTCTAGAACCGTTCGCTGTTGAGCGTGACGAGTAGGAAGGTGCCATCATAGAATTTTTCCACTATCCAAAATAGTCTTGTCCACACTAGACCTTCAGTTTTCAAGATGCCGACCCATGCGAGACTGAAATAACACGATCGGATATTCTTCTTTGAACATGCAAAACTTGGAGTGGTGGTCGACCCACTTCTTTCTTCATTCTTGGACGACTGTGTGACGAAGAAACTCTTGAAGCGTTCTTCATCTAGCTTGAGGAGCTAGTTTAGGTGATGTTGCAGGGAACTTTTTTGTAATGGCAATTCAGAGGCTTGGCGCACTAGAAATTACATTGGTTTGACTGCCTCTATGTCATATACTAGTTTGAATGGGATCATTTTGGTTGGAGACTTTGTATGCTGTGCGGAATGCCCATAAAGCTAAATACAACTTTTCATCCCAATTAGTGTGATTTTGATTGACCAACCTTGTGAAGAGGAACTGCTTAAGGATTTTGTTGGTCGACTCAACTTGACCATTGGCCAGGGGATAATACAATGTGGACCACTTCTGGGATGATAAGATGTTGGGTGACTAGTTCTTTGATGACATCATTTACAAAGTGCTTTCCTTGGTCACTAATCAATCAGGCATCCCAAGCGAGTGATTATCATCTCATAGAGGAATCTGGCAGTTGACTTTTCTGTGTTATCCTAGAGAGCATGGGCTTCTACTCACTTGGTGCTATAATTTGTGGCCACCAAGATATACTTGTGACTGGTGAAGTGGATTGGTAGCTTAAACATGCCTATTTATTGAATGGCCGAGACATTGGCATACATCACACCACTTGGCCTATTTGTAGGCGACATCATCAAGGACTGTCGGCCACCAGAGCAGAGACCTACTTAGAGGATTTTCATTTCGGTTACTTTTCCAGTGAAGTGTCCTCCACTAATTCCTTGATGAGATTTTTTGAGGATAGCTTCATGTTCATGTGGTGGAATGTAACGCCGAAGAATCTAATCAATCCCCTTTTTGTAAAACTAGCCCTCTATGACTTGGGAATTGCCGAGTGTGCGGATCATAATCCGCTTCCACTTGGGGCTTCTCCAAACTCCATCTGGGGGGATAGATAATCCATTATCGTCGTATGATTTGCACCTAGGGTGGTGTGCACTATTGTGAACTCAAATTCTTGGAGTATTAGCATCCACCTTGCTAGTTTGCCTGATAAACTCTATTTATCCAGCAAATACAGCAAAGCAAAGTGATCCACATGAAAGGTAAACTTGTTACCTAGCAAACAAGTAGTGTGACCAAACTTTGTGACTGAGTAGATCATGCCAAGGGCTTCTCGGTGTGTGGTTGAGTAGTTTCGCATAGCATCCGAGAGCCTTTGACTAGTGTAGTAGACTGGCTGGAACCATTTATTCATGGCCAGCTACATCTAAACATTGCCAATTGCACATCAGAACACTGCCAATTGGCACATCAGAGGTATCCATGAAGACATGAAAGGGAAATTCTCAGTTTGGGGCTTCGATGAGAGGTGCTTTGGATAGCATGAGATTGAGATTTCAGCACACAATATCGCATTCCCCAGTCTAGTTTAAATCATCGTGCCCGCGGCGCTAGGTCAAAGGCACTTTGATCAGCATTATCTGCCTGCTGTGCTGGTTTAAGGGAACTGCTATTACGTAAGCCAGATATCGGAGCATGTTGTTAGAATTCGTGGTGCTCATGCTACATCAAGTATGTGGAGGAGAGGGACTCACAAAATACAAGAAAATATCTTGCTTATTAAGTTGCTCAAATACAACTAGGCTTCTTGCTCCATTACAAAATGCCTTCTAGCTCCACCTTTGAATAGGTGAGCTAGTGGACCTTAAGTCCCTTCACACACACACCCTTCTCCTACCCTTTTACATGACCTTAGTATTTTAATATCCCCCCTCAATACCAACTATGAAAGAAATTGGAATAGGTGGTATTGGACATAGGATGCCTTTATAACATTAGGTGTACAAGGTTAGGAGTATAGGTGGTGTGGATTATCTAGGACTTACAACTATGTTCCTAGAGCCTTAGAGGCTAAAACAATGATGCCATCTAAGTCTTTATTTGATGTCGATGAAGTTATACACCTTAATGATGGTGCACCCCACTTTTTGTGCATGTTGGTTACATGATACCCATTAGGGTTTGAAGGTACAAGCTTAATGAAAGTGAGTAAGTGGTTGAGGTAAATGCTCCAACCAATAAGGTACATCATTCTTGGCTCAAGAAGGTGAGGGCATGGCTCATAATGTTGCCTATGCGTCTTACAAAGACAATGCCAAGAGATGCTTAAAAACATGAAAAACAACAAGGTAGTGATGCTATGCTCAACCTTACAACTCATCTTAGAAGATGAAAATGTTGAATATGCAGTGGAATAACATGCCTTGGGCTTGGGAAATGAGAGCATATGGCTTATGACATGAAAAGATGCAGGGGGGAAGAGAGCTTGAGCTCTTGCAAGCACACACACACAAACCCTAATAGAGAACACACAAGGTGAGAGGCTGAAAATCTTCTTCTTCTCTACTCAACACTCAACACACCATATACAAGAATAAGAGTACACACAATATGAAAGGTACTCAACCAAATACATACACGGGTTCTCTATAGTGTGAACCCGACTAAATGAGCTGGCGCTATAACTATGCCAGTCTCTAGAGTGGCTGTCACACAGCCTGTCATCCCACTGGCCGCATATCTCCCAGGATCTCACCAACCATGCCAGTGGTGTAAGTGTGGGGCCTATCCCCCAGGCGGGTCATCAGTGTCCACCGCCTCACTAGAGCTCGATATCTCAACACTCCCCCTCGAGCTCAACTCCATCTCATGTACACCAAGCGAAGCCCTGAATCTGCGGAGCTTCTCTGTACCCAATGCTTTGGTGAAGATGTCAGCTACCTGATCCTCTGTGCTGACATAAACAAGGTCAAGGTCTCCTGCCAAGACCTTCTCTCTCACGAAGTGGTAGTGGACCTCTATGTGCTTCGTACGAGCATGAAAGACTGGGTTCCTGGCCAACTGTATACTGCTAATGTTGTCACAGAAAATGACAACTTGTCTATCCACTGATAGACCCAAATCTCCAAGTAGCTTTCTCAACCAAGCTACTTCACATGCTGCCATAGCAGCTCCTCTGTACTCGGCCTCTGTACTCGATAGAGCAACCGTAGGCTGCTTCTTGCTGCTCCAAGTCACAGCAGCACTCCCCAAAGAAAACATGAAGCCACTAGTAGATCTCCTATCTGAGATACTACCAGCCCAATCAGCATCTGTGTACCCATGTACACATATCTCTGTCCCAGTCTCATAGAATAGTCCACAATGCAAAGTAGACCTCACATACCTCAGTATGCGTCTCACTGCATCTAAATGCGGTTTCCGTGGAACCTGCATAAACTGACTCACCAACCCAACAGCATAGCTCAAATCTGGTCTGGTGATCGTCATGTAGATCAAGCTTCCTACTATGCTCCTGTACATAGTAGGATCCTCCAAGATCTCTCCTGAATCTGCACTCAACTTGCCATTTTGATCCAATGGCACAGAAATAGGCTTACAGCCTGTCATACCATACTTGGACAACATGTCCAAGCCATACTGTCTCTGCAGTAATCCAATACCATGTGGTGACCTAATCACCTCAATGCCCAAGAAATATCTGAGCTCCCCGAGATCCTTCATCTCAAACTTCTGTCTAAGCAAGATCTTTACATCAAAGATCTCTGCATCATGGTCCCCCGTAATGATCAAGTCATCTACATAGATGACAACAAGCACAACCCCTCTATCACCATGTCTCACATACAATGAGAAATCTGCATTGGCTACATGAAAGCCAATAGTGACAAGATATTCAGAAATCTTGTCAGACCATGCTCTTGGTGCTTGCTTTAAGCCATACAAGGCTTTCTTCAACCTGCAAACATGCTCGGGGTGACCCACATCCTCATGACCAGGTGGCTACAACATATACACCTCTTCTTGCAAATCCCCATGCAAGAATGCATTCTTTACATCCATCTGATGTAAAGACCATTGCTTTGATGCAGCCACTGCTATCACAACTCTCACCGTTGCCATCTTGGCAACTGGGCTGAAAGTTTCCTCATAATCAATGCCATATGTCTGCGCATATCCTTTGGCTACCAATCTAGCCTTGTACCTGTTTATGCTCCCATCACTGTTATGTTTAACTTTGTACACCCACTTGCATCCAATGGCTTTCTTGCCTTCTGGCAATTGCACTAAATCCCAAGTTTCATTTCCATATAGTGCATCCATCTCCTCATCCATAGCTTTCTCCCAATTCACATTTCCAACAGCCTCATCAATGCATGTGGGCTCAACGACCTGCACAACCTTTGCCATATATGCATAGTGATGTGCCACATAACCATCATATCTAAATCTCTGCACAGGGTTCTTCACTCTCCCTGATCTTCGCAGCTTTTCATTCATGGCTTCCATAGCCTTCTTTACACCAGGTGTTCTCATAGCTGGGATCCCAAGCTCCTCATCAAGGCTCATATCTGAGCCACTAGACTCTCCATCAACATGAGAATGCCCTGCAGAAATGTCAGGCATACCAAGGGGCTCAACCACTTTCTCTTTTCCTTTACGTGATGTACTAATCACATTTGCAGGACTGGTATTATGACGCAGCCTGCCACTCCATGGTCTATCAACAGACCCACTAGATGAGGACTCTCCTGGTCCACTCAAAGACTGTGATTGCTGACCTGCATTCTGTGCAACCACACTTCCACTCACATCAGCCCCGACAGCTTCTTTTTCAGCAGCATACCAGCTGCTCATCTCATCAAAGACAACATCCCTGCTTACCCTCAACTCACGTGTAGCAGGATTATAACACCTGTATCCCTTTTGCTCAAGGGAGTATCCAATAAACACACATTTTTCAGCTTTCGGATCCAGCTTAGTTCTCAGCTCATCTGGCACATGCACATATGCAATGCATCCAAAAACTTTCAGATGAGACAAATCTGGTTTTCTGCCAGTAAACCTCTCCTCTGGAGTTACATCATGTATGGCTGCAGTTGGAGTCCTGTTCATGATGTATACTGCTGTAGAGACAGCCTCAGCCCAATAGCAATGTGGCATATTCTTCTCTTCCATCAATGCTCGCGCAATCTCTGCAATGTGCCTGTTTTTCCGCTCAGCAACTCCATTTTGCTGCGGAGTGTATCTGCAGGTAAACTGTCTCCGAATACCATTCTTCTTCAAGAATTCAGAAAACTCATTGGAGAAGTACTCTCCCCCTCCATCTGACCTTAGGCACTTTACATATTTTCCTGTTTGCTTTTCAACCAAAAACCTGAAATTCTGAAAGTGAGTGAACACCTCACTCTTCTCCTTCATGAAATATACCCACACTTTTCTTGTGTGGTCATCAATGAAAGTGACATAGTACCTGCAGCCTCCCATAGACACAGTCTTCGTAGGACCCCATACATCTGAATGCACAACATCTAGTGCATTTCTGCTCACATATCTGTTACGTGGAAACACATGCTTTGTTTGCTTCCCAAATTGGCATGCTTCACAGATTTTCTGCATACCTTCCACTTAAATTTTGGCAGCCCTGTCACAATTCCTTTTGTCTGCATAGACTTCAATCTCTGCACATTCACATGACCAATTCTTTTATGCCATATGTCTGTGTCTGCAACAACTCCTGAACCATTTGCAAACATTGCAGCACTCATTTCAGGCATGTCTACATCCAACGTAAACATTCTGCCCACTCTGTTGCCTTTTGCAACCAACCTGCACTTGTCTTTGAAATCTTCAACATAACACCCATCAGGGTTAAACCGAACCTGCAAACCCTGCTCAATCATCTGGCCAACTGAAACCAGATTCTTTGTTATGTTCGGTACATGAAGTACATCTGCAAGGTACTTCACTTTGCCATCCTGCATAGACAATGGCACATCTCCAACGTGGGCAATTGGATGAGCAGTGTCATCCCCTGTTTCCACAAAACCTGGTCTTTCCGGGTTTTTCATCTCCTTGAACCACTCTCCATGACTCGTCATGTGGTTCGAAGCGCCTGAATCCACATACCATACATTATCTTTTTGTGCTGCATCAACATTTTCAGACATGGCATTCACAACATGCTGCATGACAAACAACCTTTCATTATCCTCATTATTTCTGCTTGAGGATGCATAGTTGTTTTGCTGCACTTTCCCATTTTGCATGTCAGCCTGCTTCTTATAACATTCTGACTGCACATGTCCTGGCTTACCACAATAGTAGCATTCACGTGCATCATTATATTGCCTTTGCCAATTTCCACGGCCTCTTTGACTCCCCCTGCCTCTGAATTTGCCTCTTCCACCTGCGTGTTGTTGTTGTTGTTGATTCTGGGACTGTTGTTGTTGCTGCTGCTGCTGGCCATAATTTTGATTACCTGTTCGGCCACCTCCTTGACCGCGTCCACGGCCTCCTCTACCTCGTCCTCTTCCTGAACTCGTGTAGAAAGCCTGTTGCTCTGAACTGTTTTTACTTTGTGAAGACTGTTGGTCTTCACCCAAGTTCTTCTCTTCGATAATCAGCATAGACACCAAATCTGTAAAGTTGGGAATGTTTTCCCGAGTCTGAATAGACATCTTGAACGCCTTATATTGTGGCCCGAGACCACGTAGACAGACTTCCACCTTGTCATCATCATCTACTGACACACCAATAGATGCAAGGGATTCCACAATACCCTTTATCTTCAACGCATAGTCATTCACAGACATGCTCTTTTTTTCCACAGTATGAAGTTCGTTCTTCAACTGTATCTTACGTGCCTTGGTATTTGTTTCATAGAGCTTTACCAAGGTGTCCCACGCCTCCTTGGGGGACTTGGCATCCTGAATGTGCCCAATCATGGTGTCCTGTATACTAATGGAAAGCCAATACATAACCTTCCTGGCTCCCTGGTTCCAGTCTTTAAACTCTTTCACATCTGCAGCAGTCGGATTTATATCCGGTATCTCCGGTGCCTCTTCATGCTCACCTTCTATGTAGTCCCAATAACCTTTTCCCATCAGAAAATTCGTCAACCTGAACCTCCAAGCATGGAAGTTATTCTTGTCCAGCTTCTCAGCCACAATCTGTGTTATGCCATCATTAGACATCTTGCCAAACATACAATTTTACCAGAAACTGCACTCTGGTTTTTTTTCTGCACAACCTGCAGTATTTTCTGCACAGCGGTATTGTAGTACTCAACTGTCACAACCAGTGACTTCAATGTGCATACATACACCCAATGGCAACTGTAGACCTCTTTGCAGCACCCACAGTGTCTGCACAGTCAATCTGTCTTCCTGCAGTTCTTTAAACAGAGTTCTGCAGAGAATCGATGACTTACCAGCAGTGCTCGAATTTGCCTGCTTTCTGAAAAACAGAGGTCCAGACGCGCCCGAAACGCGTTTTCGGCCTGAAAATTTTAGTCCGAAGGACTGTATAGTTGCCCTGTAGCTTCACTCCCACGAAGAAAGCTCCTCAATCGGAGATCGTTTGCCGGTGCCTCCCGTAGAGCTCCCGACAAGGGTGTAGTCACCAACACAATAGGGAAGAGTAGTTGAAGCTCTTACCCTCGTACCGCTTCCTGTGGTTCTCTTGCTTGCAGCTCAGCCCTTAGCACGAACCAGGCTCTGATACCATGAAAAGATGCAGGGGGGAAGAGAGCTTGAGCTCTTGCAAGCACACACACACAAACCCTAATAGAGAACACACAAGGTGAGAGGCTGAAAATCTTCTTCTTCTCTACTCAACACTCAACACACCATATACAAGAATAAGAGTACACACAATATGAAAGGTACTCAACCAAATACATACACGGGTTCTCTATAGTGTGAACCCGACTAAATGAGCTGGCGCTATAACTATGCCAGTCTCTAGAGTGGCTGTCACACAGCCTGTCATCCCACTGGCCGCATATCTCCCAGGATCTCACCAACCATGCCAGTGGTGTAAGTGTGGGGCCTATCCCCCAGGCGGGTCATCAGTGTCCACCGCCTCACTAGAGCTCGATATCTCAACATGACATACCTATGCCTCTTACAAACAAGAGCCTCAAGGGTGATACACGAAAATATTAAAGATGAGCACTTAGTGTACATGTGCCCAACTTTAAACCACTCAAAACTGAGTTTGTCAACCTCTTTGGCTTATGGGATGAAGACAATGGCTTATGGTTGCACCATTTCTCCTTGGAAGATTGCCAAGGTAAGCATAGAAGCGGGTTGACGATGAAGACTTATAATGTGGCACTTAAGGTGTGTGCCCGGCCTCCAATGTTGATGAAGAAGAGCCTCCTTAGTGTTAAAGACCTCCTCCTTTGATGGTTAAGACCACATCAGTGTTAAGCAACACTAATGTTTGGTGATTAAGATCACCATTAGTGTTTAAAAACATGATTAGTGCTTAAGAGCACATTTCTAGCATCTAATGACACTTGTATTAGTGATTAGATTTACCATTAGTGTTTAAGAACACTCTTAGTGTTAAAAAACACTTTGGAATAACTCTCCTTTGCTAGATTAGAAGCCTCATTAGTGTTAATCAAACTATTAGTGCTCATAAGCACACTTTGAAAGGCTTTGTGAACTTGAAGATGATGAGGAAGCTTGATGACGTTTTGATGAATGAGACTTATGAATGCCTCATGTGGTTGGCCACCGCTTCAAAATCAAAACTAGGATCAACAAACCCTCACAAGATCACTTAGGTGATTAGAGCAAAGAGGGGAGGTTTAGAGCAAGAAAAGAAAAAATTTTAAAGCTTTAATGGAGAGCTTCAATGGCTTTGAAGGAGGCAGCCCTAGTTTTTCTGCTGTAGCAGACGAATGGAGTAGCCATTAGGGCTGAAATTAGGGTTGTAGCTCCTTGAGACATTGGGATTCAAAAGCCTTAAGGCAATGTAGCTTCTAGTTGCCTATACACAGCGAATCTGTGTATGGTAGCAACTGCGCCGGCTCACTCAGGGGGCGGCAATGCCACGGCAGCGAAGCAATACAACTGGCGATTGTGACGGTACGAACTTGAACACCCAAACCTCCTCTTTATTTCTCCAGTTGAAATCTCTCCAAGATATTGCCTCCAGTAGTAGCTAGAGGTCATCCATTGGCAGGGGGTTCAGCTCCACAAAGGAGAAGATAAGAAAAAATGACCTACTCTACACCACAAAGGGACCTAATCAACCAAAGCTCTAGATACCATGTTAGAATTCATGGTGCTCATGCTAGATCAAGTATGTGGAGGAGAGGGACTCACAAAATACAAGAAAATATCTTGCTTATTAAGTTGCTCAAATACAACTAGGCTTCTTGCTCCATTACAAAATGCCTTCTAGCTCCACTTTTAAATAGGTGAGCTAGTGGACCTTAAGTCCCTTCACACACACACCCTTCTCCTACCCTTTTATATGACCTTAGTCTTTTAATACATGTGGCTATTCAGTTTCTCGTAGTCAACGTAGACCCACAACGTTTAATTTTATTTGGAACAATCATAATCGGAGACAACCACATCATCTGATTAATCGGATATATGAATCTGACTTGAAGCATCTTGTCTATTTCCTCTTTCCTCCTTTTGGCATAATTTGGATTCATCTGGTATAGCTGTTGCCAGATAGGGATGGCATCCTCCTTCAGATAGATCCAATGTTGGTTGTGAACCTTGGATCAATCCCTTTCATGTCGGTGTAGCTCCATGCAAACACATCCTTATAGGATGTGAGCAACACCATGAATTCAACACCAACCTGGCACTAACTCGAACCATCTTCGGGTCATCATTAGTTCCTAGATTCATCTCCATCAACTCATATTCCTTGACCCGCTTGGAGTGATTTAGGTCCCCCTATCAAAATCCTTTTTTTGTTGCAATGATCTGTTGTAGGCTTAGGGTACTGCCATCATCGGTCAAAGCCTCGTAAAAATCTTTAGCTTCATCTGGACTTTGCCTTGTGCTTTGCGGGCCAGACTGATCCTTGGTGACTTCAACCTTGTGTGGAGGGCTTGGTCGATATCTGTCCATTATCCATACTATGTCAACCTCAAACAAGCTGATCAAGTTTGCATTTTATTGGAGATGCTCTTCCTCCTCATCGAGGTCTAATATTTCTAGCATGTTCAAACCTTCAGCTACTTCCAGCCAGGATGATTTCTCCACCTTCCACCTACTAGCAACAACACAAATCCTTACTTTCTTCTTTCCACACTAGATAGTGATCATATCCATGTCCAAATCTTGTTTTATCTACATTTGCTAGAGCCACCGTCTGCTGCCGCGAGTAGCATCGGCGGGTAAGCACCTTTGATATCCTCCATCCAAAAAACCACAACTACAATCTAGAAAGTATATCCACATACTTCAAGCGTGAGTGAACGGATCAATCCGAGTGGTTGCACTCCTTGCTAATTTTCCATTTTGATAGCAAACAACACTCACTCCCATCTGCTCAACCCAAGCATGCAGCATGTTGCATCCGATAGAATATTGACTCCGGAACTACCATCCGAGAGAACTTCTACTATATCCACTCTGGCCAACTTAACCTAGATCATTGGGATGGCTTCATCATAGACAAGGGCTTCCTTTGGTGGTGTCTACCTTCTCAATAGTAGAACAGCTGCTACGAGGGTGGCATCTTCTCTTCCTGAGAGTTTAAGCGACCCATCAGTTTTGCTACTTGAAGCTTGGCACCAGTAGTGTGAGTAACTGTTGCATCGACATGTGAATCGGATGACGCTTCAAATCTTCCCATAAATTGTACGGTGGCTTCTGAGAGCCTACTCAGGTAATCCACCCGCTTCTGTGCTACTGGACATCCTTCCGGCTGTGGCATCTTTGCACCTTGCATCAGCCTTTGCATCTCCACTAGAAACTCCACTAGAAAGGACACTTTGCCTTCTTCTTCTAGATTCATCTTCGGGAAACTGAATTGTGATTCTGGCCGACATATTGGTCTGAGATTTTTTGGCTCCTTTTTCCCAATGCCTTTGTGACCTACTTCTTTTCCACCCAATCCGACACTTCCATCCGGACTTTTTGTTGTTCCTACAAGGTGACACCCTTTTTGCTTCCCCTTCTTATATGAGGTTGGTTCCTTCTTCACTGCCATGGCTAATGATTCGGCTTCTTCTTGTGTGGTCTATCGGGCTACTTCTTGCTCATCCCCAGAGCTTGGATTTTGACCGCATTTACTGTCGGTGGGCCGGATGTTGAA
This sequence comes from Cibotium barometz, assembly GCF_041138505.1. Lineage (NCBI taxonomy): Eukaryota > Viridiplantae > Streptophyta > Polypodiopsida > Cyatheales > Cibotiaceae > Cibotium > Cibotium barometz. The sequence goes on along the minus strand of NC_141102.1, from coordinate 38,662,837 downwards.
GCCTGGGCTCCCTCTACTTCTGTCCTATGCTTCCTCCATATTTCACAATCCAATTTCTGGTGGCCTTTCCCATGGCAATAAAATCATGTGAAGGCAGACCTTGGAGCACCGGCCACGTCCCTGGGAGGAAAGCTTCTACGTGGGCGGAATTGGGGTCTTTTGTACAGGTCTAGTAGAGCCATTGGCCCGGTGGGTTGAAATGCGACCACAATGAGAGCTTGAAACACCGGTTGTTGCAGAGGGGCTTTCCTACCATTGTATCGATAGGCTTCAGTTGTATGTGTGGTCATTCTGCAAATGGCACACCAAAGTTAATTCAAGCCACACTCTTTAGCTCCATGTCCATGATTGCAACACCTTGCACACCAAGTGCCTAACCGGATGGTAGGAGTGGACTTTGCACCTTCACTAGTCAATTGTGACTGCAGCCAACAGTTCCTTGGTTGTCTTTCCTGCATTCTTGCTTTTTTACCATGCTGCCTTGCAATCTTCCTCCTCCTCCTGTGATTCCTCACTAGTTGTAGAATCATTGAAATCATCCTCCTCATCCGAAGATCCAGGTGAGGACTTCTTGGAATTCCTTTTACTCTTAGAATTGCCTTTGCCTTTGATGGAGCCTACCAGCACTTGTTCGGTGCTGAGAGCGTAATCAACAAGCTACTCCATAGTTATGGTAGTTAGGTTGGCACCAAATATGGAGTTTGAGTTCCTTGCTAAGACCCTTCATGACATAAGAATTGAAGACTTCTTCCACAGGCCGATTAGCTACATCCAGCCACTTGCATCCAACTGCCAGAGAAGCTTCCAAATATGGAGTTTGAGTTGCTTGCTAAGACCCTTCATGACATAAGAATTGAAGACTTCTTCCACACGCCGATTAGCTGCATCCAGCCACTGGAGAAGCTTCCTAAATTTTGTAGCAGAACCCTCCACTGTCACGTTCTTGAGGTTTATTCTACACACCTTATCTAGTACATGCACGGATGTCTTGTCTTCTCGAAACCATTGAAGGAAGGCATCATGGATGGCATCATAAGTGGGGAAATGGGTGAACTCATACTAGGCAACCCATTGAGTGGAACTCTTATGGAGTGTCGAGAAAAATGTGGCCTTTTTGAGGTGATGGTTCATCGGGTCAGGTACATTCACACATAAAGCACTGTCAAACAGTAGGATGTGAGCATTCAAATCCTCCAAGGTTTTCCCAGAGAACTTTGGGTACTTCACGGTGAGGCAACTAGTTCGTGCAGCATGGTTGTTTGTGGAGGTGGTATGAACAATGGTGGTGGGGGTGGGGTAGTAGGGGGTGATTGGTTCTTCTTCTAATTTGGGAGTCGGGTTGTTCTGGTTCAGATTTGGCAGGTTGTTCTTCAAGGTTGGAGAACAAGAATTGATGAGCTTTGGCAATGACTTCTTTTGAAACAATGTGCCCAAGCAACATGCCACTTCCCAGGCCGGATTTAGACACAGTCGGGGCTTCCTTGCACTTTGTTAAACACAACATTAAATGGTGGAGGTGCAAGCACTTCTGTCCAAGTATGTTGAAATCATCTAGAAAGGCCCTCATAAATGACGTCAAATACTCTGCAAAGATCTCATGTACCATCTGTTGAAAAGTGGCTGGGACATTCTTCAGGCCAAATGTCATTACATTGGTGGAAGCACTCAGTGATGAAGGCCATCTTCTCCCAATCTTTCGGTGCCATGCAAACCTGGTTATATTCGTTGAACCCATCCAAGAAGGAATACATCTCATGTCACACCCCACTGCATCCAATATTGCATCCGTTGTTGTGAAAGGCAAGGGAAAAGGATCAATGATGGTTGCATCATTTAACTTACGGTAATCCACACACACCTGGAGCTTCTAAATTTTTTTTGAAACAATAACTATGGGTGACAACTAGGATGCACGATCAAGCGGACCTTGGGTTCTTCTGCTTCTATGACAAGATTCATGTCAACCAGCTCATCTTCTTTCACCCTCCTCCTAGATTGCTACAATTCCTGCTCAAAAGCTTCTTCTGCTGCTATCACTTCTTCATGGATATCAAAAGTTTTTGCCTCCCCAGGGTGGTCTCCATTAATGGTGGTAGGGTCAACATATCGCCCCCTGCTTGGTTCCACCTAGTCACCTTCGGAATCCCCCTCCGAATCCTACTTTGATCGGTATTTATAAAGAATGGATTCCACATCGACCTCAAACAAACTAACCAGATCCACATTCTGCCCCGCAGCAGGTATTCCTCTTCCTCATCGAGACCCAATCCTTCCACCATATTAACCCCCGGCGGGCTGGTGGGCTCCACTCTCTGTCTGAAAACTACGAACAATTTTAGCTTCTTCTTCCCTTTCGGCATTGTGATCACATCAGCATGCCAGTCTTGCTTAATGTGAGCCTGTCACAACCATGGATGACCCAAGAGCATAGGGTAAGCCCCCTTAATATCCTCCATCCGCAGCACCACTACTGGAAGAAAAATCCAGAAATGTCCATGGTCAATCCACAGACCAACCCCAACACTTGTAGCCGTCATTGATGAACCTCCATTTTAATGGCAAATGGTGTAGGTTCCTATGTCTCAGACCTAACTTTTCACACATCATATTGGACAGAATGCTAACTTCGGATCCTTTGTCCAATAAAACATCAGGAATCTGTTCACCCGCCAACTTCACAGTAATGAGTGATCAGAACAGCTTCATCAAACACCGGAGCTTCAACTTTGGAATTGGAAACATCTACAGGTCTACTTGTACTGATGGCTTATCTAGGCATTCCGCTACCGGGCTCCTCCGTGCCCATAAGCTGGCGGATCAACTGCTGTCGCAACGTCGGTTTCAGGGTGAGAAACTGTTCCACTATCATGTGAATCGGCTATTTTTTCAATGCCTCCCATACATCATATGTCAGACTACTGTCTCTACGGATAGGTCTCAGAATCTTTGTCGCCTTTGGCTCCACCATGACCGATGGTACCCTCAGATCAGAGCCTCCACTTTGCTGCCCAGAGGGCTCAAAAGGTTGAATCCCCGTGACCCATTCCATGACCTAAGTCTTAATCTTATCCTAATCCTACCAATCCATTGCTGGCTGCTTTCCTTTCCTACCCGGAGCACCATCCTTTGTGGGCTGCATAGGCGGTATTCCTCTGGAGCGAGTGATAGCCATCACCGAGGGCTCCTAGTTAGACTGATCTTTGTCCCTCACTTCCGGCTCATCTAGAGCCACGATGTCCACCGAATGCACCATAGGTGGTTTGGAGGAGGACAAAGGTTCAACTGTTCCCCGGCTGTTGTCCTTCTCCGCCCTGTGTCATTTCCACACCTCAAACTCCAACTTGTGGTGGCCCGAAGCCTCACCATAGAAGCCCACCATCTTTCATACCATTGTTTGTCCATCCTATCCAGCATCAGCAGCAAACCTCATGCATGGCCGGAAAGGACGGCGCACCTGCTTAGGCTGAGCAACAGTAGGAGTCACTGGGGAGATGTCGGCTGGACCATCGACACTGTGGCAACCGATGCCCCAACTGTAGACTGCAGAGCTCGCCCCGCCTACTATATCTGCAAGTATCAATGGAGTGCATCGCCATCCGAAAAATCGCACACCACAAGTCATTCAAGCCACATTATTCCGCCATATGGCTAGGGTTTTGACAGTGAGTACACCATGCTCCTGACCAAGTATGCTAAGAAGTTCTTGCGCCACTTTTAGAATCCAGAGCTCCGATCTCACTGACCCTTCCTGGGCCAATTTCCCGACCTTCTTGCATGAACTTCTTCTCCTCTCATGGTGCTTCTCCTCCTCATCATCCGACCCATCACTGGTGTCCGATTTGTCGAAATCCCGATCCTCCTCATCATTCGAGGAATCCATTAAGAGAACGCTTGGACTTGGCTTTACTCTTTTGTTTAGTGGTCGTCACCAAGACTCGTTTAGAACGAACAGCCGCTTCCACTAGATCTTCCAAGGTTGCAACGTCACTAGCCACCACTGCCAGCTTCAACGGTTTGCTCAGTCCTTTATGAAATAAGAATTGAGGATCTCCCCCGCCGAATGACAGCCGCCTTCTTGTAGAGGGTCGTAAGAAAAGCTGCCTTCTTCGACTGGCTGATCCACTGCACTTAGAACATTAACTCGCCATGCATTGTTGAACAACAAAACATGGGCATCTACGTCATCCGATGTACGCCTGAAAAACTTTGGGTATTTGACCATCATGGCAGCACAACAGGATGGTTCACTGGCCCAAACTGAAGGCGTTGGCAGTGGTGGAGGGATCGGTGGGACTCTGAGGTGGTTCACCAGGGTGGAAATAGCAAGTTAGGCAGAGAGTCCGGAGAATGTAGAAAAACCTCTTCAGCAACATGGTTTCTTTTGCCACAAGAGTTCCTACCTCGGGGTTCCTACCTCGGGGGGGTGAATGAGTTCCGCACCATCCCCATCTTCCGAAGAGCCTCCAAAACATGACAAATAGTTGAACATTGAAACCGTCAAGTTTGCCACATAGCATTGATGTGGCTCATCCCGTTTGGACATGAACCCATCAGGTTCCTACTACTCGAGAGTTCGTTTGTAAAATGTGGTCGCCAAAGTGTTAACAGTGAATGCTGTCAATAGAAAAGCATACTTGAAAAACAGAGATAGAATGTAAACAATAGTGTGAGCAGTTGGCCCACCTTAGTGTGCATGTTTCTCTTTTGAAGGCGGTTGGATTCTTTTTGGAGCTTGGCAAAGGAGAAGGGGTCACCCAGCTAATGTCTTCTCCCTTCTGAGTCTTACAAAGCCAGCCCCCCATGGGCTGTTGTATGCTGCCTCTTGTTCTGCAGTTAGATGGTTTTTAAGAAAATTCTAAAACACAGAATGGAGGTGGGGTTCTTATGATTACCCAGCTTGTGCTCATTGTTCACATGGTCTCACCATGTACTCATGCCATGTACTCATGCTTGGCAGCCGGGGTGATATCTGTGAGGCCAACGAGGGGAAGCTTTAGGCACTCAGCCCACCAAAGCCTCTGTGAGGGTGGTTTTGTGTCGTTGTGTAGGGTGATGATTGTCCTAGCTCGTAGCCTGCTGCACCAAGTCTTCAGCATCGGTTTGCACAAGTATTGTGTGCTAGGGTATGTTGAGAAAATCTACTAGGCGAGTGATGCCTAGCCACTACTGCACCTCAACATTCTCAGTGACAATTCTATTGTGAACAACTAGAAAGTCACCATGGTTGCGAGCAAAGAAGGTGGCGCCCGCGAGAGAAGAGAGAAGAAAGTTGTAGGCAAAGCGAAGGCTTGCATATGCATACGGTTGTATAGATGTGAACGAGAAGAGGGGTCATGTGCGAACTGTAAGATTCTTCCCTCATAGAGACCAACACTTTTAAATTCCTCATTGAGAGGCATAGTCGTTGATTCTTTTCCATAGAACAATTTCTATCAAGGATTTACTTCAGCTATCATACCATAACAGAATTGAGTCTCATTTTAGGAATCCATCAGTCCTACCTAATCCCATCCACCCTCATGGGTTAGCCAACCACTGTAGTGATGGGATCTATTTAGGAATTTGGTTAGGTTTTTTCCCGGGTACCAGGGAAACGAGTTCCCAGGCCCCCTAGCTGGATCTTCATGCAGATTTCAAGCTAGTCACACCACTTACACACCCAATATGAAATTGCCTTTTTCACAGATTTAGCTGTCTTTAAAATAATATTTTAATGAAACCATAGTATCAGTGATCATAATCCTCCAAAATATCCGGTGAAACTCTAATTTCCAATCATCGGTGTACCTATGACATCATTGGTAACCAGAACGCTCACCACCTATCCACTCAGGGACCTTTTCGATAGTTCCTAGCTCATAGTACCCGACAATATATTCACTTATAAAAATCCAGATGGAATCTCTATTGAAGATCAACAAGATCAACCAACAGATCCATATAAAAGAGGCATGGACTCATCCGTTGAAGACCACCAAGGTCAATCAACTAGATACATGCCTGAATTCAGAAAACAACTCTTACTCCTTATTCTAATATCTTCCTCGACGCACGTGTGGGTATCTTCAGTTACCCAGAGCCCGAGCATCGTATGGTCAGCACCCTTTAGGATCCTTTGTAGGTCACCTAGTGCTTCACTATCATAGGCTGCTTCCTTGGTCCCTCATCCACCATACCGGAAGCTCACCATTTAAATCGAATTGAGGCTGGTCAAGACCTTGGTCGAGCTTGCTACGTGAGACATCCTCCATTGACTCTCCGTCAGCTATTGCAACTTTATCAGTTAGGTCTCCACACGACCTTATTCACAAGATGGTCAAAATGCTTCCCAAGCATTCTTGACATAAAATAGTCATTTAAAAAGAGGTCATAAATATAGTTTCTATAACAAACTCACATCTTTCCACATTCACATCAATCCACATTACTTATTCCACATTCATTTCGTATTTTTTCCCATTCTCATCACATTATTTTGCATCTCATCACATCTTTCCTCATTTATCCTCATCACATCTCATCCTCTCGCATCTACCCATATCCACATCTCATCACATCATATTCATTCACATCTATCCCGTTTCACATCACATCACATCACATTCATTCACATCACATATCATCCATTCACATCCCATATTATTCATTCACATCCCGATTCACATGACATCACATCTCATTCATTCACATCTCGATTCACATGACATCACATCTTATTTATTCACATACATGATATCACATCTCATTCATTCACATCCCGATTCACATAACATCACATCTCATTCATTCACATCCTGATTCGCATCACATCACATATATTCACATCCGTCACATTCATTTACATCATATCCATTTACATCCATCACATTACATTCATTCATATCCATCAAATTTATTCTCATCACCATCCCATCACATACATTCTATCCACATTACATCACATCACATCTACCCTCATTATGTCTCATTCATACACATCTCATCTCATTCATCCTTATCCATCCAGTCGTTTACATGCACGACTACCCACATCTATCCATACATTCATATCTATCACTTCACATCCACATGTATTCATGTCACATCACATCTCTTTACATCACATCCATTCTTTCACATACACATTCACATCTCTTTACATCACATCACATTCTTTCACATACACATCACATCACATTCTTTCACATACACATCACATCACATTCTTTCACATACACATCTACATCCATTCTTTCACATACACATCCACATCCATTCTTTTGCATACACATGCACATCCCTTCTTTCACATATATATACACATCCATTCTTTCACATACTCATCCACATCCCTTCTTTCACATATATATCCACATCCATTCTTTCACATACACATCCACATCCATTCTTTTGCATACACATGCACATCCCTTCTTTCACATACATAACCACTTTCATTCTTTCACATACACATTCACATCCATGTACTTTCCATCTCACCCTTTCACATATCCTCTCATCTCATTCTCATCCACATCCATTCTCATTACATCACATCTTATCACATCCATTCACATCCTATCGCATCCCATTTACATCTTATCACATCTATTCACATCCCATTTACATCTTATCACATAACATTTACATCTTATCACATTCCATTTACATCTCATCACATCCGTTCCACATCCTATTCCCATTTAGTAGTTTTACTACTTTGATATTGATAATGGGACTTTTCCTAAATTTCTGCCAATTGCTTGGCCTAGATAAAGGTTCTTTTTCTCGACAACTATTTTCATATTCTTTCTTAATTTCTCAAATGAATTAAATTCAATATTCCTCTTTTGGAATAGAAGAATTCAAGGAAGCATTTGGCTTATGTTTCTCTAAGAGGAGGTTCATTGGAACAACTGGTGGGGAGTCGTCAAGGGACGTCGCTCACGACAAAGCCTACCGAGGTCTTGACCAGCCTCGGTACGGTTAAAATGGTGTGCTTCTGGTATGATGGGTGAGGATCGACGAAGCGGTCCCTGAGTGAAGTGCTAGGACACCTAAGGAGGATCCTAGAGGGTTCTGACCAGCAGACTCGTGGTTGCTAGGACACCCACAAGGAAGATTTTGGATGGACTAAAAGGAAAGATTTTTGGGAACCAAATTTTGATACTGGATCTCGTTGGTTGGCCAGCTGGTCTTCAACGGAGAGTTCAGAGGATGTTATTGTAATACAATGAACTTGGAATTTTGTAAAATGATGATAAAAAATATTATGATTTTTATTGAAGGATTGTTTTAAAGCCAGTCAAATCTGTTATAAATGGTAATTTCATATTGGGTGTGTACGTGGTATGCCTACCTTAATTTTTGCATGAATCGCTGTGGCTAGGGGGCCTGGGAACTCTTTTCCTCGACCTGAGGAAAAACCCAACCAAATCTTTATAAAGGAATCCCACCAATACAGTGGTCGGGTGGTTGGCTAACCCATGGGCTGGATAGTTTGGTCAGAGGATTCCTAAGAAACAACTAGATACGATTAGTTATGTTAATTAGTTTAAATCTTGAGAAGACCTTGTTTTCTGGGAGGGGATCAACGGTTGTGCCTCGTAAATGAGGACAAAAGCGGTGATTCCATGGACCAAGTGCAAGTCTCTTCTTGATCTCACTATGTGACTTCAGGTTTGGTCAGATCAGTTTAACTAGTTAAGACTTTGACTCGTTAGAGTAATTTCCCTGTTAGAAGAATTTTCCCATGGCGGAATCGCCCGTGCCTTTCGGGTGAGGGGGGTCTTCCGGGCTTGGTCTTGGAGGGACTGCCTGGGCTAGCCTCTCGTCTCGGACATCCACGGGCAAGGCCCCGAGTGTGGATCCCCACCCCGTGTGGGAGACCGACGTCGCTTCTGCCGCCGCGCCGGCGGCGGGGGCAGGTGCACCGCGAAGGGGGCAGGGACCTCACAGCTGGTATTCGAGCTCTATAGAAAGCTAATAAGGATAAACAAATTCTTATCAAAGATTGATTTTTAAAAAAAAACATTTTTCATAATGCATTTTCATTCCACAAGTCTCATTATTAATAAAGAATTTTAATCAAAGAAATTATTTTTTTAGATGGAAGTTCCATACTTATCTGGTGTTCCCGACCCCACCCAGTCCTCACAAGACATGACTACATTCGCCTTTGAGCATCTTATCTCTTCCGCTGTTGCAACTCGAACAAGCTTTGTCAGACTCGCACGCCATTTTGAGGATTTATATTTTCCTGACTTAGCGGAGAGATGACAGCATAAGTGGTTTGCAGGGTAGTATGTCCACACCTCTTGCGACCAACGTGCAATGCTGAGGTAGAACCTCTCATTGGCCATGATTTTGATAAAGTTGAAAGTGGTACATGGTATCATTCTATATCATTCAATGCCTCAGAATTTCAGACTTTCATGCCAAATTTACAGACTTCTTAGTCGCTTTATTTCTAAGGAGAAGATAATAGCTCCCTTGTTGGCAGTAAGTAAACACTTGTATCAGGTCATGGCTATGGCGGCCCAATACTGCCGTCTTATGCGTCTCCCAAGGAGATTTTGATTTTTGGATCCGAGCCGCTCTATGTACATATTGCAACTTTTTTATTAATAAAGAAATGTTTTCTGGAGAAAAATTCCCTGTTGTATAAGTGATTGTTTATGGACGAACTGATAAAGAAAAATCTGTTACCAGACATATGTCATAGATCTCCAATAAGATCATTTATCTTGTTAAAAAAAAATTATTTTTCGAATCCCTTAAGTCTAAGGATCTCGTGGATGATATCAAAATAAAAATTTAACAAAATATCATTTTTGGCAGAATCATGAGATGAGGAAACTGTGGCTGCTGTCAACTAGACCCTCTCTCTAAAGATGATGAGCTTGACCTCGACATTCGCAAAGCTCTTCATAGAACTTAGCCAAGGACCCTTCAAAGGAGAAGGGGAGAACCTGGGCGAGGCTGTGGAGAAATGGGTGGAAACTATGGAAGAATATTTTGACGTCATAGGCTACAATGAGCGGAGCAAAATGGCTCTTGCCACGCTCAAAATAGTGGAAACAGCTAGAGTGGCATGGAGGAACCATTGTGACACCAACTATCTGGATAGGAATACTGAGTCTTGGGACAACCTTAAACCCTATTTGAGGAAGAGATTTTGTCCCCCTGGGTTTTTGGAAACCAAAATGAACGAATTCTTAGAGCTAAAGCAAGGGAGAAAAACCATCCAGGAATATCACCAGGCCTTCACTCTTCTACTCAAATATTCACCACCTCTAGATGAAGAGCAACTCATGTGGCCAGGTTCATTCGGGGAATGAACGAACCCTTGGATACACTGGTCAAGAATGCCAAGCCAGTGTCCATGGCACAAGTTGTTAGAATGGCGAAGGACTTTGCCAAAGCCTTCATCGTGAAAGTCCCGCCCAAAGCCAGCTCCCTCATCCTCTAAAAGATTTCAGACACCGGGAAGTTCTTCCAACTTTCCGCCTCCAAAGAGACACCAAGGTCCTAAGCCAGAATGTGGAAACCGGAAGCTTCAGAAATGAAGGAAGACCTTTCCCCCGAAGTACATTCTCAGGAACTCCGACTCTCTCCAGAATGCAAAGGGAAGAGCTTCGAAGTGAGAACAAATGCTTCGGACGCTCAAGGATTGCCCATCTCCTTCGGTGGGCCAAGGAAGCCAGGGTCCCAGAGTTCAGAGACTGACTCCTTCATTTCACTCCAATCAGGGTCCCCCGTGCTAGAATCAGGGTAACCCAAGAAGAGTGCGAGCTCAGCCTGCAACCTCCATGGAAAGCAACTTTCGAACAACCTCCCAAAATTGGAATAACCAAAGAGAGAGAGTTCCGCGTCAGACTGCAGAGCAGACCCAGAGCAGTCACCATAGCTGAGGAAGTAGAGGAAGAGAAAGGACAGATCTATGCAGCAATAGAGCATCAGGAAAATATTCGTCAATTCTCAGTCCTCTAGATTCCAGCAGAGTACCAGGGTAAGCAATTCAAGCTTTTGATTGATTTAGGCAGTACTCATTCTTTTATATCCCCAAGATGTCTGCGTAAATTAGTCCTAAATCAAAAATTAGGGAAACCTATGCAAGTGGAATTAGTCTAGTGGGAAGATTCTTTTCACTCACCTCCTTGAGATTGACTAATAGAGTGCCAGTTCAGAGTCCTACCCCTCGGAATATATGATGGAATCCTTGGAATGGATTGGCTCCAAAAGAATCAGACTGACATTCATTGTCACAAAGGAACCATCTCTTTCCTTGACCTTCACGAGAGTAAAGTTCAAGGAATTGGAATTTTTGGATCCCCCACAGTGCTACAATTAGTCAAGGCTTCCAAATTATTAAAAGGGCTCAGAAAGAGAAAAGTTGTGTATGTCGTTAAAATGAGTCCTGTAGACATAAAATGCAAGGCTAAGAAACCAGAGTGGTTAAGTGAGTATGCAGATGTGTTTCCTGAAGAGCTAACTGAGATGCCTCCATCTTGTGAAGTAGATCATGAGATCAAATTAACCCTCGGAGCTCAGCCACCAGTAGCCCAGCGTGCATACAAAATACCACTCCTTGAAGCCATAGAACTTAAGGAACAATTAAGACAACTGTTAGAATAGGGATTCGTTAAACCGAGTGTCTCACCTTGGGGTGCGCCCGTTCTCTTTCAAAAGAAGAAAGATGGAACGTTAAGACTTTGTATTGACTATAGAGGACCGAATCAATTAACAATTAAGAATAAGTATCCTATTCCTAGGATTGATGAACTTTTGGATCGGTTAAGTGGGACCCAAATGTTCACAAAGATAGATCTCAAATCTAGGTACTACCAGATCAGAATCAAGGAGCAGGACATCCCAAAGACAACATTCAATACTCACTATGGGCATTATGAGTTCACAGTCATGGCGTTTGGATTGACTAATGCCCCGGCGACATTCATTCGTCTTATGCAATATATTCGCAGAGAATACTTGGATGATTTTGTTCTTGTCTTCTTTGATGATATCTTGGTAGACCATGAAGATCATGTGCACAAGGTCTTGGAAATCCTAAGGAAACACCAACTCTTTGTTGCAAAGAAGAGAAAATGTTCTTTCTCTGTTGACCAGGTGGAATACTTGGGATTCATAGTGTCAAAGGATGGGATTTCTCTTGACCCCGCAAAGATCCAAGTAGTCGTAGAATGGCCAGAACCCAAGTCAGTAAAGGAATTCAAAGGATTCCTAGGGTTAACTAGATGGTATAGGATCTTTATACCTAGGTATGCTCAGATAGCATCCCCCTTAACTAACCTTCTCAAGAAGAGTACACTTTTTCAGTGGACTGTAATGTGTCAAAGTGCCTTTGACAAGCTAAAGACAGCCTCAGTAACCAACCATGTCCTTAAATTGCTAGATTTTACCAAACCCTTTGAGATAGTTATTACTGATGCCAGTGGGATTTCCTTAGGTGGTGCTCTGATGCAGGAAGGTCATGCAGTGGCCTATGAATCCAGAAAACTCATAACACATGAGAGGAATTATGCCGTCCAGTTACTCTCAGTAGTGTATGCTCTGAGAAGTTGTGGAGACATTATCTTTTGGGACAAAGGTTCACCTTGACGATAGATCATCAAAGTTTGAAGTGGATCTTCACCCAAAGGGATCTCAACATGCGTCAAAGGAGATGAATGAAAACCCTACAGGAATTTGATTTTGAAATAAAGTATCCGCCCGAGGGAAGAAAATGTGGTCAGATGTGCTCACCAGAAAAGCCTCCTTGCTTACAATAACAGTGGTGTCAAATCCATTGATCAATGATTCAAAGGAGAAAATCTTGCAGGATAAATTCTTTGCCCCTATTGCTACCCTTCAGATGTAGGAAAGCAAGACTCCACAGGAGATGACTCGAGTTCTTGGATACAAACTGGATGAAGGATGCATGTATTATAATAATCGTCTATGTATCCCCAATGATGAGGGAATAAAGGGAAGAATTCTGAGAGAAGCCCATGATAGCCTAATAGCTGGACATCCAGGGTTTATAAAAACCTATATGTCTGTGAAGAAAAGCTTCTTGTGGCCAGGACTCAAAAAGGATGTACTTGATCATGTGCGAAAATGCTTGATGTGCCAAAGAGTCAAGGCTGAGAGAGTCAAGATGCTAGGAAAATTGCAGCCTCTACATTCCACAGATGAAGTGGGCATGCATCAGTATGGACTTTGTCACCTTCAATGCAATCAGGTTATTACAACTCCATTTTTGTGGGAGTTGACAGGCTAACCAAAGTTTCCCATCTGATTTCAGTGAAAGAAACATACTCTGCAGTGGATGTTGCCAGAGTTTTTCTTAAGGAGATCTTCAGATTGCATGGTTTACCCAGGAGGATAGTAAGTGACAAAGATCCCAAATTCACATCGAAATTCTGGACTGCGTTCTTTGAAGCAGTAGGAACTTTCTTGGATCTTGGCACAACCTATCACCTAGAAACTGATGGCCAGATGGAAAGGGTGAATTAGGTAATAGAAGATATTCTTCGGTCATGCTGCGGGCGCGGGCAGCAGGGAACCCAAGAAGTAGTTAAGTCATTTGCATCTGGTTGAATTTGCTTACAATGCTTCTTATCATCGGAGCATTGGGATGTGTCCTTTCAAAGCTTTGTATGGACAAGATTGCCTTACACCGTTGACTTGGTCTAACCCATTGATTAGAGTCGAAATGTCCAGACATGGACCAGCAGATGCAATTAATCCGTAAAGATATAAAGGTAGCCCAAGTAAGACAAAAGCATATGCAAATAAAAAGAGGTCAGAGAGAGAGTTTAAAGAGTCACATATGGTCCATTCGAGTATGACCAAAAAGAAGTTCCTTATCCTTAGAGCAGTACAAGAAGCTCTCTTCCAGATACTGTGGGCCGTATGCTGTCAAGTGGGTGATCTAGCCTACATGATGTATTCCATGTCAGTTTGCTTAAGAAGTATGCACCTAGCCCGAGTCACATGCTTGATGATGAGCAATTGATCTCTCCGACTCAAGGCCAGATTGTACTCCAACCTGAGAAAATCCTTGACGTTCGGGAGGGAGAAGATTCTCAGGAGCAGAGTCCTCAGAGAATTCTTAGTAAAGTGAAAGTTCTTCCCTCTAGAAGACACTACTTGGGAGAAAGAAGAAGAGTTAGCGAAGGATTACCCCCACTTTGCGAGATGAGGACATCTTGCGTTTTTCAAGTGGGAGAGGATGTAAGATTCCTCCTCAGCCTGAATAACAAATAAGGCTCCACATCAATCCATTGTAATCATCAGGGATTTCACTGACGTAAACGAGAACATGTGAACATGTTAATAACATATGTTAATAACACAAAAAATCTTGTGATCACATGCTATATTCACAAAGCTTTCACAAGGGTCTAAAAAAATTATCTGTCGGGCATAAAAAATCTTCTTAGGTGGCCACTGACCTGCTATTATGTGAAGATGGTAACATGAGAACATGTGAATAGCTTATTCCCATGTGTAGCCAAGCTTTTAAGGGGTTCCCAAATGGCAAGTGACCTGTTATTTTGTGAACGGTAACATGAGAACATGTGAATAACTTGTTCACATGTGTTATTATCACAAAAAATCTTGTGATCACGTGAATAGTGGCAATCATTCTATGTTTCTGAATACAAGAAAATATTATTTTTCTTTGTTTGGCCTAGTGAGATAAAAATTTCTAGAGAGTGGTAAATCAATATTGGGATATTTTTGGATAAATAAATTCTAAAAATATAAAAAAAATATTTCCTTGAAATAGAAAATAAAAAAAGATTTTCCAAGGTGCAATTGGAACTAAAAAAAATGATTTAGAAGACCTTAGTTTAAGAGTCAAGATTTTTTGAAAATTTTGGATTAAGGTTCTTATGGACTAATAAGATTAATCCAAGTGTTGGGATAATATAAATCCAAAGAATTAAAAAAAACCCAAAAATGAGTAAATGCCCACATAAGATGAAGAGTTGACTAAGTACTAGATTTATTACTTAAAAACTATGAAGTATTAATAAAAAAATGAGATATTTTGGAGTAATCATTCATTTTTGACACATTGGTAATAACGAGAAGGGGGCCTTCAAGGAGGCATCTATTTCACATGTGTGGATGAGTTTTAACTAAAAAATAATAGGATATTTTTATCTCTCCTCTCTCCTAGATCAAACCAAATCAAAAAGGGAGCCAAATTGGTCCAAAACTTGTCCAAATTCAGCCAAACTGAAGCTGAAAAATTCTAGAACTCGGTTGGACTCAGTTAGTGGCCTCCCTCACCTATACAAAGACCCTTTTGACACATTGGTAATAAGGAGAAGGGGACCCTTCAAGGAGGCAGCTATTTCACATGTGTGGATGAGTTTTAAACTAAAAAATAATAGGATATTTTTATCTCTGCTCTCTCCTAGATCAAACCAAATAAAAAAGGGAGCCAAATTGGTCCAAAACTTATCCAAATTCAGCCAAACTGAAGCTGGAAAATTCTAGAACTTAGTTGGACTCAGTTAGTGGCCTCTCTCACCTATACAAAGACCCTATTGACACATTGGTAATAAGGAGAAGGGAGCCCTTCAAGGAAGTGTCTATTTCACATGTGTGGATGAGTTTTAAACTAAAAAATAATAGTCTCTCCTCTCGCTCCTAGATCAAACCAAATCTAAAAGGGAGCCAAATTGGTCCAAAACTTGTCCAAATTCAGCCAAACTGAAGCTAGAAAATTCTAGAACTTAGCTGGACTCAGTTAGTGGCCTCCCTCACCTATACAAAGACCCTCATTCTTTTGTATTCTCATCTGTGAACTAAACTATGCCGGTATTACTCTAAGATAAGCTTATTTTCTATTATCCTCCAAAAACTCTCTACAAATTGAAGAGATTGGAGCTTCTCTCTCTCTTCAATCTTCCTTGGAGACTTCATCAACATACCAAACCAATTGATTAGCTGGGGCCTCTACTTTGATCAAAGAATCAAGCAATCTATAAGGTAAAATGTGGTTTATGGTCTTTTTTCTTTAATCTCCAAATGTTTCTCTCTTCTCAACCCTCTCAAGCTTGAGAAGCATTCAATTGAATGGCTTTTGAATACAATTGAAGTTCTTTAATGAAATTGTAACGATAAAACACAAAAATTTTCATTTATGCTTAAATTATAATGTTTTCTAAGCATTTCTCTCTCCCCCCCAAAGAATGGTCATTCCTATGACCTATTCTATATTCAAATTGCTTCTCATGAAGCAATTCTCTAATTAAAAAGTAATTTCTATGCTTGTCAAATTAGAGGCCAAATAAGTGGCTTTTAAATGCTTTTATGCTATTTAATTTATGAAAAAATTAAGAATCAAGTCGATAATTAGACATTGGTCCAATTAATGGTTATTCTAATCATAGGGATATTACTAAACTTTATGCTTTCAAATTATTGAGAATTATCAATAATAGCAGCAGAGCTATGGTAAAATTTTTGAAAAATTAACACATAAATCATTTTCATTCATAATATGAAAAGAGGACTTCCTACCATATTCTAAGATTAATCATCCTAGTCTCTAGATTAATTGAATGATTCTCATTATAATCATGGAAAAGTTTTTTTTATGTTTATGCATAAATAGTTAATTAGGAAAAAGAGAAATTTCTAGTAATTCATTTTTATGTTAAAAGAGAAATCTCCATGACAATGGAAATCCATGTATTCCAATGAAGTAAGAGAAAATTTGGGATGCTAAAATAATGTATATTTTATTTAAAAATTAAAGAAAGATTTTAGTTAAATTTATCTTTTTGCATAGATAAATTTAAATGATGAAAGAGGAATTCCCACCATATTGGAATTCAAATATTTAAATGAGAAAAGTGTAATAATTATACCTAATGAATTAAGGTTGAGAAATTATGTGATAGAAGGATTATCTTTGGATATTTTAATTGGCAAAATCACTAAATGGATATTTACCCAAAACTAGATGTTTATCTGAAGGGAATCCTTGTAGAACTAAACCTAATGAGTTTGGTTAGACTACGAGAGGGATGAACAGTAAACCTACTTTTCCATCTCTCTATCTAAATCAAGTAAAATCTTCATGAGACCAATTCGAGTTTCTAATCACAAAGAATAGACTACCGGAACTAAACAAGTTTTTCCTGACCAAACTCACCAAGAATCTAGTTGGACAATCAGACTGAATGATGGGTAGATTACCCTGATGAGAGATCAAGGATCCTTATTATATGAAACTAGGAATTATGGAAAAAGGGTTTTTGGAATCAATCTCAAACTGGAATTTTACTTGTATTGGAACCTCTGTTTTTCATTCAAAGGACTATTTTACACCAGAATGCTGGAGGAAGCATTTGGCTTATGTTTTTTTAAGAGGAGGTTTGTTGGAACAGTTGGCGGGGAGTCATCAAGGGACGTCGCTCGCGGCAAAGCCTGCCAAGGTCTTGACTAGCCTTGGTACGGTTAAAATGGTGCACTTCCGGTACGATGGGCGAGAACCGACGAAGCGGTCCCTGAGTGAAGTGCTTCGACACCTAAGGAGGATCCTAGAGGGTTCTGACCAGGCAATGCACGGGCTCTCGGTTGCTAGGATACCCATGCATACGTCGAGGAAGATTTCAAATGGACTAAAAGGAAAGATTTTTGGGAGCCAAATTTTGATACTGGATCGCGTTGGTTGTCCTGTTGGTCTTCAACGAAGAGTTTAGAGGATATTATTGTACAATACAATGAACTCAAAATTTTGGAACATGATGATCAGAAATATTATGATTTTTATTAAAGGATTGTTTTAAAGCCAGTCAAATCTGTTATAAATGGTAATTTCATATTGGGTGTGTACGTGGTATGCCTATCTCAATTTTTGCATGAATCGCTGGCTAGGGGGCCTAGGAACTCTTTTCCTCGGTACTACTGTGACGTGAAAAATTGATATCTTTCCATTGCCAATTTTGTGCATATTTTGATGGTTTCGCAATGGTAATAAGGTGAAAGCTTGTCCACGAAGATTGCGGCGCCCACAATGGAATAACGACGTGGTGATGCGACGGCTTGGCGGCTACCCCGATAACAGCATTCTATCTTCAAATATAATGGTTTTACTTGATTTAGGGTGCACACATTGTAAATGCCACAAGTATGCTTAATAAATACTTTGGTATGGTAGATAGGCTAGTGATGTGGAAAATAAAAGTGGGCCTTCATGCTCACATGGATTTTTATTGTATTATTAATATGGTATTCACCATAAGGCTACAAGTTGGGGAGTGTGGAAGGCATGTGGAGGAGTGTGTGTAGGTGCATAATTGGGAAAGATTCTTCTAGAATGCTTACATGGAAGAGGAGAATTCCGCCATGTGTAAGTGGGATCTCCACCTACATGCCACTTAGGCTTGGCTATTATCTTATCACACTCTCAAAGTCAAAAAGTCTTCAATTTAATAATCAATAGAAGACTTAGCCTAAGAGGACAATTGATGGTGACATCTACCCTTATGTCACTGAAGGGTTGAAGATTTTTATGTTGTAATTTGTAACAATGGAAGAGAGGGTGATTCTCCACCTATAAAAGGAGCCCTCCTCTCCCTTTCAAATCAAGGAATGAGCCTCCTCAATTGAGCATTTTGTGTCATTGCTATTCTCTTATCTTTCAAACCCTTATTCAAACACTCTCTTTACATGTGAATGTCTCATTTAGCATTAGCTCCTCATGCTTAACCCAATTTTGGACCTCTTTGATGATTCATGATAAGTGGGATAAGGAGTTATTATCTTGGCGGGCCTGTGACTTCTCAAGGTAGCCCTTGCCTTATTGCCGCCCTCCTTTGGAGGTACCAATGGTTTTAGCGGTAATGAGCATGTGGAAAGACTTTGGGGACCATAGGTAAATCTTTACGATTGTTCACTGAGCAATGTTAACCCTTACCCTCTAGCTTGAATCATGAAGGAGATGAAAGGCAAGAGGCTATGTGAAAATTGAGGTTGCAGTTTTTGTGGTCCAATACCCAAATTTCAACCGTCATCACTCGGGTATTGGTTTCTAAAATTGATCATATGGGTAGGAAGCTCTTTCTATGCTCTTTCCATTCATGTAACTAATTTCTTAATCCCTTACTTCATTGATGATTAGAATTTCTCCCAAAGTTGCTAATTTTTAGGTAAATTTTGGCAGTTTTATAGTCTTGTAGTAAAATGCTCATAACTTTTCGCTCGGTTGTCCGTTTTTTAAAGTTTTTATATGGGCGCGAAGCTCTCTTCAAGCTCTACACATCTATCTAGTCCTCTCTTGCACAGTCTATATGGATTTAAAACTGCAATTCTCTATGTATCTCTGTTTTTATAGAATTTTGGCAGTTTTATAGTCTTGTAGTAAAATACTCATAACTTTTTGCTCGGTTGTCCGTTTTTGAAAGTTTTTATATAGGCGCGAAGCTCTCTTTAAGCTCTACACACCTATGTAATCCTCTTTTGCACAATCTATATGGATTTAAAACTGTAATTCTCTGTGTATCTCTGTTTTTATAGACTTTTGTCCATTCTTTCTTCTTAATCATGATTAATTCCTCTTATCAAAAGGCCAATCCCATGTGTTTTATCCTCTTGTAAGTGATTGCTATATTCATTTGATTTAATATGTTCCGACCAAATCGTCCAATTCGAACGGATGAACCTTACCAATATTCTCCATATGTTTCCGTTCACATAATCCTGAGTCGGAAGATTTTCTTCCAACAAAGAATCGCCCTCTTGTTTGGAGCTGCAAGACTGGCTAAAATTCTTGCTTCTCCGGAGCCTTTCATCTTTCCTTCCATGAATTATGATCTCACCTTTGATGTGTATATCTTTATCTTAATCTAGGGAGAGAAAGGGAGGTGAGGAGGCTGTGAGGTTTCATACAAGTGTGTTTTGATTCTGAGAAGTGACCGAAGTCCAAACCCCAACTTCGTGTCACACTACCCAGGTAAAAACCCAACCAAATCTTTATAAAGGAATCCCACCAAGATAGTGGTTGGGTGGTTGGCTAACCCATGGACTGGATTAGGCTCAATGAGAAACAACTAGATACGATTAGTTATGTTAATTAGTTTAAATCCTAAGAAGACCTTGTTTTGTGGGAGGGGATCAACGACTGTGCATCGTAAATGAGGAAAAAGCGGTGATTCCATGGACCAAGTGCAAGTCTCTTCTTGATCTGACTATGTGACTTCAGGTTTGGTCAGATCAGTTTAACTAGTTAAGACTTTGACTCGTTAGAGTACTTTCCCCATTAGAAGAATTTTTCCATGGCAGAATCGCCCGTGCCTTCCAAGCGAGGGGAGTCTTCTGGGCCCGGTCTCGGAGGGACTGCCCGGGCTAGCCTCTCGTCCCAGACATCCACGGGCGAGGCCCGGAGTGTGGATCCCCGCCCCGCACGGGAGGCTGACGTCGCTTCCACCGCCGGATAGGTGCACTGCAAAGGGGGCAGGGACCTCACATTTTTGCGCCACTCTTGACAGATTTCATGTGGGTCTTTTTGGATGATCTGAGTGTGTTCAGGACTTCTATTCAACATTTGGAACATCTGCGCGACTATGTTTTAAAAAATATCGGGAGGTATCCTTCAGCTTAAATCTCTTAAAGTGTGCCTTTGTGGTTCAGAGTGGTAAGTTATTGGGCACATTATACAACAAGAAGGCATTGTTGTGGATCCCGATAAGGTGGCAACTACAATGCAAGCTCCAAGACCTGTCAATCTGAAGGAGTGTATGCCATTTTTGGGTCAAATTTGGTGGCATGGGCGGCATTTGTGGTTTCTGGCACATCTGGCAATTTCGCTAAATCTCGTGGTTCGTGTGGACCGCAAAGAATTTTCTTGGACAAAAGAATACGATCTGGCATATTGAATGTTGAAGATACAACTATCTCGTGCACCAGTTATTATTATGCCGCCTAATTGGGAGAAGTATTTTCATGTCTTTGTGGATGCTTCAGACACGGCAATTGGGAATGTGTTAATGTAGGAGCAGAGTGCTCGGGATGGTTCCAACCTCTTTATTAAGCAAGCTGTAGATTATCCTCTGCAGAGAAGAATTATTCAGTAACAAAGTGAGAGTGCTTAGGCATGATCTATTCATTGAATAATTTTTGGCATTATCTACCGGGGAGAATGTTCTATTTTCATGTGGACCATTCTGCATTACTTTATCTGGTGTGTGATATCAGAATTTAACCAGATGATTGGCCACGTGGATGCTGTTGCTTTGCAGGAGTTTGACTTTAAAGTCATTTATCAAATAGGATCTTAGCACATAGTAGGAGATTATCTTTCAAGACTCGATTCTGGAGAACAAGCTACACAAGTGGATGAGTTTCTGGATGCATCACTTTTTGCTGTTTCAAATGAAGCGGATCTAGTTCCTAATGCAGTTCTGCTTCTTTCCGTTCCTTGGACATGGTACAAGGAAATGTTTTGTTTTCTTTCTAATAGGTGTTATGGCAACTCATTTGACAAAAGATCAGTAGAGGCGGCTCGCATTGCGGAGTCATTCCTTTGAAGTCTACATTAGAGAATTGTACTACCGCAATGTTGCTGATGTGTTGTTGCGGTGTGCACTACCGCAAGAACAGGAGGCCGTGTTGCGGGAAGCGCATTGTGGAGTCTTGGGAGGGCATGTTTTGGGGAAGATTACTGCAGGCAAAGTATTCCAAGCTGGCTTCTGGTGGCCAACAATTTATTTTGATGCACAGCAGTTTGTGCTCAAATGTGATGTGTGCTAGAGGATGGGCCATCCGTCTCACAGAGAGACCGCATGCCCTTACACTAGATATTGCCACTTAAGCCTTTTCAAAAGGGGGGCTTGGACTTCATTGGGCCTTTTAAACCCGTAGCTACAAAGACAAGAAACCGGTATATTTTGATAGCAACAGATTACTACATGAAGTGAGTGGAAACTTGGGTGTTGCGGGATAACTCTGCTCTGTTAGTGGCAAAGTGTCTTTATAAGGATGTATTCACTCGTTTTGGCTGCCCAGTGGAGTTGGTCAATGATCAAGGGGGTCATTTTATTAGTAAAGTGATCAGGCGAATAACAGGTTTTTATTTGATTCTTCATAAGAAATCATCCCCCTATTATCTGCAAGCCAATGGATTGGCTGAATCATCAAATAAGAAGATTATTTGATGATTCAGCCAATGGATTGGCTGAATCATCAAATAAGAAGATTATTCTGACCAAGCTGGTTAGCAAAGCATCGGACAGATTGGAATGTTAAGCTTCTGTTAGCACTTTGGGCGTACCACACATCACTTTGGGCATAGCGCACAGTAGCTTGGAAGGGGTTAATCCAGTTTGCATGTGGATGTGGTCCGTTGTGCGAGTGGTTGCATGCAAAGGGAAAAATTCCATTTTTTGGATTTTCCCTTTTGTGTTCGCATACCTTCTTGCTTCTTTGAGCGCTTTGTGAGTTTTTTTGCTTCTCCGCACGCCCTTCTCTGTCTGCAAGCATGATGGCTCTAGTGTAATTTCTACTGTTGACTCCCATTCAGAACCTCGAGCTACCTATGATTGATGCTTGGCTGTGCAGGACATGCGTCTGAGGATTTTTGCAAACCTTCATTGGTCACACGAGTGCCAGTGCATCCTTTGGCATATCAATTGTTGCAGAAGCTTCAGGGTGGTCACATGGTGGAAATCAATGGAGAAGTTAGAGAGTTAACTGTGAAGCTCATTCAAGACCGCCTTTCCTTGCATTTAGATGGTGCCATTCAGGCTCTTGTTCACACGGTCACCACACATGAGATGGAGACCGAGTTTGGGCCAAGAGTTAGTGGCAAACACAAATTGTCTGACTACACTAATCCAAGAGTTAGGGATTGTTACAGATGGTTCTAAGAAGCTATTTGGTTGTTGCAGGCCAAGACTTACACTATTTTTCTTAGGGTTATGAATTTTTTGAAGACTACTGAATATGGCATGGTGTCTTGGGCCTGAGTTCTAAAGGACAAGATTCGTTTAGAAGCCCAGTGCGTTTGTGCATAGGTTGCAAACAATGAATTCTAAAATAGGGTAGATTTTGTAGATATTATTTCCGATGAAGCCCAATTTTTTGGTTTCTATGCGCCCTCTATGCCATTTTTCAGGGCCTTTCTCCATTAGTGTTGAAAACACCATATTGGGGAATATGGGAATTTCCCATAAGTTTGGGACACGTGGTCAAAACTTTGGATTTGCCATAACTTAAACACCATTACTCCAAATTGTACGCTTTAAAGCTTAATAGATCCCTCTTTTCAAGCGCTTTCTAATGATAGGTCACATGATAGGGTTTTGAGAAACTTATAGACATGTTAATCGGGTCCCACCTTTTTAGTATTACAAAAATGGGACTTGGGAGATTCCCAAACTCACGAATATGGTGTTTGAAGTCACAATGGTAGTCTGTAGTGGCACCACTCACCCAGGCGCAACAACAAAGGGGAAGAAAGCGGACATCTATGGCTTTGCCCATTACAATTTTGTAGTGACACTTAATGTTGAATCAAGCGAGGCTCAGAGGAAAGGGAGCTATGAGGACACCCCACCAGTTGAAGTGGCTGGGGACATGACTGTTTCACCAATTTCTACAGTCGAGTTTGCATCAGAAATACTCGCATCTGCTGTATCTACTCGGTGAGGTTTAGTTTGGAAATGAAATTGGAGAGCATCTCTGATCTTGACAGATGGTGTAGGCAGGTGAGGCAAAAGATAGCGGTATGTGCGGTACTAACTCTACTGGTTTCTTCGATTCTACAAAGCTTAGCCCGGTTAGTGCGATTGTAGAGGCGGTGTCTCTCGAAGATCGCAAACAACTTCCGTGGTTGCAATTCATATGGATGCAGTGGTAGTAACTACACTTCCTTTTCCTTGGGAGCAACCACAGTATACTTTTTAGCCTGATCATTTGGAAAGCTGTGCCAGACTGCTGACTCATGCGGCACACTCTTTGCGGACTATGCCGCAATCTAGTGCTCAGGTGGAGCGGCTGCAAGCCTTGGAAGAGCAGGTACAAGATTTGGAAAGACAGAATGCTATTCTAAGAGGGGAAGCTACTATTGTACCTTTATTAGAAAGTAGAATCAATGCATTAGAGAAAAGGATACATGCTGCATAAATTAGTGAAGAAAATGTTGGCCGAGAGGCTCATGAAAATTTCTCTTGAATGGTCATGGAAGAAATTGCTTTTGCCAACGCACCAATGATGCTTTAGTAAATTATCTTATGCTGCTCAATCCGGGTGACGTTTTGATTAATATGGAAGATCTGGAATCCTTGTTGGCAGTCACTCTTTGCTTGGAAGTTGCTCAGCAGTGGGAAGAAACAAATTTCCCTATGGCGTAGTGTAGGGGTAAGCAGGCCTGCTGCAAAGTCTGGCCTCATCACTCTGCAGAACCTGCTCCTACATAGGTCCTTGATGCTGCTGCTTCACAAAGTGATAGGGGTAAACAAGTGATTGCTGAAGACAGGGCCCTTGATATTTCTGATGCAGATATGGCCAAGTTAGTTCATGAACATGATGAGGTAGTGCAAAAGAGGAAGCGCATTGCACTGGCATTTAACAGGAAGAAGGAGGTTATCCATAATATCTACTTCTGGTTGCTTGAGATGTGCTCCCACAGCTTTGCCCTACATTTTCCTCCTCAACCTCCATGGTGGAATGCCACCAACTAACTTTTATCATGCCACTATGATAGGCATGTGCTTTTTGCACAATTTCTTGCAGCTTCCGAAACATGCACGGTTTTGATGGAGCCGATGGAGGAACAAGTGCATGATAGTGTTCAAGGACTGGTGGAGCAAGTGTTGCTCGACCAATACCTACTGGAGCAATATAAAGACTTGTTTCCGGAAGTTTAGCAAGTCGCACACTAACACTTCTAATGTGGATTCCAAAAGGCAAGACCGTGGTGCGGATCAATCACAGTAGAAGTGTTGCTATTGTGGATTGCAGTAGTTCTTTTTTGTGGGTGCGCACAGTCCACCATGCATGCCAAGTGTTATGTGGGCCGCACACTGAAGACCGCACACCGCAAGTCCGGAGTCTGGACCACAAAGCGTAATGAACACCATATTGGGGAATATGGGAATTTCCCACAAGTTTGGGACACGTGGTCAAAAGTTTGGATTAACCATAACTTGAACACCACTAATCCAAAATGAGCGCTTTATAGCTCTTTAGATTCCATTTTTCAAGCGCTTTCCAACGATAGGTCATATGATAGGGTTTTGAGAAACTTACAAACATGTTATCCATGTCCCCTTTTTTAAGTATTCAAAAATGGGAATCGGGAAATTCCCAAATTCACTAATATGGTGTTAATGCTACAGTGCGTAACTTACAACAATGGTCATTATTGGATCTCAAGGGGTGTAAACGAGAGGTCATGACTATTGAATCCCGCAACTATGTAACTCTTTAAAAGGCTATATGCATGTGTATTCAGAGCAATCAAGCAATCAATCAATCAGTGTTTCATGTAATAGTTATGTAGTCTATATTAATGGAGCATTAACTATGTCGTACTATGTTGTATAATCGTTTCTGTATTCATTTAGCACTATAACTCATCCTTCGAATTAATGTTGTATGCTAAGAGGGTAATCATTCCATTTGTTATGCTAAGAGGGTAATCATTCCCGTTGTATGCTAAGAGGGTAATCATTCCCGTTGTTATGCTAAGAGGGTAATCATTCCCGTTGTATGCTAAGAGGGTAATCATTCCCGTTGTATGCTAAGAGGGTAATCATTCCTGTTATTAATGTACTGATGTGAAGTACGTAATACAACAAGTAATCTTCCACAGTATGGTTTATGCCCAAGGTGTGCACTATGGTGAACTTAAATTCTTGCAAGTTAGCATCCACCTCACCATGTTGCCAACCAAACTCTGCTTATCCACCACAAGATAAAGCAAAGTGGAATGATCCACATGGAAAGTGAACTTGTTGTCCAACCAACAAATAGTAGCAAAACTTGTCAACTGAGTAGATAATCCCAAGCGCTTCCCTGTGTGTGGTGGAGTAGTTCTTCTGAGCTTGTGATATTTGTCGACATAGTAAACAGGCTAGAACCGCTTTTTGTCGGCCTCGTGCATCATGACACTTCCTATTTCCACATCTGATGCACATGCATGAAGACATGAAATAATAATTCCCAATTAGGGAGGCGTCGGAATGCAATGTTGCATTCCTTCCTCTAGAGGAGGTTGGTTTTCTTCAATTGCTAGGTCAATGGCATTTTAATCTATGCCATTTGCTAGTTTAATGGGAGTGCTACATGGGCAAGATACCGGAGCATTCGGCTATGCCATCTCTAACTTGCCCCAAGAATCTTCTTAGCTCCTTCACATTGGCCGAAATCGGATCTTTTCAAATTACTTCCACCTTAGCCAGGTCCATTGCAATGCCTTCTTCCTGAGAAACAATGTGGCCAAGGAGCATATCGTTTTGGACAACAAAGGCACATTTAGTGAGATTCTAGCTTAGTCTAGAAAGTTGACATTTGACCAAGCACAACTGCAAGTGCCTCAGATGTTGGGATGATTTCCCAAAGACACTGAAATCATCTATGAATACCCACATGAAGCTAATAAAAAATTTGACAAAAATCTCTTGAACTATCCAATGGCGAAGCATTCTTGAGCCCAAACATCAGACATTAGATCAAAGGCTCCCCATTAAGTGATAAAGGCCATCTTCTCCTGATCTTCCATTGCCATTTGGACTTGGTTATAGCCACTAAATCAATCTTAGAAGGAGCACATCTCATGGCTAGCTACAATATCTAGCACGGAGTCTTTGAATGGCAAACGGAAAGGATTTGAGATTGTAGTGGCATTCAGCTTCTTGTAATCCATAGACCCTCAGCATTCGTCGATTTATCTTGGGAACAAACACGATGGGGGACAATCATGTCGCCCAATCAATCGGATATATGAGTTTGACATGCAACAATTTATCCAATTCCTCCTTGGCCCTTTTAGCATAGTTGAGATTCACCCGGTACCTCTGTTGTCAGATAGGGATTGCAACTTCCCTTAGATTTATATGATGCTGGTAGAATTGGGGGTTAATCCCTTTCGTTTTGGTGTACCTCCATGCAAAACCATCCTTAAAGGATGTGAGAAACACCTGAACTTCTTATCAGAGGAATGAAGCATCCACCTTAAAGGATGTGAGAAACACCTGAACTTCTTATCAGAGGAATGAAGCATCCACCTTAAAGGATGTGTTTCTCACATCCTTAAAGGATGTGAGAAACACTTGAACTTCTTATCAGAGGAATGAAGCATCCACCTTGGTGCTGACTCTGACCATCTTTGAGTCGACACAATGATTTGTAGACTCAGGGTATTACCATCATTGGTTAGAAATTCATAAAAATATTCAACCTTATCAGGAAACTTCCCTTCCCCCTTGAGCCGATTGGGCTGATCCCTAGCGACTTAATTTTTGTGCTGACAATCTAGTCGATAGCTTTCCATTGTCAGGACCGCATCATCCTCGAACAAGCTGATCAAATTGGTATTATGTTGGAGATATTCTTCCTCTTCATCAAGGTCTAATCCTTCCAGGATTTTTACTCCCTCAGCTACTTTTCATCAGGATGGATTTCCACTTTCCATCTAGTAAGGAAATCATGGCTTTATTCTTTCCTCTCGGGATAGTTATCCTATCCGCATTCAAGTCTTGCTTGAGCCATGGTCTACCCAGAAGTATCGGGTAGGCACCTTTGATGTCCTCCATGCAAAGCACCACTATTGTAATCTAGAAATTGAATCGAGATGCTTCCAAAGCAAGCTTGTGGATTAATCCACGTGGTTTCTCACTGATCCGCCATTTTTATGGGTGAACGAGGTTGGCTCCCATTTGCTCAATCCGAGCATTCTGCATGTTGTATCTAACATGATGTTTAATCCTTATCAACCATCCACAGTAGTACTTCTCCTATATCCACTCTGGCCAACTTGACCTTGATCATTGGGATGGCTTCATTATAAATCGGTGGGGTTTCTGTCTTCTCTATGTGAAGGGCTTCCAAAGGCTACGAGAGTTCTATCTTCTCTTCCTAATGCATCACGCAGCAGAGCAACTTCTCCCTGAAGTTTGATACCAATGTGAGGAGCTATTCTACCGATGACATATGGATCAACTATTGCTTCATATCTTCCCACATGTTGTATGGCTACGTTTCTACTTCTATGAGCCTACTTTGGCTTTCCTCTTGATTCGGTGACTTTGCACCTCTTTCCGGCTGTGGTGTCTCCACACCTTTCTTCAGCCTCAGTGTCTTCGCTAGCAAGGGCACTTTACCTTCCTAATCTGGGTTCATCACTAGTATATTGACTTTGCCTTCTTGTCCGCGATAAATTGGCCTCGGCCTTTATGGCTCCATTTTCCATAATGCCTCTCTGATTGTTAAGCATAACACGATACCTTGCACACAAGAAAGAGAAAAGAAGAGAAGGAAGACACATGCAAGGGTAGATTTTGGAGAGTTGCACTTAGCAGATCCTAAGAGGGTTAACTCCTCTGTGAACCCGCTAGGGGGACTCACTCCATGTACAGGGGTGTGAAATACCCTATACTTGTAATCCTAAACTTTAGAAAGACCATATTTTCAATAATATGACCTAACCCTAATTTCTCTCACAATACACACACAGATCTGAATATCCACCACTCACAGTAACTCCACCACATCATAATCAATCTAATAACATATGAACATCATCATAGAACATTAATCACTTCACCTTGTGCTACCTCTTCTTCACCTGCTGGTGCACCTTCTTCTTCTGCTATACCTTCCTTCTTAGGTTCCTTCTCCCTGGCTTCTTCTTCCTTCAATTGGTTCTACTGTTCAGTTCCAATTCCATCAGTCCACACAACCTGGCTCACTTCTTCTTTTCCCAACTGAAAATGATCATCCCATAAAACCATCTGCTTTTGTTCCTCCAAGGCTGCTATCTTCAACAACATCTCCTCTTTCTCTACTTTCAACACTTCTATCTGCTTTATCAAATCACTCTTATTTGCTTCTTTTAAGGTATCATAAGGCTTCAATGCAACAGCCTCAATCCTCTCCCGGATCTCATTCCATAATTTCACTCCAACCTGGGTCATATTTTGTCTCATGACAGTAACATCTGACTCTGTCACTAAAACCCCCTGAGAACATCCACATCCTCTTGCCCAGTAGTTCCGATGTCCATTCCTTAAACATCCCCAAGGACATCTTGTTCTTTACTAACATCTTCTGGCTCTCAGTCACCTGCATTTTCAACACATCCTGCTCATTCTCAGCATCCTCTAGCATTATTCTAACCCTTGCAAGTTCCTCTTCCTGCTTCCTTGCCAACAACCTATATTGACTTTCTACTTCAATCTGGTTCTGCCTATTCTGAACTTCCGATTCCAGGTCTTCCACCTAGCTATTCTGCCTAACCAAATATTTTTGTACTTCATTTAAAGACCAGAGAACACCCTGAAGATCCCTGCATGATGGTTCCACCAGCTTTACACTATGCCATTTGTCTTCACTTGTTTTTTCAAACTCCATCCTCTTCTTTACACTATTTAGGTCTTCTTCCTCAACTATGCCCTTGCTGATCCTAAATCGTAATTTGCTAGGTGTTTCGAGAGGTTCCAACAGCTCCTTTCAGCATATCAAGGCCATTAAACATCAGGTGATATTAGCACCTTCTTGGGCTCTTCCCTGCTTCCAACAGAAGAGTATACTTTTCCATCTTGTCCTTATGGTTCTCAAACCCTATCGGTGAGATCAATCTATTGCGTTCCATAACACTCTCCTCTTTATGGATCTGGCCATCTAAAGAACCCACTGCCTTCTTCTTGCCTTCTTTCACTACTGATAGGGAAGGGTCATTATCCATCATGATTTTTACTCTTGCAAAGATGGTTGCCAAAAAGGCACTTAGCCTTGATTTCACGTGTGATTTCCTCTTATCTTTATTCTCTATCTCTTGCATAATTCTTTCATGTAAGATTGAAGCCCACTTCACCTTTCCTTTTTTCTCTACATATACCAACGTTGCAAAGTTCTCTTTGGACATATAGTCCACCTTAACTAGCTCACATATACTTTCCAAATACCATTTAAGCTGCTGTCTCCGATTGCTCTTCTACAATTTCTTCAGCATATAATACTATCTGGCTCCTTGTGGTGGGGACCTAAAATCTTTCTCGGTAGCAGAATGTGTCTGCTCTACCAACTGTGGCATTAGCTTGACATTCGACAACACATGCCAATCCATTTTTTTGATTATCTCCATCTGTGTCTTTGCAAAAAAATTATTCCTCCACTACTCCCATGGTGGCAGGCATGCAAAGTCCCACAATCTTATTTCTTTCAGCCATTTTTCATTCTCCTCTAATGACAGATCAAGTCTACCTTAAAATCGACAAACGGGTCCATCAATGCCTGAAGAGCTTCACAGTTCAATTCTGAGACCCCTCTCGGATTCCTGGTTACTAGTAGTGAAAGTAGCTTCCTCTTGCGTGGGGTAGGAATTTCCACTCGGGGCCTCACCCACGAATGTCCGGACACGAGACTAATCTGGTGGTCATTCCGAAACCATAACCAGAAAAATTTCCCTTGCCCAAAAAACGGGGACGATTCCACTTTTTTGATTTTCTTAAACAAATTTTCTAACGCGGTCAAGAGACTAATCTATCCTTCACTTGATTAAACCAAATTGAAGGAAAACTATTACAGACTTCACTTGAAGAAATCAATGCTTTTTTCCTAACTAAAATTAGGCAACACAGCCGTTGATCTATTCATTTGAGA
The DNA here is from genome assembly GCF_041138505.1 of Cibotium barometz. Taxonomy (NCBI): domain Eukaryota; kingdom Viridiplantae; phylum Streptophyta; class Polypodiopsida; order Cyatheales; family Cibotiaceae; genus Cibotium; species Cibotium barometz. The sequence goes on along the minus strand of NC_141102.1, from coordinate 38,632,006 downwards.
GAGTCTTCAGGTTTTTATTTAACTGCTCGAGTTCTAAGCATATTCCTATTATTTCAATTTTAATATTAAAACTCCACTAATTCCAGCCTCTAACCCCATCCGTCCCATGGATTTAGCCACCACCCAACCACCACTGGAATTGGTAGAACCAGACAATTACTCACCCACCCATAATTGAATGCCTTTCTTAGCTTTTGCTTTCAAATATAGATACACACACACTCCTCTTTAAAACTTTAACTTATAAAACACTCCATTGACAAAGAGTTATTGGTTAGAGATGTCATAACTCAAAAATTCCATCCAGTCTCTTGTTTCTTAAAAAAAAAATAGTATCACTCTGGACTCTCTATTGAGACCCACTGGTCAGCAACAAGATCCAGTAACAGATTACAATAATCATTTGTCCATCATACAATCTCCCACGACATATGCATGGGTGTCCTAGGCATCGCGAGCCCATGCATCACTTGGTCAGAACCCTCCAGGATGCTCCTTATGTCCTGGCACTTCACTCAGGGACCGCTTCGTCGGCCCTCATCCATCGTACCGGAAGTGCACCATTTTAACTGTACCGAGGCTGGTCAAGACCTAGGCAAGCTTTGCCGCGTGAGCTGTCCTTTGAACACTCCCCGGCCGAAAGCTGTTTTGCAACCGAACTTCCCTTAGAAAAACACATACCAAATGCTCCCTCTAGCATTATGGCATAAGATAGTCCTTTAAGAAAAGTGGGTTTCTATGCAAGTTTTCAGTTTGATTTTCTTTTGAATACAATGAGTATATCTTAAATCAGTATCCCCAAAACTTCTTGATCGTAATTATGAATTCCATAACAAAATTCCTCAAATTCTGTAACCTTGATCCACATATCAGTTCCAAGGGTCTCGAACTTAGTTGCAGATTTCGTGGGAGATTTGAGAGTATTTTCCTGAACTGGTCACATCTTCTTTCCTCGAAACTAACAAAAGAGTTTGGTCTTGGTCATAGTCTGATTCAAGGTTCGAGTCTGATAAGATTTTTCTGGAACTATATCTTTCTCAAAAAGGGGGTGATATTTCAGTCACTATTCTACTGAATGTCTTTCTTTAAGTATTCACACTTAGCTGATTTCTAAATTAGTTACGAATTCCAATGAGGAATAAATTAATCATTTATTTGAATATTTCGATCTCGATAGATTTTTTGAATTTTCTTTTTACAATCCGTGAGAGTATAAAACAATAGAAATTTCTCTCTTAGAGTATTTACTTATTCATTTATCAAATACTCGTAGAAATTAAACACAGCTGAATGAAAGAGAAATCTAATTTTGATATAAAAATTCTTTATGCATCTATTTATGCATGAAAATCAACTTCAATGGGAATAATACTTTTAAAATAAAAAGAATTTCTTTATGCATCTATTTATGCATAAAAGTAATTTTTACAAGAATAACGCTTTTATAATAAAATTTTCTTTATGCATCTTTCTATGCATAGAAATTAAATTCAATCAAAATAACACTTTTATAATAAAAAAATTTCCATTATGCATCCTGCTATGCATAGAAATTAAATTCAATGAAAATAACACTTTTATAATAATAAAGATTTCCATTATGAATCTTTCTATGCATAAAAATGAAATTCAATGAAAATAACACTTTTATAATAAAAAATTCCATTATGCATCTTTCTATGCATAATGTAGAAATTAAATTCAATGAAAATAACACTTTTATAATAAAAAATTTTCCATTATGCATCTTTCTATGCATAGAAATTAAACATTATGCATCTTTCTATGCATAGAAATTAAATTCAATGAAAATAACACTTTTATATTAAAAAAAATTCATTAAACTTTCTTTTTTCATAAAATTCTAGAAAATTTTACCATAACCTCCTTTGTATGGCTGACCATTTCTCATTTTTATCATTCTAATTTTCAACTTATATTAACCCCAATTAGATGTCTAGGACTCTAATCTACACAATTTTTAACTTCCAATAGAGTAAACAATAAGAAAAGTTTAATTAATCTTTTTGTTAATCATTCTAGGATAAAGAAAGGCTGAATAGTAAAGAAGAGATGGGGGTGGCCTTATTATCAAGGCATAGCATTAGAATTTACTTTAATCAACTATAAAACAAGAAAATCAAGAAAACCATAGATTCAAAATAAGAAAGTAAGAAAAATTTAGCTTACATGGAGTTGTAAGCTTTCCTTTGGCTTGAGGGATTGAGGGTTCTACTCTTGTTTGAAGCAAGAGTGGCCACCAATTACTTTGGAGAGGACTAAGCCAGAAACAATTGAATTATCAAGAAAATTCAATGTAAATGGCTCTAGGTAGAAGTAGAGTAACAATGCATAAACACTATTAAGCTTTTATAAAGGAGGAGGCTTCTATTTATAGGAAAAAGTGAGCCTCAAACCAAGCAACTTGATTCTAGAATTTTCCAGATCAGTTTGGTCAATTTTTGACCATTTTTTGGTCAGTTCAGCTTACTTTTTGGAACTAGACGTGAAACAGGAGAGAGAGGAGAGTTGAAATATCTCATTTTATTGATTTAAAATTGGTCTAGAGAGAGAAAATATTCTAGAGAGAGGTAATTCGATTTTTAGATAACTTTGGATGGAAAAATATCCTTTCTTATTAAAATAAATTAAACCGAAATAGAAGTTTAAAAAGAAATTTCTAAGGTGCATTAGAAATAAATTATATTCTGCTGAAAAGACCTTAGCCTAAGGGTCCAGATTTTTTAAAAATTTTAGATTAAGGTTTTGAGGGACCAATAAGATTAATCCAAATGTAGTGAGAAGATAAATTGAAGAATAAAAGAAAAACCCCCCAAAAATGAGTAAATGCTCACATAAGATGAAGAGTGGACTAAGGACCAAAGAAAACATTAAAAAACTAAAATTTTGACACCTCAGAGTAGGGATTCCCCCTCATGAAGGAGGCACCTTTTTTCTCATCATTACTACAAGTGAATTATTAATGAATTCAATGTTTTTAGCTCTCGAGAGGAGTAGAGTAACAGTGCATAAAACACTATTAAGCTTCTACAAAGGGGGAGGCTTCTATTTATAGGAAAAAGTGAGCCTCTAACCAAGCAAACTGATTCTAGAATTTTCCAGATCAGTTTGGTCAATTTTTGAGCATTTTTGGGTTGGTTTAGCTTACTTTTTGGAACTAGACTTGAATTAGGAGAGAGGAGAGATGAGATATCTCATTATTTGAGAGTTTAAGACTTCACCACACATGTGAAATAGGTGCCTCCTTCATGAGGTGGAATCCCCACTCAGAGGTGTCAAAAATTTATTTTTTTAGTATTTCCTTTGGTCCTTAGTCCACTCTTTATCTTATGTGAGTATTTACTCATTATTGGGGGGATTTTCTTTATTTCTTTAATTTATATCCTCCTTAAATTTGGATTAATCTTATTGGTCCATAGGGACCTTAATCTAAAATTTTAAAAAAATCTAGAGTCTTAGGATAAGGCCTTTTGAGCAGATTAGAATTTATTTCTATTGCACCTTCTGAAATTCTTTTTGAACTTCTGTTTCGGGGGAATTTATTTTAATAGGAAGAGATATTTTTCCATCCAAAAATATCTAAAAACTGAATAACCTCTCTCTAGAACATTCTCTCTCTAAGCCAAAAAAGGTACAAACAAGATCTTTTATTATTCTGAAGAGGGAATTGATTATAGGGGAAGATACTGGACATCTTGAGGGCTGTGGGGAGGAATCTTACATTCTCTCCCACTTGAAAAACATGAGATGTCTTTATCTCGCAAACTGGGGGTAATCCCGCAACAGTTTGACTTTTTTCTCCCAGGTGGCATCTTTTTTCTCTCAGGTGGCATCTTCAAAAGGATAGAACTTCTATTTGACCAATAATTCTCTCAGAATTCTATTCTTGAGAACCTTCTCTCGAACATCAAGGATTTCTTCAAGTTGTTGGAGTTCCATCTGCCCTTGGGTTGAAGAAGTTAAGATTTCATCTCATCAAGCACATGATTCGGGCTCGGTACATACTTCTTAAGTAGGCTGACATGAAATACATTATGTACTTTGAGATGAAGAGACTGAAGAAGCTCGTAGGCTAAGTCACCTACTTTCTTTGCAATCAGATATGGCCCACAATATCTGAGGGATAACTTCTTGTACTTCCCAAGAGATAGAGAACTTCTTTTGGGGCATACTTGAATGAAGACCATATCTGCTTCTTCGCATTTTTTGTCTGTCCTCTTCTTATCGGCATATTGCTTTTGTCTACCCCTGCAGCTTTTATATCTTTGCGAATTGTTGCATCTGCTGCTCCATGTCGTCAAGCATGTGTCTCGGCATATCGACCCTAATCAATGGGTCGTACTAGGTTAATGGAGTTAAGCAATCTTGTCCATACAAAGCTTTGAAAGGGCTCATCCCGATACTTCGGTGATAAGAGGCATTGTAGGCAAACTCGACTAGGTGCAGATAGCTTAGCCACTTCTTGGGTTCCCTGCCATAGCATGACCAAAGTATATCTTCGATTACTTGGTTTACCCTTTCAGTTTGGGACTGTCGGTCTTGGGGTGGTAAGTTGTGCTAAGATCCAAGAAAGTTCCAACTACTTCCAACGTCTTCTTTTGGGTAGGCCATGCAATCTGAAGATTTCCTTGGAAACACTCTGGCCACATCCACTGCGGTGTAGGTTTCTTTTACTGGAATCAGATGGGCAACTTTGGTTAGTCTATCAACTACCACAAAGATGGAGTTGTAACCTGATTGCAGTGAAGGTAATCCAGTAATAAAATCCATACTGATACATTCCCACTTCATCTGGGGGATGTCTAATGGACGTAACTTCCCAGGCATTTTGACTCTCTTGGATTTGACTTTTTAACATATCAGGAATTGACGTACATGATTAAGTACATCCTTTTTTAGTCGAGGCAAGAAGCTTTTCTTTACAAACATGTAGGTCTTGATGAAACCTGGATGTCCTACTATAAGGCTATCATGGGCTTTATTCAGAATTTGACCCTTAGTTCCCTCATCATTGGGAATGCATAGCCTGCTATTATAATACATAACTCCTTCATCTAGGCTATACCCTTGAACTTGGTTCAACTCCTGAGGAGTTTTGCTTTCCTACATGAGTAGGGTAGCAATAGGGCCAAAGAATCTATCCTGCATGATCTTCTCTCTTGCTTCATTAATCAATGGATTTGACACCACTGTGATTGCAAGCAAGGAGAATTTTCTGCTGAGGGCATATGCTACCACATTTTCTTTGCCTGGGTGGTACTTGATTTCAAAATCAAATTTCTGCAGGGTCTACAACCACCTTCTTTGGCGCATGTTGAGATCCTTCTTCTGAGTGAAGATCCACTTCAAGCTCTGATGATCTGTCATCATCAAAGTGAATCTTTGTCCCAGTAGGTAATGTCTCCACAACTTCAAGGCATAGACTACTGAAAGTAGTTCCAGGTCGTGGACAGCATAGTTCCTCTCATGCATTCTGAGTTTTCGGGACTCATAGGCCACTGCATGACCTTCCTGTATGAGTTCACCTCCCAGGGCAAAAACACTAGCATCAGTTACTACCTCAAAGGGTAGAGAGAAATCTGGCAACTTCAGAATAGGATTGATTACCAAGGCAATCTTCAGCTTATCAAAAGTGCTTTGACACTTGGTAGAACATTGAAACGGGATATTCTTCTTGAGAAGATTAGTTAGGGGGGAAGCTAATTTGAGGAGAAGGTCAAAGGCTGATGGTACTCTTTAATTGTCCGGCTATCCTGCTTCAATTCCAAGAATTCATTAATTTTGGTTTCCAGGAAGCCCGGAGGACAGAACCTTTTTCGGAGGTATGCTTTAAGATCTGACCAGGTTTGGGTATTTCTGTTGAGACGGTTTGTCTCGCAATGGTTCCTCCATGAAACCCTGGCCATTTCCACAATCTTTAATTTGGCGAGAGCCATTGGCGAGAGCCATCTTGCTTGTTTCGTTATAGCCAGTTACATCATCAAAGTATTCTTCCATTGCCTCAATCCACTTTTCCACTCTACGTCTGCTCCCCTTCATCCTTGAAGGGACGAGGTTGGGATTTGTGCAGGGCTTTACGAACATCCGGATCTAAGTCTTCCTCATCGGTTAGAGGATCTAAGTCTTCCTCATCAGTTAGAGGATCCGATTGCCTTGCATGGGCCGTGCGCCTCATGATTCTGACAAAATGAGATTTTCGTCAACTTAACTTTGACAACAGATTTATGATTATTTAATTTTTACGATTTATTCTTTAAATAGATAATTATTTCATCATACTTCTTGAAACAAGATTTACTCTGATAATTTTGTCAACTATATTCACAATCATGAAAACAATTTAGAATGTTTTTGCAAAACATCGTTTATTATCAAAAGTTTGAGATATATACATAGAGCATCACAGCTCCAAAGTCACTGCCTCAATCGCGTACGCATAAAGAAGCAAAACTGCAAAGGAGACATGCCATGATAAACACGATTCATCATTGAAAGAGGTGCTGTAATTCTACTCGGCAAGAAATTCTAAAATTCGTGGGCGAATGATTAAAGAGTTGTACATAATGAACAACCCCTAGCCTTATCAAGATCATGGTGAAGGAAATATTTTGCCAGTCTGTGACGCTGATTGGTATTGATATTAATACATCTTCTTCTAGAGAACCACATATACCGATGTCGCTCTATAGGATCAGGGAAGTATAGATCCTCAAAGTGACGGGAAAGCCTCACTCTACTTACACGGGTTGAAGTGGAGTTGACGAGATGTTCGAAGGCAAAGGCGATCATATCCTGACTTGGGAAAGTCTAGGTTGTGCTAGACAAATATGGGGTATCCATCTAAAACTCCAATCCAATTCAATTTATGAGTTTTCAATTTAAAAATTTATTTTAACATAATCTTAGCAAGTGAAAAAATTTCTTTCGCAGATTTACTTTAGAATTTTAGGCAGTTTCTACTGCTGTTTCATAAGTTTACAAATCAGCGCTCTGATACCAACTGTGAGATCCCACTACCCCCTCTGTGCACTGGATTCCGGATTGCTAAGAGTGAAAGCAGCTCCCTCTTGCAGGCAAGGTTTCCCAATCGGGGCCTCGACCTCGAATGTCCGGGCACGAGACTAAGTTGGTGGTCATTCCGAAAACCGAAACTGGAAAATTTTCCATGCTCGAAAAACGGGGACGATTCCACCTTTTTGAATTTCTTAATGAATTTTCTAACGGGTTCAAGAGACTAATACTAACCTTCATCTGGTTAAACCAGATAGAAGGGAAACTATTACAGACTTAACTTGAAGAAATCAACGCTTTTTTCCTAATTGAATCAGGCACAGCCGTTGATCTATTCATTTGAGAAGTCTTCAAGCTTTTATTTAACTACTCGAGTTCTAAGTGTATTCGTATTAAACAATTTTATTATTAAAACTCTACTGATTCCAGCCTCATGCGGCCCATGGGTTAGCCACTGCCCAACCACCACTGGAATTGGTAGAGCTAGACAAGTACTCACCCACCCATAATTGAATTCCTTTCTTAACTTTAGCTTTAGAAAACAGATACGCACACACTCCTCTTTAAACTCGAACTTATAAAATGATCCATTGAACAAACATTTATTGATTACAGATGTCATAACTTATAAAATGATCCATTGATTACAGATGTCATAACTCAAATATTTCATCCAGTTCCTTGTTTCTAAAAAACAGGTATCACTCTGGACTCTCTGTTAGCTGGTTAGCACGAGATCTAGTAACAAATGACAATAATTTTTCATCATCATCATACATATATATATATCTTCCACAACATATGCATGGGTGTCCTAAGCACCGCGAGCCCGTGCATCGCCTGGTCAGAACCCTCTAGGATCCTCCTTAGGTGTCGTGGCACTATACTCAGAGACCGCTTCGTCGGCCCTTGCCCATCGTACCGGAAGCACACCATTTTTCACCATACCAAGGCTGGTCAAGACCTGGTAGGTTTTTGCCACGTGAGCCGCCCTTTGAACACTTCTTGCCGCCAGGTGTTGTTGCGACCAAACTTCCCTTAGAAAAACACACATACCAAATACTCCCTCCAGCATTTGGTGTAAGAGAGTCCTTTAAGAAAACAGGATTTCTATGCAAGTTTTCAATTTTTATTTTCTTTTGAATATAATGAGTATATCTTAAATCCGTATCCAAGACTTCTAGATCGCAGGTCTGAATTCCAAACAGAATTCCTCGAATTCTGTCAGATCAAATTCAAAGGGTCTCAACCTAGTTTCAGATTCTCTGGATGATTTGAGTGTATTTTCCTGAATTGGTCACATCGTCTTTCCTTGAAACTGACGAAGAGTTTGGTCTTGGTCAAAGTCTGATTCTGGGTTTGAGTCTAGTAAGGTTCTTTCTGAACTATCTTTCTCGAAAGGGAGTGGTATTTCAATCACTAATTTACCGAATTTTATTCATTGAATATTCACTTAATTGATTTCTAAACTAATCACGAATTCCTATGAGGAATAAATTAATCAATTTATCTACATTTTCGACTTCGATAGATTTTTTGAATTTTCTCATTACCATCCAAGTGAATATGAAACGATAGAATTTTCTCTCACAGAGTATTTACTTATTCACTTATCAATTATTCATGGAAATTAAACATAGAATTAAAGAGAGCCTAGAATTGTGTTAACACCTTAATGCTGATGGAATTAGGTAACATCTTACACCACAAGGCATCTACCAAGTACATAGAAGCCAATACTCAGGTCTTGAGTCATTTGGACAAGTGTAAGATGATAAAAATAGAAAGATGAGTTTTTGAGCTAGTAAAAGGGTAGTTTCTTATAAATTGGGATGTAGGAAGCTTCCTGATAAACTGAAATCTGTAAACAACTAGACACCTCCTATAGCAGGTATACAATGTGGATATAAAATCTTATCCAATTTGGACAACCCTATGTATGTCAAAGTTTCACTGGCCTCTAAGTGAATACTACTAGGTGGTTTTTGATATAAAAATCATTTTATGCATCACTTTATGCATAAAAATCAATATGGGTGAAAGTAACACTTTTATAATAAAAAAAATCTTTTATGCATCACTTTATCCATAAAAATAAATTTTGATGAAAGTAACACTTTTATAATAAAAAAATTCTTTTATGCATCATTCCAAGCATAGAAATTAAATCTAATGAAAATCAACCTTTTATAATAAAAAATATCCAATATGCATCTTTCTATGCATAGAATTTAAATCTAATGAAAATCACACTTTTATAATAAAAAATATCCAATATGCATCTTTCTATGCATAGAATTTAGATCTAATGAAAATCACACTTTTATAATAAAAAATATATCCAATATGCATCTTTTTATGTATAGAATTTAAATCTAATGAAATTCACACTTTTATAAAAAAAATATCCAATATGCATCTTTCTATGCATAGAATTTGAATCTATTGAAAATCACACATTTATAAGAAAAAATATCCAATATACATCTTTCTATGCATAGAATTTAAATCTAATGAAATTCACACTTTTATAATTAAAAAAAATTATCCAATATGCATCTTTCTATGCATAGAATGAAAATAACACTTTTAGAATACACAAACAGAGGGGATTACTCTTACTTTTATTTAAAAAAAAGTATTTCTTTATGCATCTATTTATGCATAAAAATAAATTTTTATAAGAATAACGCCTTTAAAATAAAAAAAATTCCTTTATGCATCTTTTTATACATAAAAATCAAATTTAATGAGACTAACACTTTTATAGTTAAAAAAAAATCTTTTATGCATCTTTCTATGCATAAAAATCAAATTTAAAAGGAATAACACTTTTATAATAAAAAAATTTCTTTATGCATCTTTTTATGCATAAAAATCAAATTATATGAGAATAACACTTTTATAATTAAAAAAAATCATTTATGCATCTTTCTATGCATAAAAATTAAATTTAATGAGAATAATACTTTTATAATAATAAAAATTCCATTATGCATCTTTCTATGCATAAAAATCAAATTTAATGAGAAAAACACTTTTATAATAAACAAAATTCCTTTATGCATCTTTCTATGCATAAAAATTAAATTTAATGAGAATAATACTTTTATAATTAAAAAAATTCCATTATGTATCTTTCTATGCATAATCAAATTTAATGAGAATAACACTTTTATAATTAAAAAAATTCCTTTATGCCTCTTTCTATGTATAAAAATCAAATTTAATGAGAATAACACTTTTATAATAAAAAAAACCTTTATGCATCTTTCTATGCATAAAAATCAAATTTAATGAGAATAACACTTTAAAAATTAAAAAAAGTCCTTTATGCATCTTTGTATGCATAAAAATTAGATTTAATGAGAATAACACTTTTATAATTAAAAACATTCCTTTATGCATCTTTCCATGCATAATAATAAAATTTTATGAGAACAACACTTTTATAATAAGAAAATTTTGATTATGCATCTTTCTATGCATAAAAATCAAATTTAATGAGAATAACACTTTTATATTAAAAAAATTCCTTTATGCATCTTTCTATGCATAAAAAATCAAATTTAATGAGAATAACACTTTTATAATAAAAAAATTCTTTTATGCATAAAAATCAAATTTAATGAGAATAACACTTTTATAATAAGAAAAATTCCTTTATGCATCTTTCTATGCATAAAAATCGAATTCAATGAGAATAACACTTTTATAATTAAAAAAATCCTTTATGCATCATTCTATGTATAAAAATCAAATTCGATAAGAATAACACTTTTATAATAAAAAAAATTCCTTGATGCATCGTTCTATGCATAAAAAATAAATTTAATAATTAATAACAGTGATGTCCATGCATATTCATAGGTGAATATGTACATGGAGTAATTAGAATATTTCTTTTAGATGCAAAAATGGTGGAAATTACTCTTTTGGAATAACATAAAAAAAACTTTCTTTTCCATAAAATTATGGAAAATTTTTCCATAACCTCCTTTGTATGGCTGACCATTTCTCATTTTTATCATTCTATTTTTAACTTAAATTAACCCAAATTAGATTCGTAGAATTCTACTTTACATAATTTTCTAAATTCAAGAGAGTAAACAATAAGAAGAGTTTAATTAATCCCTTAGTTAATCTTTATAGGATTAAGAAAGGCTGGAATGTAAAGAAGAGAAGGGGAGTGGACTTTTCCTTAAAGGCATAGCATTTGAATTTAATTCAATCAACTGTAAAACATAAAAATAAAGAAAACCATAGATTTAAAATTTGTAAATAAGTAAGAAAATTAGCTTACATGAAGCTTGTTAGCTCTCCTTTGGCTTGAGGGATTGAGGGTTCTACTCTTGTTGAAGCAAGAGTGGCCACCAATTCACTTTGGAGAGGATTAGGCTAAAAATAATTGAATTATTAAGAAATTCAATGTAGATGACTCACGATAGGAGTAGAGTAATAGTGCATAAACACCATTAAGCTTTTACAAAGGGGGAGGCTTCTATTTATAGGAAAAAGTGAGTCTCTAGCCAAGCAAACTGATTCTAGAATTTTCCAGATCAATTTGGTCAATTTTTGACCTTTTTTGGGTCAGTTCAGCTTAATTTTTGGATCTAGTTTTGAAGTAGGAGAGAGGAGAGATGAAATATCTCATTTTATTGATTAAAAATCGGAGTAATGTGATGAGACAAAAGGCCCCTACTTCATGAGGGGAGATCCCTACTCTGAGGTGTCAAAATTCAGTTTTTTAATTGTTTTCTTTGGTCCTTAGTCCACTCTTCATCTTGTGTGAGCATTTACTCAATTTTGGGGGGGTTTTCTTTTATTCTTCAATTTACCAAAAGAACCTTAATCCAAAATTTTCAAAAAATCTGGACCCTTAGGCTAAGATCTTTTGAGCATATTATAATTTTTTTCTAATGCACCTTAGGAATTTCTTTTTAAACTTCTATTTCGGGGGACTTTATTTTAATAAGAAGGTATATTTTTCCATCCAAAGATATCTAAAAATTGAATTATCTCTCTCTAGAATATTTTCTCTCTCTAGGCCAAAACAGGTAGAAACAAGATCTTTTATTATTCTGAAAAGAGGATTGATTACAGGGGAAGAAACTGGACATCTTGAGGGGCTAGGGAGAAATCTTACATCCTCTCTCACTTGAAAAACGCGAGATGTCCTCATCTCATAAACTGGAGGTAATGTCGCATCAATTCGGCTTCTTTCTCGCAACTCGCATCTTCAAAAGGATATAACTTCCATTTGACTAATAATTCACTCACAATTCTGTTCCTGAGAACCTTTTCTCGAACATCAAGGATTTCTTCAGGTTGGAGTTCCATCTGCCCTTGGGTTAAAGAAGAGTTCATCACATTAAGCACATGATTCGGGCTCGGTTATACTTCTTAAGTAGGCTGACATGAAATACATTATGTACTTTGAGATGATGAGGCAGAAGAAGCTCATAAGCTAAGTCACCTACTTTCTTTGTAATCAGATATGGCCCACAGTATTTGGGGGATAACTTCTTGTACTTCCTAAGAGATAGAGAACTTCTTTTGGGGCGTACAATAATGAAGACGGTATCTGCTTCTTTGAATTTTCTGTCTGACCTCTTCTTATCTACATACTGCTTTTGTCTATCCTGGGGCAGCTTTTATATCCTTGCGGATTCAGAGCATCTACTGCTCCATGTCGTCAAGCATCTATCTGGAAATCTCGACCCTAATCAATGGGTCGGACCATGTTATAGATGTTCGGCAGTCTTGTCCATATACAGAGCTTTGAAAGGGCTCATCTCGATACTTCGGTGTGAAAAGAGGCATTGTAGGCAAATTCGACTAGGTGCAGATAGCTTAGCCACTTCTTGGGTTCCCTGCCACCCACCACAGCATGACTGAAGTATATCTTTGATTACTTGGTTCACCCTTTCTGTTTGACCATCGATCTCGGGGTGGTAAGCTGTGCTGAGATCCAAGAAAGTTCCTACTGCTTTGAGGAATGCAATCCCGAATCTTGACGTGAATTTGGGATCTCGATCACTTGGGGGGTAGGCCATGCAATCTGAAGATTTCCTTGAGGAACACTCTAGCCACATCCACTGCAGTGTAGGTTTCTTTTACTAGAATCAGATGGGCAACTTTGTTTAGTCTATCAACTACCACAAAGATGGAGTTGTAACCTGATTGCACTGAAGGTATTCTAGTAATAAAATCCATACTGATACATTCCCACGTCATCTGGGATGGATGTAACTTCCCAAGCATTTTTCACTCTTTTGCTTTGACTTTCTGACATATCAGGCATTGACGTACATGATTAAGTACATCCTTTTTTAGTCCAGGCCAAAAGAAGCTTTTCTTTACAAACATGTAGGTCTTGATGAAACCTGGATGTCCTGCTATAAGGCTATCATCATGGGCTTCATTCAGAATTTGACCCTTAGTTCCCTCATCATTGGGAATGCATAGCCTGCTATTATAATACATAATTCCTTCATCCAGGCTGTACCCTTGAACTCGGATCAACTCCTGATGAGGAGTTTTGCTTTCTTGCATAAGTAGGGTAGCAAAAGGGCCAAAGAATCTATCCTGCACGATCTTCTCTCTTGCTTAATTAATCAATGGATTTGACACCACATTAGGGAAAAACGGAGCTCATTTTGGGGCCCTGTAAGAAATTCACTATTTTTCGATTTATTTCTCTCCTAAAAGATCTCAAAAATAATAAAATATGGAAACGTGGCTCAGAACTGTCAGTAAGGACCACTGAACTGTCAGTTCTGAAAAGAATAAGATAATCTTTTGTCTAACTAACACGATTTTGCATTAAATATCTCCTTAATTTTTTTTGTTTCTCGAAGATTTCGCATCTCTTTTGACGACGTGTGCAAGCCTCTCATAAAGAATCCATCACTGAACTTAATGATTGTATGGATACCGCCGCACTTCCACAATTCATGTTACAAAAAGACTATGAGATTGACAAGCCAACTTTGCAACCTCAGAAGCACAAAAATGGCCGATACTAGTGAAGTACAATCTCAGAAGAAGCGATTATATGATCATCTTCACATCGACTTAGAAGAACAATATGCTCCAGCACAAAAAAGACGAAAGGATACGGTGCTAAATGCTCAAGAACGGGAAAATATGAGAAGAGAAGGACTCCAACATATTGACTTATGGTGTGATGGAAGTATATATCCAAAATGTCTAGTACAAAACTCTACACCTCCATTTGTCAATCCAACCACACTATTGAGGTTTGCGGGCGATGGACAAAATGGACTTCTTGGTTATATTTCAGCACAGTCTGCATTTGCAGAAACATATAAAACTATGTACCTACAAGAAAAGGGAGCCAGGATTCAAGAGACAGCTATTCGTGCAAAATTGGAGCAGCAGTTGAGGAGCATTCAAAGAGTAAAAAAGAGTTAACAAGATCAAGAAGGAAGAGAACCATGCTTGGAGACAGACAACGAAGTAGGAAGATTAAAAACATTGCAAATTTGAAGGCTGGGACTGGTGGATGCAAGCGAAGAATTCAAGAAGCAAGGTTAGTTTGCAATTTTTTATTTTTTAAACTCAAAAATACTCTCAAATGACTATATGTATTTTGTCCATTAATGCAAAACAGGATTGGAAGTGTTGAATAATATAGGCATATTGTGTTGTTACTATATTGTTACTATAGGAAATTATTGGAGCCTGCAAAAGAAAATATGGATCCCAACCTTCTTCCAGTTAAACAAATGAAAGGATTGCTTTCTTGTGGTGTAGCAAAAGGTTTGATTGAAGAAAAAAAATACAAAACAATCAAACGCAATGTTGTAGAGGACTTTATATCCAATAATCAAGTTGATGGTACTACAATCCAAGAGGCTCTTGATGTTAGTGGAGTTAGCAGGAAGGGATATAGTTCGATTTTCCATGCGATATCCTCAACTTTGAGAGATCAAAGGATTAAACGAGTTTTACTGCCAAATCCAGCAACAGTGTGGAAGATAAGAGGTCATTTGAATGAAAGTATAGATGAGTTCATTGGACCATATATCCATATTGAAGATATATTTCATGGTGCTAAAGGAACCACTGTGTATGACCCTTGGAACAATATATTTGTAGATCTACAACTTCAAAGAAGAATGGTCGAGTTTTATGGAATAACATTTGAAGAGTGCAAAGGCATTTTGAAATTTGTTATCAAACTGGATGAGTGTGAGGTTGTAAAGGAAAAAAAAATAGAAAGGATTACTATCACATTGATGAATGGAGCACTTGATACATCATTGAATGAAGTGAGTTCGAAGTATTTTAGTGTGCAGTCGGAGAAACACATATGGTGGTTGGGCTCATTCCAGGTATGATCATTTTTTATTTCGTACTTGATTTTAGTCAATGTTTTCAAATCTTTTATAGTAAGACTTTT
Organism: Cibotium barometz; assembly: GCF_041138505.1. NCBI lineage: Eukaryota > Viridiplantae > Streptophyta > Polypodiopsida > Cyatheales > Cibotiaceae > Cibotium > Cibotium barometz. The sequence continues at coordinate 38,616,546 of NC_141102.1, read as the reverse complement.
GTTTTGTATAATCACAGGTAAAGACAGAAGACCATGAAACACTAGATTGGGTGTTTCACCACACGGAAATACCAAGAATAATTAAAAGACAGGTGCAAGGAGAGAATCTCCATGTTGCAGGAAAAGGTGATTTTCAAGTAGAGTGGCACATGGCGGGGGATCTTAAAACACTTAAGTGCATGTATAACGTTAGTAAAGGAGGTAACTCAAAGTCTCCTTGTCTTTACTGCAAAGAATCAGTGCAAGTAATGGATTCTAAATGGTGGAAGAGAGCACCTAATAGAGATAAAGTTGACCCTGACTTCAAGGCCATTCTTGACATTCCACTATGTAATGTTCACATATGCACATTCCACTATGTAATGTTCACATATGCACATTGCATGCTCTATGTCGAATTATTGAGAAATTGGTATTTTTGTATATTGGATTTGCTTGGAAACTCCGTCCCGAAAGAAATAGAAAGGATGCTCTTCATGCATTAGAAAAAGTGTTATCCGATATAGGTCTACATGGAGGTGATGTTCGTATCACAAAGGATTTTAAAAAGTCTAGCAATGGCAAGGAGGTACCAATCAAGCCCTCTATTGGTGGTGTTAAGGCAAGAAGATTCTTGTCTCGACCCAAACACAATAGTAAGCAAGTAAGGCAAGGTAGAACAGTTTCAAGGATTAGTTATGGATTGTGGAAGCAAGTCCATAATGCCGTGAAAGATCATGAGGCAGATGGGGAAGCACGAAATGTGAAGGCAGAGGTGTGGAGGTCTCTTGATCAACTCTTCATGTTCTGTGACAATGTAACATGGACAAAGAGTGATTACAAGAACTTTGAAGAGGCAATAAAACATTTTGGGAAGTCAATGAAAGACGCATGGACAGCCTGCAATATAACTCACTACATGGTAAAGTGATGTCTTCTTCTTTTACTTAAGTGTGATTCTCTTTTCTTTTATAACTTACTATGCATTCTTATGTCTTTGTGAAAACAGCATATCATCTACAACCACCTTCCCTATTTTGTCAAAAAGTATGGATGCCCAGCAATTTGGTCTACCCAAGGCATGGAGAAGTCTCACTACATGGCACGTAATGCATTTTTCAGACACACACAACACTATGGAGGGAGTCAAAAGGCAAATAGTCTGAAGGAAGTCTTCCAATGGTTTTACCGAGGCATTCTACAAAGGCTGCATGCTAAAAGAAAAGTTGCTAGCTCCAAAGTCAAGCTTGCTTTTATTCTAGCCCAAAAGCAAAGACGAAGACAAACTTTGGACAATTCAATGGCAGCAGAGAGACATAGATAGTGGAGGGATTCGAAGATATTTAGAAACCATAAATGGACAAGTAAACATGAATAGCAGTTTGTAACTTATTGGTGTTATGTCCACATGTTTTCAAACTCAATCAATAGATTTTTATTCTGTGGAACAAGTGACTCTTGGTGTAATCCTATATGTTTTGAGACTCCATCAAAAGTAAGTCTTTTGTGAAACATGTGATCTATATTAACAAGCATCAATACATCCATATATTAACACACAAAAAATTCAATCAATACTACTTAATTATGCTAGACATACTATTGATCCTTACCAATAAAATACTGAGTGTCAAACACTTTTAGAAGCTTTTGAGTGTGGGAAGAGTACTGAAGTGTCGTACGGTGATGGGACAAATGCAAAAGGGTACTAATCGTCCGTACGGACAAGGAACTGATGAGGATGAAAGACTTTGTACAAATCAGTTCAACTTCAACATAATGTTTGTGCTATATTTGATGACTAAATCCTATTACTCCCAAGGCTTGCGAGTCGGAACTCTCTTTTTGAACTTGATTGGACTCTTTTTCTTCCTTATTGGCTTGATGTCGACTTTCTGTTTATCAATGCTTGCCTCTGTTGCTTGTCTGAGAGGGGTATCCTTGTCTTCAGCTATCTCCACGTGTTCTTCTTCTTGGATTGTGTGGCCTGATGCAATCATGGGTGGCTCTCGAAACCTTATGAGCTTGTGTTTTCCATAGCCCTCTAGACATTTGGGCTCCTTAACACCACATGCTAATGCATAAGAAGTGTAAGACAAAAAGTAAGAGGCCCTAGAGGCCTGCTTATTCACATAATCCCCAAATATATCTATGGCGGACAACCTCTCTATTAAAATGATCTTTTCCTTTTGCCATGGAAGATCATGTCCACCTAATACCCTAGACAAACATTTAAAGAAGTAAACAATGGCTTCTCCATTGTTGCTCAACTGCCTATGGTAAATCAAGATCTTAGCACTGCCTAGATCATGAATATAATGAGCTAGGCTTGACATTTTGCCAAACCCAGCTGGCCTGCTTCCACTTGATCTCTGGAGGAATGTGTCATCCTCAATTTGTAGCTGCCATGTATCAAAAGATTATAGTGAGACAATGATACATAACTACAAAACATTTAAACACAACATAAAGTATTTGATTTGAAGTAATAATATCATACCCTCTCATTTTCATCAGCAACAAGAAGTTCATCTTTCCAAAGATTTATTCCTCTCCCCTCCAGTCCAGCCTCTTCTTTAAGTTTTTCCTTATGAAGTGATGAGAGATTCATAGCTTCCTGGGTGAGCTGGAAGGCAGCTTCATCTGGCTCTTGGAAACTTTCAGCCTCTTTGAAACAAATAGTAAGGGCCTCTGCAGGATCAAAGGTTGTTTCCAAAGCTAGCAGTGAATGGTCATCCTCTATGCCAACCTCCTTGTCAAGCCTTGAAGCCTGGGCAATAAGGGAAATGGCATAGTCCTCCCTCAAATTGAACATACACTCTATATCATGGAGGAAAACATAATCTTTACCACCAATCAAGACACCTGGAAGCATGGGCACTGCATAGTTGCTGCTCTGAACATCAAAGTCTTCAACTGGCTGTGCTGCCCTAAGAGTTTCAGTCCTCAGTTGAACAAGGTCAAGAGCAGCCACTTGCAGCCCCTCATCCTCGAGGTTGATATCTTCTTCCTGCTCTGCCATATCTGTTGCCATAGGAATATCCTCTTTTACCTCCGCTACAGATATATCTTCTTCTTCAGTCTCCTGCCCTTGCTCCTCTAGAGATTGCTGTTGAAAGACAATGTACATAAGGAATGCCATGTTTTCCTCAAGCACTCTACACTTTCTGGTGTGCAAGTAACAGCTGAATTTATATTCCTCAGGCAGGCTGTCAAACCTTCTATTCACATGGTACCTCAGCTTGTCAATGGAGACAATATGATTTAAATGCACAAAGACCTTTTCACCTTCCACAATCCTTCCTGCCTCTGTCAGTTGTTTGAAGGTATCCCAATGGTCTGAAAGGAAATCTCTGTGATGGTCCAAAAGAGAGCTCATAGTGAACTCCTTGTTGAAAATACTGTGGTATATGTGGAAGTTCCTTTGAGCCTTGCACTTGTGAAGAAAGTCAAATAGGAGCAAATCTGGAGATTTGTCCTCTTCTGGTTCCCTTTGTTTTGAAAGGGAAGACTCACCTTTCTGCTCTAGTCTCTTGCTTTTGCCTGAAGCAAAATTTATATAACATGAATTCTATATGCTCACATATGCAATCAGATAATGTATAGGATATCACCAAACAAAACTCTTCATAAGCACAAATGAATCACCTGGTGATTGCTGTGGTCTGAGTACAGCAGCAGAAAAGTCCAACTTCCTCTTGAAAGGAGGGGCCTGAGGATCAACTGTTCCAAAGCAAAAACATTTCTCATCATCAAGAAAGACATCTCCATGGACATAGAAAGCAAAACAATGAGCAAACAGTAAAAACCAAAAGAGACACAAGACTTTGCAACAAAACGCGATGCAGATCCATTTGAGAAATGTAAAGTGCTCTCCTCGCATTTTGTTGCAAATTCTGAATTTCTACTGACATCCATTTCCAATCAAATGCTAGGGATATCTTACAATGTTTAGGACAGTAAATGATGCAGGGAGGAATTCTCCAGTGCAAAAGAGACTAAAAGAAGGAGGAACAAATAAAAACTAAAACAAATATCAGATTTTGCAGGAAAACGCGATTCGAGGCATTTGAGAAATGTAAACAACTATAATCGCATTTTGTTGCAAAATTCTAAATCCTACTCATATCCATCTCTAATCAAATCCTAGGGTGATCTGCTAGATTTCTAGGCACTGAGATTTAAGAATTCTACAGATGGAAGAAATATATATCAGAAAACATTATAAAGGGTATAGATCTCTGACCTTTCTTTTCCTCTTCCATACTGTTGGAATAGCCCTGGAGATTCTCCTGCTCTCTTCCAAAACTGAGCTGTAGCACTGGTAACCTGGAGATCTGGTAATGGTAGTAGTCTTCAGACAGGTTGCAGAGTGGATGGAGTGTGTTGGGTAGAAAGTGGTCAAAGTGGGAAAGAAAAGGATGATGGGAGGGTGCTGGCAGGGATGGAATACGGGGAGGGAATAGTGTTAATGGATCTAATTATGAAATCATTATTGGCACAATTTCCAAGGCAAAAAGGTACCCACAAATTTCAAATCCCAAAAGATCTGGTGGGACCCACACGTGTTAAAAAACGACTATATCTCACACGTGTGGTATTTAATAACTCCATTATTTGTATTTTGTAATAATCTACTCTCCTAACTCAGTTCTCTTGCATCTCTACCTCCCTACTCTACACCATCAGCATCCAGACCAGCAGCAGCAGAGCAGAGGTTCATACCCAGCACATGATACTCATCATCAGCACAGCACACTTGCAGATAGCTTCCAGGTTAGTAAGAAAATCTTTTTCCTCTTCTTCTTGTTTAATAGTATATTAGGGTAAGGAATTGATTGATGTGATGTAGGTTACATATTATGATAAATACTACTTTTTATTTGGGCCTGTTGAATGAGAGTTTGATCACTTCTTGATGTCCATAGGCTCAATCTATCTTGCACCAAGCTGCATACACACTGAAATGACTAAAGGCATGCTGAAGTATGTTGTCTCTAGAATTTGCAGCAGCAAAACGCGAGGAGAGCATTTTAGAAATTTCAAAATAGGTCAAATCGCATTTTGTTGCAAATTTTAAAATAGGTCAAATCGCATTTTGTTGCAAATTTTAAAATGCTTCTTCATCCACCCATTTCAAGCCTGCATAGTTCTTCTGTAAACACAATACATATTGTTTGTAGTTGGAAAGATAGAGAATTCATCATATGAATGCAATAGCATGTTGTTTCAAGTATTTGCAGAAAAACGCGATCCTGAGCTGTTATAAATTTCAAATCATCATAATCGCCTTTTGTTGCAAATTGTTCAATTTTGCTTCATCCAATTTGTCATCACATTCTTTAATCATTCTATGTTCTCCATGTTTCTAATCTTTTACTATTGCTTTGTATAGACCTTTTCAGAGTGATGGCAAGAACCAAGGCAACTGCAAGGAGGTCTGGCAAGGGGCCAGGGCTTGCAGCAGCAGCAGACAGCTGGGGCTGATGTCAAGGAATCTAGTGTGCCTACAAAAGGAAGAGTTGCACATGGCAGGAAGGGGAAGCCAATGAGCATGCTGCAGCAAAAGTCCAAGAGGTTAAAGCATTCTGCTGGTGTGCTAAAGGAGATCAGGAAACAACAAAAATCTATAGGCTTTGCAATCCCCAAGGCACCTTTTCAGAGGCTAGTGAGAGAAATTTGTGATAGCTGGCACCTTGGTTTCAGGTGGAACAGGACTGCCATTCTTTCCTTACAGGAAATGGCAGAGGATTACTTGGAGAAGTACTTTGAAGATGCAATGCTTGTAGCAGCCCATGCTCACTGATGGCCAAGGACTTCAACACATTGTCCAGAGTGAGGTGGAGGTATGACAAGCTGGTCCATCCTGTGGAATGGCAGAACATTAAAATGAGAGACATATTATTAATTCCACCTATAAGGAAATTGAAGGCAGACAAGGTGAAGGTTGTTGAAGTGACCCACTCAATGAGCACCAGAGGGAAAGCTGCTTATGAGGAGTCACTGAAGCAGCAAATAGAGGAATCCAAATCTGCTATAAATGTGGAGACTATACAGATGGAGCTACAGATACAGAGAAGGTTGCAGGAGCTGGGCCCTAACATAGCTGTCCATATTGAAGATGATTTTTCAGAGAATAATTTTGACTTGACAAGAGCATGCTTGGCAGCATTGGCTCATAAGAATGAGTATTGCTCAGATACTATCATTCTTGCAATGCTCTAGTAAGTGTCTTTTATTTTACCTTTGTTTGCAAAACAATCCTTATTGTACCTCCTCCCTTACACCTTACCTTAATTATTGTTTTGTCCAATGTAGCATGATGAGAAGCTGGCTGAACCATGCTGTACAGCATACAGTTTATATTATTGATCCTGCAATTTCCTTCAAGTTAAGAGATCCAAAGGAAACTCCCATGGATATTTCCAATTGGTTCAGACACTGTGATTTTGATCATGTTGATATTTTGCTACTTCCATACCATAACAAGTATGTGTGTGGCTGCTTCTTTTGGGATTTTCCTTCTAGATTGAGTACTCTTGTAGCCTTGGATTTCTTAATGCTTTTTTCCTTATGCAGTGACCACACTGGAGCTTTGCTTCTATTGACATCCAGCAGAAGCAATGCTTTTTATTCAACTCTCTTAGAAACACACACAGAGAGGTTAAATTGTAAGTGGTTTGTGTGCTATTTTTAACTTTAAACTTCGTTATTTGGATTTAATGCACACTAACTGAATTATATGTATTGTAGTTGTATTAGAAGACTTCTAGATGCATTGGATCAGTGTCCTCCTAATGTCAATCTTTTGGATTCAATAGAGCCAATAGATTTAGAGGTAGAAAGTTGCTCCCTCTACTGATGTCTATTTCATGCTATGCCTTTGAACTTATTGAATAATTTTATTTTGTTCAGATATTAACAGTTTCTAACATATCTTTCCAACTATCCAGACACCACAACAAGATGATTCAAGTAGCTGTGGCTGGAGAGTGCTGATTAGTGCCAAATATATACTTTCAAGCTATTTTGAGATAGGACAGCCAGAGCTTGTAAGAAAAAATAATTTTCATTTAGCTTCAAAAAATTTGATATTGGTACAAAGTGTTCTAAATCATCATATCTCATTGCAGATGAGAGAAGATAGCTTCAACTCGAGCTATGTGTATAGTTTCAGAGCTGATATAATTTGGAAGTTTTTGAAGTATGCCTTCCCCAAACCTATTGTACCAGCTACTGTCGAGTTAGCTGAGAGCTCTAAAGTCCGAGAAGGTGTCATACACCTTGATGACACAGATGATGCAGATATGGTGCCACAAGAACAAGGACCTAGTGCTGATGAGGAGAAGCCACAAGAACAAGGACCTGTTTGCTGCTGATGTTATTGAGGAAATGATGGAGCAACAGCAAACAGATTCTCCAGGGGTAGTAGAGGAGACAATGGAGCAGCACCAAGAGACTGTACACAACAAGATGGAGCAACAGAAAGTAGATTCTCCAAATAAAGATGATACGGTGAGCTTGGACCATGTAGAGCAGCCTCTAGATCAGCCTGTAGATAAATAGAAAATTGTTGTCAAGAATATGTTCTACATATGTAATTAAACACTTCTGTACAGAATTTTACATTTCTGAATATAATACCTTTGTTTATGGAGTCTGTGTTATCTCAATTTTAAAATTTTCAATGTCTTTGCATTTTATTGATCTCTCTCTTCTTTTGAGTACCTGCAAAAAAGCAATATGAAACAATAGGGTAAAGTAAACTAATAGCAGTGCTTAATGAGACTAGGATAAGTCACATGGTATACCTTCTTATTGTTGTAGATAAATAAAAAGTCCTTTGAAATAGAACCTTCTGTCTCAAATAGAATGTCATTGCGCAATTGAGCTAGGGAGCAACATTGTCTTAATGTGATATTGACTAGCACATCACCATTCTCAACAACATCAATATCAAGAAGTTTATTTTCTGCACCAAAAGAATCTTCATCTTGATCCATAGGGACTAGTTTTGTACCTAGCATTCGACTGCGCTTATAATAAAAAGAAAAAATGAAATTTTGTGATGCAACCATGTACTTCAGTTGCATAGAAGGTTGGACAACCTCACAAAACACTGAACTACATGTCTTCTTATCCCAACCTTTATCCAAAAATTGTGGCATGCATGCCAGACTTGTTGCTTTAACTGTGAACATTGTTTTTGAAACCTTCACTGGAAAGGTATTAAACAAGTCTACAAAAACTGTGAGAGGCATGCACAAAGAAATTTTTATTATCCTTGTGGCAATATTGGGCCTCAGAGCTTTCTGTACTTCTTTGAAAAGCTTGGCTCTATATGCCTCTGTAACACTAAAATGTGGGAGAGGCCAATCCACTGAATTCCATGCTGGAAGGTCTTGTTTTCTTAACACACCATGTGTGTTTGCATTGTCCAGCAACAACTGATAAAAATGATCAGTAAAAAATATACCGGATTGAGCTAGCTCTGTTGCACATCGACCTTCGTATTGTTGTTCTCCTATCGATCCATGCAAAACATCTATAAATCCCAGAATACAATCGATGTTTTGCCATGTCTCATACGATGAAGGGTATAAATCTGAAATAAAACAACACAAGAATATCAGTAAGCAAAGAAAGAAAGCTTTGTCTTAAAAATCCATGCACCTCATAAAGAACAAAACCACAATAGAAAAATATACAATTAGGCCTGTGTTGCGGAAGATCATTTGGATAGTCTCGCAAGACAAGTTCTTTATGCATGTACACATGCTGAATCAAAACTTCTTTCACCGATATCTTTCCTCTGGTGATTTTAAAATCTCGTACTCTTCCCTTCCATGATGCCAAGAAAATATTTTTTGTCTGGGGTCTCTTTCTTTTACTAGGTTGCATGAGAACCCATGCTCCTTTCGAAACAGTAAACCTTTTCCAAGTTCCTTCCGTTTTGACTGTACTTGAATTCTCTACCGAAGAAATAGAAGAAGCAGGTCGACGGGGTAAGGATGTGTGGTATAATTCTGCCTTCATAGCATTATCATCCACAGAGCGTCTTCCACAAGAACGACCATAGTTTTTATTCACCATGGATACCTTGTGAATCTGTAACCACAGCAAAGTAATGTAAACAAGATAACAAAGTGAAGTTTCAAGAAAGAGAAAGTAGGCAGACAGATAGTTGACAAGAAACATCTTACTCTAAGCCAAACTGGATCAAGGGAGCAGTTTTGGAAAAGAAGAGGTTGCTGCACATTGAGGTAGTGGTGTAGAATGGTAGACCTTTTGAAGGAAAGGCAGCACAACAATTCAAAGTTGAAAGGGAGGTGGAAGCGGGAAGGCCCTTGTCAGAGAAAATGTCAGACTAGATTCTATCTTCATGTCCAAAGATCTTGTGAGAATAAAAAACCAATCTCCACATTAATGTAGCACGCTTGTACCTACATAAAATATTGTTTCTTTTATCTATTTTCTTTTATTTTTGTGAATTTCCAACGTTACGTTGGCCCTCTGTTCATTGGTTGAGACCTTATTTTTCCAAACCGTAAAAGGCCCCAAAATGAGCTCCCTTTTTCCCTAATGCTATGATTGCAAGCAAGGAGGCTTTTTTGTTGAGGGCATCTGCTACCACATTTTCTTTGCCTGGGCGGTACTTGATTTCAAAATCAAACTCCTGCAGGGTCTGCATCCACCTTCTTTGGTGCATGTTGAGATCCTTCTGAGTGAAGATCCACTTTAAGCTCTGATGATCTGTCATCAAAGTGAATCTTTAACCTAGTAGGTAATGTCTCAACTTCAGGGCATAGACTACTAAAAGTAGCGCCACGTCATGGACAACATAGTTCCTCTCATGTGTTCCAAGTTTTCGGGACTCATAGGCCACTGCATGACCTTCCTCCACGAGTGCATCTTTCAGGGCAAAACCAGTGGCATCAATTACTACTTCAAAGGGTAGAGAGAAATTCAGCAACTTGAGAACAGATTGGTTACCAAGGCGGTCTTCAGCTTGTCAAAAGCACTCTGACACCTGGCAGACCATTGAAACGAGGTATTCTTCTTGAGAAGATTAGTCAGGGGGAAGCTATGAGAGCATACTTAGGAATAAAAATTCTATACCAACCAGTTAATCCCAAGAATCCCCTGACTTCTTTCACTATCTTTGGTTCAGGCCAATCTATGACTGCTTGGACTTTTACGGAATCTAGAGAAATTCTGTCTTTGGATACCAAAAAGCCTAAGTATTCAACATGGTCGACAGAGAAAGTGCATTTGCTCTTTTTTGCAAAGAGTTGGTGCTTCCTTATAATCTCAAGAACTTTACAAACGTGAGCTTCATGGTCAGCTGCATTCTTTGAGTACATCACAATATCATCAAAGAAAACAAGAACAAAATCATCCAAGTATTCTCTCAGAATGTCCTGCATTAGGCGAATGAATGTAGCTAGGGCATTTGTCAATCCAAATGGCATGACAATAAATTCATAGTGGCCATAGCGAGTATTGACGGCTGTCTTCGAGATATCTTACTCTCATTAATCCTGATCTCGTAACACCCTGATTTGAGATCTATCTTTGTGAAGATCTACGCTCCATTTAGTTTGTCCAAAAGCTCATCAATTCTGGGGATAGGATACTTATTCTTAATTGTCAGCTGATTAAGACCTCTGTAATCCACACAAAGTCTTAATGTTCTATTCTTCTTTTTCTGAAAGAGAACTGGCGCTCCCCAAGGTGAAACCCTAGGTCTTACAAACCCTTGTTCTAACAGCTGCCTAAGTTGTTCCTTGAGTTCAATGACTTCAAGGACTCGCATTTTGTATGTGCGTTGGGCGACTGGCTGAGCTCTGGGGGTCAATTGTATCACATGATCTACTTCCCGAATCCGATGTACCTCTGTTAGCTCTAGTGGGAATAAATCATCATACTCACTTAACCATTCTGGTTCTTTAGCCTTTAACTTTGTGTCTACCGGATTCATTTTGACAACATAAATGAGTTGCTTTTTTCTAAGTCCTTTTAGTAATTTAGAAGCTTCTACTAATTGCACATCTGGGGATCCTGAAATTTTGGTTCCTTGAACTTTGTTCCGGTGAAGGTCACGGAAGGAAATGGTTCCATTGTGATAGTGAATGTCAGCTTGATTTTGGTGGAGCCAATCCATTCCAAGGATACCGTCAAAATTTTCAAAAGGTAAGACTCTGAACTGGCAGTCACTTACATTCCCATCTAGATTAAATTGAATACGATCTGTCTCATGGTGGTGAGTGAAAAGAATCTTCCCACTGACTGATTCAACTTACATAGGTTTCCTTGATTTCTGCTCTAAGACTAGCTTACGCAAGCATCCTGGGGAAATAAATGAATGAGTACTGCCTAAATCAATCAAAAGTTTAAATGTCTTACCCTTATACTCAGCTAGAGTATGGATGACAGAGAATTGATGATTTGGCCCTTGGTTTTCAATTGTGGCATAAATCTGACCTCTTTCCTCTTCCACTACTTCTGCTATCGTAACTACTCTGGCTGCTTCTGTAGATTGGGGCGAAACTCTTTCTCTTTGATTACCCCAGTTTTGGGAGGGAGTTCGGAGACTACTCTGAACAGAGGCAGATGGTTGAGCTGGAGTCCCCTGCTGGGATTGCCCTGATTTTGGTGAGACAGGATTTGACTGATACAAAGGGGCTGATCTCTGCACTCTGGGTCCTTGACTTCCCTATCCTCTTGACATGGCAGGAGTCAGGTAGTCTTTAGGCTGGTGACCAAAGCCCTGACACCCAAAACACCTATTCTCACCTCTAAGCTCATCCCTCTGAATCCTTGAAAGAGGTGGGGCTCTTGAGAAAGTGTTCTGAGGGAAAGGTCTTCCTTCACTTCTGAATTTCCTAACATCTTGATTCTGATTAGGGCCTTGTTGCCTCTTTGGGGTTGGAAAGTTTAAAGCACTTCCCGGGGTTTAGCCATCTTGCTCCTCTCGTTATAACCGGTTACATCAAAATACTCTTCCATTGCCTTGATCTATTTTTTCACTACTTCTCCTAACTGTTCCCCTTCACCCTTGAAGGGACCAGGTTGGGATCAGTGCAGGGCTTTACAAACATCCGGATCTAACTCTTCATCTCACTGGTAAGAGGATCTGGTTGCGCCTTATGATTTTGACAAAACAATATTTTTGTCAACTTAATTGTGTCAACGGATTTATGACTTTAATTTTTAAGATTTATTTCTTAAACAATTAAATATTCCATCATAATGCTTGAAAACAAGATTCACTCTAATAATTCTACTAACCAATATTCGCAACCACGAAAACGATTTGGAATCTTTTGCAAAATATCATTTATTATCAAAAGTTTTAACATATACATAGAGCATCTCGGCTCCAAAAGTCACCGCCTCAATCGCGTAGGCATAAAAAGGTGATACTGCGATGGAGACATGCTATGATATACATGATTTATCACTGATAATGGTGCTATAATTCTTCTCCTAGGAATAAAGCGGCTAAGAAATCTAAAAATACGGTAAGAAATTCTAAAATTCTGGGGTGAATGATTATAAAGTTGTACATAATTCCTAGCCTTATCAAGATCATGGCTAGCGAGATATTCTGTCTGAGTCTCTATCGTTGATTGGTATTGACGTTAATACTTTGCCCTCTATCCATAGAACCACATATGCTGACGTCGCTCTATTGGATTGGGAAAGTATAGATCCTCAAAGTGACGAGCGAGTCTCACTCTGCTTTGGGTTGTAGCGGAGTTGATGAGATTTTCGAAGGCAAAGGCGATCATATCCTGAGTTTGGGAGAGTCTAGGAATGCTAGATAGATTTGGGGTATTCATCTAAAAATCTAGTTTAATTTATGAGTTTTCAATTTATGAAGTTCATTTCAAACATAATCTTAACAAGTGAAAACATTATTTCCCACATTTACTTTAAAATTTTAGGCAATTTTTGCTTCTGTTTTGTAAGTTTACACAAGCTCTCATTAGGAACTCAATGGAGTCTTCTTGGGCCCTTTTAGTTGGCAATTTAAGGGAGTCAAACCTTTTCTCTTAAGAAGAAACGTTTTCTAATTTGAAGCTTCAAAATGGCTACTTTATTCGAATTTGAATTTTGGGAGAAAAATGGAATTTAAAATCTAGCGGATAAAACCATATCATGTAACATATCTATGGAAAGCTCTTGATGTGTAGATCACGGATCTGTAATCTCCGCTCAAATCGGAGCTTGTATGAAGTTATGGAGGTCCAAAAATGGTAAAATTGCCCCCTCCCCCTTTTGGGGAGAAAAGTACACCCTTTGACCACTCTTACACCTCTCTTACAAACCCATGGTTTTTGCTTACATGGCGGGCTCCTATTTGTCAAAAAGTTAAACGTTTCCATAATCTCATGGCAAATTAAAGGGCCCAAAAAGACTCCATTGAGTTCCTAATGGATACCAGCTGCTCTAAGACCCCACTGCCCCCTCCGCGCACCAAATTCCCAGTTGCTAGCAGTGGAAGTAGCTTCCTCTTACACGGGGTAGGGTTTCCCACTCAGGGCCTTGCCCTCGAATGTTCAGACACGAGACTAATATGGTGGTCATTCCGAAATCGAAACCGAAAAAATTTTCCTTGCTCGGAAAATGGGAATGATTCCACATTTTTTATTTTCTTAATGAATTTTCTAATGGGGTCAAGAGACTAAACTATCCTTTACCTCATTAAACCACATAGAAGGAAAACTATCACTTACTTAATTTGAAGAAATCAACGCTTTTTCCTAATTGAAATCAGGCACAGCCGCGTTGATCTAATCATTTGAGGGAATCAATGCTTTTTTCCTAACCGAAATCAGGCACAGCCATTGATCTAATCATTTGAGAAATTCTTCAGGATTTTATTTAACAACTTGAATTCTAAGCGTATTCCTATTATTTCAATTTAGTTATTAAAACTCCATTGATTCCAGCCGGCCCATGGATTAAGCCACCACCCAACCACACTGGAATTGGTAGAACCAGACAATTACTCACCCACCCATAATTGAATGCCTTTCTTGACTTTTGCTTTCGAATACACATATGCACACACTCCTCTTTAAAACTTTAACATATAAAATAATCCATTGACAAACAGTTATTGGTTACAGATATCATAACTGAAAATTTCCATCCAGTCCCTTGTTTCTCAAAAAACAATATCACTTTGGACTCTCCATTTTGAGACCAGCTGGATGGCAAACGAGACCCAGTAACATATTACAATAATCATTTTGTCCATCATACATGTCTTCCACGACATACGCATGGGTGTCCTAGGCACCGTGAGCCCGTGCATCACCTGGTCATAACCCTCTAGGATCCTCCTAAGGTGTCATGGCACACCACTTAGAAACCGCTTCGTCGGCCCTCACCCATCGTACCAGAAGCACACCATTTTTCAACCATATCGAGGCCGGTCAAGACAGGCTTTGCTGCGTGAGCCGTACTTTGAGCACTCCCCGCTGTTTACAACCGAACTTTCCTTAGAAAAACATATACCAAATGCTACCTCCATGGCCTAAGACAGTGCTTTAAGAAAACAGGGTTTCTATGCAAGTTTTCAGTTTGATTTTCTTTTGAATACAAGGAGTCTTTCTTGAATCAGTATCCCCAAAACTTCATAGATCGAAATTCTGAATTTCATACCAGAATTCCTCGAATTCTATAACCTTGATCCATAGATCAAGTCGAAGGGTCTCAAACTTAGTTTCAGATTTAGCGGGAGATTTGAGAATATTTTTCTAAACTGGTCACTCCTTCTTTCCTCGAAACTAACAAAAGAGTTTGGTCTTGGTCATAGTCTGATTCACGATTCGAGTCGGATAAGATTTTTCCTAAACTATCTTTCTCAAAAAGGTTTGATAATTCAGTTATTACTATTTTACTCAATTTCTTTCTTTGAATATTCACTTTAAATTAGTTACGAATTTCAATGAGGAATAAAATAATCATTTATTTGAACATTTCGATCTCAATAAATTTCTTGATTTGAATTTTTTTATGCATCTATTTATGCATAAAATCAATTTTTATAAGAATAAGGCCTTTATAATAAAAAAACTTCATTCATGCATCTTTCTATGCATAAAAATCAAATTTAATGAGAATAACACTCTTATAATAAAAAAAATTCCTTTATACTTCTTTCTATGCATAAAAATCAAATTTAATGAGAATAACACTTTTATATTTAAAAATTCCTTTATGCATCTTTCTATGCATAAAAATCAAATTTAATGAGAATAACACTTTTATAAAAAAAATATTCCTTTACGCATCTTTCTATGCATAAAAATCAAATTTAATGAGAATAACACTTTTATAATAAAAAAATTCCTTTACGCATCTTTTTATGCATAAAATTTAAATTTAATGAGATTAACACTTTTATAATAAAATAAATTCCTTTATGCATCTTTCTATGCTTAAAAATCAAATTTAATGAGAATAACACTTTTATAATAAAAAATTTTACTTTATGCATCTTTCTATGCATAAAAATCAAATTTAATGAGAATAACACTTTTATAATATAAAAAAATTTCTTTATAGATCTTTCTATGCATAAAAATCAAATTTAATGAGGATAACACTTTTATAATTAGAAAAATCCTTTATGCATCTTTCTATGCATAAAATTTAATGAGAATAATACTCTTATATAAAAAAATTCCTTTACGCATCTTTCTATGCATAAAAATCAAATTTAATGAGAATAACACTTTCATAATAAAAAAATTCCTTTACGCATCTTTCTATGCATAAAAATCAAATTTAATATAATAAAATAAATTCCTTTATGCATCTTTCTATGCATTTAAAAAAATTTAATGAGAATAACACTTTTACAATAAAAAAATTTCTATCATGCATCTTTCTATGCATAATAATCAATTGTAATGAGAATAACACTTTTATAATAAAAAAAATCTATTATGCATCTTTCTATCCATAAAAATCAAATTTCATGAGAATCAAACTTTTAATAAAAAAATTTCCTTTATGCATCTTTCTATGCATAAAAATCAAATTTAATGAGAGTAATATTTTTATAATAAAAAAATTTCTTTATGCATCTTTCTATGCATAAAAATTAAATTTAATAAGAATAACACTTTTAAAATAATAAAAAATTTCCTTTATGCATCTTTCTATGCATAAAAATCAAATTTAATGAGAATAACACTTTTATAATAAAAAAATTCCTTTATGCATCTTTCTATGCATAAAAATCAAATTCAATGAGAATAACACTTTTATAATTAAAACAAATTCCTTTATGCATATTTCTATGCATTAAAATGAAATTCAATGAGAATAACACTTTTATAATAAAAAATTTCCTTGATGCATCTTTCTATGCATAAAAATCAAATTTAATAATTAACAACAGTGATATCCATGCATATTCATAGGTGAACATGTACATGGAGTAATTAGAATATTTCTTTTAGATGCAAAAATGGTGGGAATTACTCTTTTGGAATAATATAAAACAAACTTTCTTTTCCATAAAATTCTAGAAAATTTTGCCATAACCTCCTTTGTATAGCTAACCATTTCTCATTTTTATCATTCTATTTTTAACTTAAATTAACCAAAATTAGATTCATAGAACTTTAATCTACATAATTTTCTAAATTCGAGAGAGTAAACAATAAGAAGAGTTTAATTAATCCCTTGGTTAATCTTTCTAGGATTAAGAAAGGTTGGAATGTAAAGAAGAGAAGGGGACTGGCCTTTTCCTTAAAGGCATAGCATTTGAATTTAATTCAATCAACTATAAAACATAAAAGTCAAGAAAACCTTAGATTTAAAATTTGTAAATAAGTAAGAAAATTAGCTTACATGAAGTAAGATCTCCTTTGGCTTGAGGGATTGAGGGATTGAGGGTTCTACTCTTGTTTGAAGCAAGAGTGGCCACCAATTCTTTTTAGAGAGGATTAGGCCAAAAACAATTGATTTATTAAGAAATTCAATGTAGATGGCTCAGAACAGGAGTAGAGTAACAGTGCATAAACACCATTAAGAAATTCAATGTAGATGGCTCAGAACAGGAGTAGAGTAACAGTGCATACACACCATTAAGCTTTTACAAAGGGGAGGCTTCTATTTATAGGAAAAAGTGAGCCTCTAACCAAGCAAACTGATTCTAGAATTTTCCAGATCAGTTTGGTCAATTTTTGACCATTTTACTTTTTGGATCTAGTTTTGAAATAGGAGAGAGGAGAGATGAAATATCTCATTTTATTGATTAAAAATTGGGGTAATGATGAGAAAAAAGGTGCCTACTTTATGAGGGGAGATCCCCACTCTGAGGTGTCAATATTCAGTTTTTTAATTGTTTTCTTTTGTCCTTAGTCCACTCTTCATCTTATGTGAGCATTTACTCATTTTTGGGGGGTTTTTCTTTTATTCTTCAATTTATCTCCTCCCTACATTTGGATTAATCTTATTGGTCCATAAGAATCTTAAACCAAACTTTTCAAAAAATTTGGACCCTTAGGCTAAGGTCTTTTGTGCACATTATATTTAATTCTAATGCTTCTTAGGAATTTCTTTTTAAACTTCTATTTTGGAAAAATTTATTTTAATAAGAAGGGATAATTTTCCATCCAAAGATATCTAAAAACTAAATTATCTCTCTCTATAATATTTTCTCTCTCTAGGTCAAAACAAGTAGAAACAAGATCTTTTATTATTTTGAAAAGGGGATTGATTACAAGAGGGGAAGAAACTGGACATCTTGAGGGGCTGGGGAGGAATCTTACATGGTGCAGTGAGCAAAGAGTAAGAACTTGTTTCATTCTCACTTAGTGATGTACTAGAGCTTGTTTCATTCTCTGACTTTCTTTGGTTTGTCAGTTCTTCATTACGTTTACCCATGCGACGAGATCAAATTTTCTTTTGGATTTTTGTACTCTATGTCGCACATACGGGTGTTGAGGTTTGTGTAGTGGTTTTTGAGGTGGATACTGTTGCTGCATCATGTATAGCTTTGGCTCTTTTGTATTTATGTCCCCTTTTGGGTTTATGTCCTCTGTAGACTCCTTTTTTGTGTCTTTTACTTCATCCTTGGTTTCGATAGTTTTTTGTCCCTTGTCTTTCCTGGGTTTAGAAGGTTTTATTTTATCTTTTGGGTTTTGTTTTAAAGCATGTTCTTCTACCCATGTTGAGGTGTTGTCTTTTACATTTTTTAAAATTGTTTCTCGTGCCTTGGCTTGTAAGCGTGTAAGCACATTCAAGGGTACCGTGGCCAGTTGCCCATTTTGTACACTTAAGATATTAAGAGTTGTATTTTGTGAGATAAGTTGGAGTTAAGCAACTCGTCTTGAGCAATCTTGGAACATGTGATCAGTGCCACATCGTTCACACATTGGTCTCAAGGTGTCAGTGACTATGGGCATGGAAGTACTCTAGACTGTGCAATCTACCACCTTGTGAGATCCACGATAATAGAAACACTGGTGTGCGATTGGTGCACAAGAGATGGAGGTTTTGAGTCTAATGTGGGATGCTGAAGGAGAATTTTTGAAGGAGTTGTTATAATTGTTGCAGGAATACATGGATGTATTTGCTTGGGAGTATTTTCAGGTGAAAGGTATAGACCTTGCATTACATCAACATCATATTAACTTGTAAAAAGATGCAGTTCCAATTGTGCAGCAAAGGTACAGAATGAACCCTAGTTTTGCAAAGCATGTTAAGGAGGAGATAGATAAGTAGTTGGGGACAGTAGGCTTCATCATGAAAGAAAGTAACAGGGGTGGGTTAGTCCCTCACCACAAGGGAGTGGCTCATGAAGGAGTCACCACTTAGCATCTCACGGGAGAAGCTCACCATTGATTCTTGGAACAGATAACATTATCATGAATGAGCCATAATCCCATTTACATTGGTGTTTATACTCCACCCAAGAGTTCACACCTACTTACTAGTTGTCCATGGCCTTGGGCCCATAATGCTTTTTTACAAACCATCCCTTCCCCAATGGTTTCGTCCTTGAAACCTCAAATGAATACCCCAAATTCAGAGAAGAATGTTCCATGTGGCTGAATTTACACCAACCCATATTGCTCTATCAATGCTTCATATCCCTCCAATGCTGAAATAGGTTGCCATGAAGCTTCTTCCTTAGGTAAACCTTTCCATTGAACAAGATACTCCACCAAGGTACGAGTGCGAAGTACCTTTTTCCTTGTACCCAAGATAGCTTCTGGAATGTATTCAATCATTCCCTCTTCATTCATTGGAGGTAACTCATCAATCATTTGATCGATCATACCCACATATCCTTTCAAGTGAGAGACATGAAACACATCATGAATCTTTGTTGTAAATGGAAGTAAGAGTTGATATGCAACCTCCCCAACTCTTCGTATCACTTGATAAGGACCATAATAGCGATGAGCTAGCTTGGTGTTGGTGCTTCCCTTCAAAGACGCATATCTTGACTTTGGTATTCTAAAAAGAACCCAATCTCCCACTTTGAATTCCAATGGTCTTCGATGAACATTGGCATATTGTCTCATTTTCTCTTGTGCAACCTTCAAATTACTTTTGCATTGTTGCAACAAAGCTTGCATCCTTTCAGCTTCCTCCTCGGCATTAGGGTTAGAAGTCTCATATGTACCCACCAACATAGGCAAATTGACCTTGTAGCCATATAAATCCTCAAAGGGTGACATGCCAATGCTCACATGATATGTTGAGTTGTAAGCAAACTCAGCCAAAGGTAACCAATCATCCCATGTGCTTTGAGTATCATGACAATAGTGGCGTAGATATGTTTCCACCCATTTGTTTACTCTTTCTGTTTGACCATCGGTTTCGGGATGATAGGCGGTGCTTGGAGTAAGCTTGGTTCCCATATATTCAAACAATGTTCTCCAAAAAGTGCTCATGAATTTGACATCACGATCACTCACAATTTGTGACGGCATACCATGCAACTTGAAAACCCCATCAACAAATTGCTTGGCAACATTTTGGGCTGAATATGTGACCTTGGAAGGAATGAAATGGGCCACTTTTGTCAATCTATACAAGCTGTCCCACCCTTTCTTTGTGTGTGGAAGGTTAGTAATGAAATCCATTGATATATGACTCCATTTGCCTTCGGGAATGGGCAATGGGGGCTGAAGCAAACCTCCCGGTTTATGTGTAGGATCCTTGTTCAATTGACATGACCGGCACCCACTTACATAAGCATGAATGCTCTTCCACATCCCCTTCCAAAAGAAACTTCTCCTTATTGCATCAAAGGTTTTGTAGACACCCAAATGACCAGCCATAGGAGTACAATGCATCTCTTCCATGATCTTCTTGATAAATGATGAAGTAGGAACCAAGTAGAGAGACCATTTTTCAGCTCATAATGGGGTAACTCTTCACATACACCTTGCTGTAATTTTTGCACTATTTGTGAGGTTTCTTCATCAAACAAGTACTCTTCTTGTATCTCCATGATCCAATCTTTATGCACCTCAAAAATAGCATACAATGAGCAGGCCCACATACGAGACAAGGAATCGGCAACCACATTTTCTTTGCCCTTTGTGTATGTGATTTCAAAATCATAGTTTTGTAGTGTTGCTACCCACCTTCTTTGCTTAGGCGACAAATTGGGTTGTGTGAGGAAATACTTTAGCACCCTATGATCACTTCTCACATAAAAATGACTCCCATATAAGTAATGGTGCCATTTCTTGATAGCATGGAGTATAGCAATCATCTCTTGCTCATACACATGGAGTTCTCTTTCTTTGTCATTCAGCTTTCTACTTTCATAAGTAATGACTCCATGGTCTTGGTAAAGTACCGCACCAATCCCTCTTCCACTTGCATCCGCCCTTATTGTGAAAGGTTTGGTGAAGTCTGGACATACCAAAATAGGTGCTGATGTGAGCATCTTCTTCATATCTTCAAAACTTTTGTTGGCAATGGCATCCCAAAAGAAGGTTTCCTTCTTTAATTTGTCCGTCATTGGGGCTACAATTTCTACATAGTGGGCAATAAAGTGCCTATAGAATGAAGATAACCCCAAAAATCCCCTCAATTGAGTAGTGTTTGAAGGAACCGGCCAATTCCTAATACATTCCACTTTCTTTGGATCCACACAAATGCCATCCTTGCTCACAATGTGACCCAAATATTCCACCTCATGTGCCATGAAGGTACATTTTGTCTCACGACTTAACATACAACTTGTTTTGCCTCAAGACCTCCAAAACCTCTTTCACGTGCTTCAAATGCACTTCCTCATCTTTGCTATAGATAAGTATGTCGTCGAAAAAGACCAATACAAGCTCGTAGAGGAAAGGTTGAAGCACTTTGTTCATCAATGCTTGAAAAGTTGCCGGTGCATTGCATAATCCAAACGGCATAACCATGAATTGGTAAAGACTCCTTTCCGTACGAAATGCTGTTTTGAACTCATCACCACTTTTCATCCTTATTTGATGGTATCCGGAATGCAAATCAATCTTTGAAAAGCATGTGGCACCCTTCAACTCATCCAAAAGATCATCCACCCTTGGTATTGGAAATCGATTTTTGATGGTGATCTTATTCAAATCACGGTAATCAATGCACATGCGGAAAGTACCATCCTTTTTCTTCACAAGTAGCACCGGAGAAGCAAAAGGAGATTGACTTGGTTCAACCCATCCCATGTAAATGAGTTCTTTGACTTGATTTGCCACCTCTTCCTTTTCAACCTTTGACAAACGATAGAGAGGCTTGTTGATTGGTTTGGCATTTGGTTCCAAATCAATAGCGTTATCAACACTCCTCTTTGGCGGCATTGATTTTGGCATGGTAAACACATCTTCATAATCCTTGAGTAGCTTAACCATGTCCACATTTTCGATGCAATCCTTTTTGCTATTATCTTCCTCTTTGCAAAGCTGTAGTACATAAACATAGCCCTCTTCTTGAACACTTTCTTCATTTGAGTAGCATTGATCATGAAGAGCTTGGACCCTTGCATTCCATTCAATGTAATAACCCCTCCATGATGCACAAAACTCATGAAACTTTTCTGTAAGTTCATGGTAAAAGAGTTCAAAGTGGACAGCCAATCACATCCAAGTACTATGTCAATTGGTCCCAACTCAATCACCAAAAGATCAACTTTGCAAGAGTAGTTCTTGGACAACTCCAATTCTGTACTTTGACACTTCATATTACAACCCATTGAATCACCATTGGCCACTTGCACCATGTGCTTGTTTGGTAAAGAAGTTGGTTGCATTTTGAGAGTGTTCAAAGACCTTTTATTGACAAAACTATGCGTGCTTCTAGTATCAATGAGTGCACATGCTGTTCTTCCATTCACCTTGATCTTCAATCTCAATGTGTTGGCACCCTTACTTCCCGCATAAGCATCATGAGAGATTGTACACGAGGTAGTATGTGCACTATTGTTTTCATTCCACACGCATAGAGGCATCCCATTATCCATTTTGTCATGAGCAAACTTTAGTTTCCCACCCGGATCAAAACGGGATTTTTTGCATAAGAAGTCAATGTAGAGGATTTGCTTGTTTGCTCAAGTCGAATGAAGTGGTCGATGAAGCACGTCGATGCTTGCCGATCTCCTGGCCAAGCACTTCTCACCCCTTCACTAAGTTTACATCCAAGGTGAAGGTTGAGGCCATTTCTTTACCACCAAGTACCTAAGCCTCTTCCTTACCGCGTTACCCGGTACTAACGGCAAGGAAGATTCAAGACATTCTCCCCTTGGCCTGTCCTCTAAATACCAAGGTACCCTTACTTCATTCTAGATTCTAGGAATAAAGTGGGGTACAATCGTGAGTGGAATGTGGTTACAAGCTCAAATGAATGAGTAGAGTTGACTTACAATTGATTTATAGCATGACTCATGCTCATTCATATCATAATACATGGTTCATAGTGCTTCCTTCATCACATCCACTCATGGCAATGTCAATACATTTCCACATGCATTAACAACATCCAAATCATGTGAAGTATGTATTCAATCCCCCAAATGTGCCAAAAGCTATGCTCACTTATGCCAATATGCAAGACATAGCATTGAATGGCTATGTGTAGCATTCAAGCATTCATAATGCATAAAGAAGAGCATGAATGGCCATGATTAAAGTCCAATTTCTGAAAATTAGAATTTTATGTGTAATAAAATCCTAATTCACTCCATAGATTGAAAGAATGCTTCAAAATTGTAAGGAAGTGATGGAGCAACTCACCAATGTCACCCAGGAAGCCCTAATGCTTGAATTTGTTGAAGGAGATGAAGATTAGGGTCACTTTGGTGAAAAACGTGGGCAGCTTTGGTAGTGATTTTCAGCCACATTGGGAGCCCCATTGCTCATGGAAAATAGGTGAAATACTTCATAAAACATTGCTACATACATGAGAGAACATACCGAAGCTTCAATGGGGAGCTTGGCTTAGTAAGCCAAGCTCTTTGTGAGCTTGAAAAATAGCGTTTTCTGAGGCGGCGGGCTGTTGCAGTTCGCCGCCCCTCTTCTGGTGCTCTTTGGTGTGCTTGAAAAGTTGCTTTCACTCCCAATTGACTTGGAGACTCAATGCCCTTTGCTCATGTTGAGATTCCATGACTAGGGTTTGCAAGAAAGCTCCCAAACAGAAAAACGTTTTTGATTAACAACTGCTAATCAAGATTAGTGAATTTTTCCCAATTTGGTCCACTCATTCAAAAAATTAGGTCCATGTGCTCAGATTTGAACCACAAATTCTACCTTAGCCATATCCCCTTCCCCCATGAATCAAATGAAGCAGAAATTTCACGAAATGAGAAGAAGAAAAGAAAAATTATAAATCATGGATCAAAAGCCATGCTCTGATACCAATGAAAGAAATTAACAGGGGTGGGTTAGTCCCTCAAGGGAGTGGCTCATGAAGGAGTCACCACTTAGCATCTCACGGGAGAAGCTCACCATTGATTCTTGGAACAGATAACACTATCATGAATGAGCCATAATCCCATTTACATTGGTATTTATACTCCACCCAAGAGTTCACACCTACTTACTAGTTGTCCATGGCCTTGGGCCCATAATGCTTTCTTACACATCAAGCCAGTGAATGAAGTGTCATGGTTGTCTCCAATTATAGTGGTACCTAAGAAGAATGGGAAGCTGAGGGTATGTGTGGACTATAGAAAGCTTAATGCAGCAACTATTACTGATCCTTTTCCAATGCCATTTTGTGATGCAGTTTCGGATGTAGTTAGGGCATGAAATGTATAGCTTTCTGGATGGGTTTTTTGGATATAATTAGATTCACGTTGCTGAGGAGGATCAATACAAAATAGCTTTCATTACTGAGTGGGGTGCATTTGTGTATACAGTAATGAGTTTTGGCTTAAAGAATGGACCACCATCATTCAACTTTGTCGCCCCCATAAGGTATTTGAGCCATATTTGCAGGATTTTATGAGGGTTTTTGTAGATGATTTTTTGGTTTTTGGTAAGAAAGACTTGCATTTGCTACATCTGAAGTTATGTCTGGAGAGATGTAGACAGTTCAGAATGGCACTAAATCCTTACAAAAGTGTCATAGCTGTTAGAAGTGGGGTACTACTTGGTCATGTGGTTTCCAGTGAAGGGATGGCCATTGACATAAAGAATATTGAAGCCATCCAATCTGCCAAGGCTCTAGTCAATGTTAAAGAGTTGATGAGATTTGTGGGTCAAATTAAGTGGCATTCAAGGTATCTCAGATATTTAGCTAATGTGTGTTTACCCCACTAACACACTTAACTAAGAAAGAAGTAGCTTTTGCTTGGGCTGATCCTCAAGAAAGATCATTCCAACTTTTAAAGAAGATGATCTCTGTTGCGCCAGTTCTACAATCTCCGGAGTGGTCTTTACCTTTTCATGTTTTTGTGGATGCGTCTGATGTGGCCGTAGGAGCCGTATTGATGCAGGAAAAAGTTAGAGGTTGGTTTAGGCCAGTATATTATGCAAGCAGAGTCCTCACATCAGTTGAGAGGAATTATGCTGTCACTGAAAGAGAAGCATTAGGCATGGTATATGCTTTGAAAAAATTTAAGCACTATTCGTTGGGAAATAGGGTAATCTTCCATGTTGACCACCAAGCTTTGTTGTACCTAATCAAGAAGCCAATGCTAACAGGAAGGTTGTCTAGGTGGATTTTGTTATTACAGGAGTTTGATTTTGTGATTGTTCATACTCCAGGAAAAGACCATGCCATTGCTGATTACTTGAGTAGGCTAGAAACAGGTGAAGAACTAGTGGGAGTGAATGATGATTTACCAGATGCTCCATTATTTGAAGTTCAGTGTGTCGGATTCTTGGTATGACCAATTATTGACATTTCTGACTAACGGCACTATCCCAGGTGAGTTTACTCTGCAAATCAGAGGAGGAAGTTTGCCTTGAAAAGTAGACCTTTTTTGGTAATTGCAGGGGCATTATATAGGAAGGGCATTGATCAAGTCATTAGAAGGTGTGTTCCAGATTTTGAACAGAATGCTGTTATTCAAGAAGCACATTCTGGTGTAGCAGGTGGACATTTCTCAGGAGATATAATAGCCAAGAAGATTCTCCAAGCTGGTTTATGGTGGCCCACAATTTTGAAGGATGCATATGAGTATGCTAAGAGGTGTGTCATATGTCAAAAGACTGGTCAGCCAGATAATAAGGATAGAATGTCAGATCATCCTATTCTGCCACCACGAGAGCCTTTCCAGAAGTGGGGGATGGATTTTGTGGGACCTATTAAACCTACAACAAGGAAAGGGTGCAGGTATATCAACAGACTATTGTACTAAATGGGTAGAAGCTATAGCTTTGAAGGATAATAAAGCTTCAAGTGTTGCAAGGTTCTTGTATCACAACATAATGACCAGATTTGGGTGTCCTGTGGAGCTTGTGAGTGATAGGGGATCTCATTTCTTAAATGAGGTAATAGCTGAATTAACCAAAACCCATATGATTATGCACAAAAAGTCTACAGCTTACCATCCTTAGGCTAATGGGCAGGCTGAAAGTACTAACAAAACATTGGTTGGCATTTTGAAGAAGATAGTGGCAGACAATCATAAGGATTGGGATGACAAATTGGACTCAGCATTATGGTCTTTTAGAATAGCCTATAAGGTAACAACAGGGATGACACCATTTAGATTGGTGTATGGATTAGAAGCTGTGGTGCCTATGGAGTTTGTGGTGCCAAGTCTTAGAATCACAGCTGAGAAGATGTTTTCTAAACTATGAGTTCAGCACAGGAGTAAATATTTGATGCAGTTGGAAGAAGACAGGTTGGTCAGTTCATATATTACTGAGGTGATCCAGAAGAGACGACATGCATGGGTGAGTATGAATGTCAAATTTAAAGTGTTTCAAGTTGGTGACTGGGTGATGGTGTACAACTCTAGATTGGGACCTCATCTAGGGTAGTTGACACTTAGATGTAAAGAACCTTATCAGATTGTGGAAGATTTGGGTCAAGGTACCTTTATTGTTGCAGATGTCTTTGGAACAAGGGTAGAGAAGCCCATCAATGGTTTTAGGCTGAAGAAGTTTCAAGAAAAACTACCACATCTTGATTGGCCAGTTTCAGCTTTGGTCCATGTAGAGAAAGTCAGATCCGAGACTCACCAGAAGTTAACAAAGAACAGAGATGGATGTTCTTCAGGCAGAACATAGGTGTTGAAATGATGGCAAGAAACTTAACTGTTGTCAAGGTTGGTTTGGCTGAATTTTGCTGTGTCGAAAATTACTTAGTCGGACTTCACTGCCTCGGAGTTTTTACAAATACTATTTTTTCCACAAAACTCCAGTTGGGGGCTGCACGCCCAGTATGCGTGATGATTTTATGGAGGTGTGTGTGGAGATCTTACGTTAGGCGAGTTGGCACGATTGTGAGCCATCACGAATTCATTTCCCTCATGCATCGCCCGTTTCGTTTTTCGTCTGTGTTTTCAGAGCCCCTTCAGTCTCCCATGCCTAAGCCAAAACCCCTTGCCACCATGCGACCTCTTCAAGATAAGGAATCGCCAGAAGTGCTGAAGATGAGGCTGCGCCGCAAAGGAGCTAACGCGCGGGTGGAGGTGACTAGCTCTGACGAAGACGTGGAGGCTTCAGCAAATGAAGCTAGCATGCCTACAGCTATGTCATCCGGCAAAATGATGCAGGTCGAGATCGATATTCAGACAGATAGGAACGCCAACTGGTTTGCAGAAAATTGGATTGCATGACTTTGCTACCTTGCCGTGGGATGAATGGAGGAATAATCTCTATGCAAAGTCTCAGGTGGAGATCTTGAAGAAAACAAAAGGACGGCTTTCCTCAAAGGTAGTCATAACTCCTGAAATTGTTGCTGAAGTGTTTAAGTTGCCTTGTTTTTCACAAGTTCCTATACCCAAGTGCACAGAGGACTCTTTGAAAAAGGAGTTTGGTCCTCAAGAGGGTGGAGGACAATATTATATGCTGAAGAATGTCAGTTATGCAAGAAGGGAGCAACTTAACTGGTATTTGGAAAGGCTGTGTTTTCTTCTTAAATTTGATTATATGTCCAAAGAGAACTATGCTCCTTTATGTTGGGCTGAAAAGGGTGAACAGGTCAGTTGGGCACATTGGTTGTATGAAAGGATGTACAGTGAAGTATTTGCGTTTGACAAACGGAAGACTCAGACTAATAGTAGGCTGTGTGCTTCCTTGGCAGCTTTGTTTTGCTATGCTCAGAAAGTTGATGCAGGGGATGTGTTGTTACTAGACAAGGACAAAGATTTGGAGGGTGAGCAATTTCAGCATGCAGAACCGTAGGTTTTGCACAAATCAGAGATATCTGATTGGTCAAAGCTAGATAAGGATAAAATGGAGGTTTTTCAGAACCTGAGGAAAGCTGGATACATGGTGCAAGAAGCTTTACCATTAGCTGACTCACCACAGTGTTCACAGTATTTCGGGGAGTTGGAGATACATTCTCCAATGGACATAATGGAAACACAAACACCAACTAAGTTGGGTAAGACTTTCACTTTGTCCAAGAGAAGAAAAGCTGATAACAGCATCAAGAAGTTGGTGACTAAGTTTGATTTTGGTGGTGATGAAACTGTTTTTACTCCATCTGAGTTTCATGATGTAAAAGATGGAGTCATGGGCTAATAAGATGTTGACAGCTGTCCAAGCCTTTATTGGTAAGCAACAGGTTCAGTTTGAACAACACAAGAAGCAGATGGTAGAGTATGGTGCAGCCTCTGATGTGTTGCAAACAAAGGAGTTGCAGATAGAGCAACTTCAGAATGAGCTGCAACAACAGGTGAAGGAGAAGCATAGTAAGGAAATGAAGGATATGTTGGAGCATCATTCACTTGAAATGGTATACAGGTGAAGAGGTCTTTGGGAATGTTCAAGGAATGGACACAAAACCTGGAAGAGAAGGTTGGTTTGGAAATGCAACAGTTGGTCCAAAGGAATAATATAAGTCAATATTAGGTAATTTGGGAAAAATCTCACATTTTGGGAATCAATTACTCCATATAGTTTTGGACATATCTTAAACATACTAACTCCAAATTTGTCAGAGATCATAGATTTAGATTCTACTCTTCAAGATCTTTCCGATGATATGTCACATGAGGGGGTTTTGACAAACTTTTGGACAAGTTCACCATGCTCCCATTTTTCAAATGGGAATGGAATTTTTCCCAAATTATCTAATATGGTGTTATGTAGAGTTATAAGTTCATAATGATGTGATGAACTTGAGGTTGCAACCATTGCAGCTTATGGAGAAGCAGGTACTAGCTCAAGGGGAGTTGGACATTAATGGTGTTCTGATGGCAGAAGGTGATGTCACAGTGCTGAAGCAGCAGTTGACTTCCAATATGCAAAATATGTGGAGGATAATTCAAGAAAGACTGTCTTTTGTATTAAAGTATTCTTATGATAAGTTGCAGACAGGTTTTATTACAAAACATGAAGCAATATTAGTGGAAGAGATTGCTCAATTAAAGAAGGAAAAAGAGTTTTGGATGTAGAAAGTGCAGGATCTGGAGAAAAACCAGAGTTACAAGGCCCAAGTAGCAGAATTGCTGGCAGAAACAGTTGAGATAGTTGCAGACCATAGTTGCAGACCAAGTGCCTGAGGTACAGATGTATGATGCAGAACACATACAAGTTGCTGAGCAGTTTTTGAAACTAGTTTTATTACAAAATATGGATGTAGGAGCAACAGACAAGCATGTGCAGGTTGCTGAACCTGATGTTATGAAGGAGGTGGACCAGACTTTTGATGTTGCTACAACTCTTTGATGTAGTAGCATGCTTTTACTTTTGTCTGCCATTTTGAACTGATCAAGGGATGTGTGGATCTGCGTCAGATGTCGTTGAAATCTACCACCAGGACGTGCCATGTGTTGAAGGCATAGTTCCCTTAAGTCAGAATGTTGCTCAGTCAAATATTTTGTAGTAAGTCGGATATGTAAGCAGTCAAATATTTAGTAAGTCGGACATATGCTCAATGCTCAAGTGGTAGGAATATCTGATGACTTTCTTGGGAATCTTGGAAGTTAAGATAGGTAACGATTACTCAAGAATACGTTTTGGAGAACGAGTAACGATTTTGAGCAAGGTAGAAAAGAAGGAGAAGCAATGTAATGAGGAGTAGTAAATCAAGAAGAATTTGGAGTTCTTTTCTTATCTCTTGTGTAACCTTACTCTATCAACCCTCTGTCTGTGCATCGCTTTTCTGCTATGTCTGCGTTTTCTGCTTTGGCCTAATCAACATGTCTGTTATTGAGCAATTGTGTCTGTTTATACTTTCTTCTGTGTTGTTGAACCCCAACAACTAGCAATGATGGCTATTATTTATGGTGATGATGGCTTCTTCTTGTAACTTCTTTTGTGATGTCCACCACCACTGCTAGTATTGTTGATGGATAGCTCCTTGTATTTGGTGTCTACAATGGACTGAAGCTTCTTACCGATGCCAAGCCACCCTTACAATGTGATTAATGGTGTCTTTGCAATCTCGTGAATGGGTTGTTTGTAGAGGCAGCTCTAATCTCCTTCTCTCTCTATTGTTGTACACCTACTATGAGAGACCCACTCAATAGCAAGCTTCAATGGTGTTTATTTATCTTGTTGCAATTCTCTCTCACTAATGCTCTACTGAAGATTAGGAAAAATTCAAATCCTAAATAAAAGGCACTTAAAAAGGAAACTCTTGAATCTTAATGTGTGAGACTCTAATATTGCATGGAGTCCCCTAATGACCTTCTAATCTCTTCATATGATGATGCATGAAAAATAAGAGAAATGTTAATCCTCCTAGACCTAATCATTTTCTAATGAGCTGAACCATGTTGAGATTTGAGGTGACATGTAAGCTAGAGAGAAAAGTGGAGACTTGTCCCATATTGATGTACAAGCCCAAGTGTACCTCTTTATATAAAAGGGGACCGTTTCAAGCAATGAAAAATGTAGCAAGCTCTCAAGCCTCTCTATGAGTACAAGTCTCAATCTTGTAACCTAATTATGTTTGTTATTAGGTATTACCCACCCTAGATTAACCTAGCACTAATCACATGTTAATTAGATTAGGATTATGATCTAATTGGATAGTTGATTGTCATTAGGGAGCTTGATCCATGAATTTCAACATGGTATCAGAGCTTGGTTTAAGCTCCCCCCATTATCTTAGCTTTAACTCATATTATTATATTCTCTTCATTAATAACTTAATTAGCTACTAATCTCATCTTATCCTTTCTTCCTCTTTGTGGCCCAAATCTCAAATCCTTAGCATTTATTTTCCTCTCAATCATTAGCCAAGATCTTGAGTGTTTAATACATAGTTAAGAGGAATTAGCAAATTTCTCTCTCTACACAAGCAAAAAACGACGTAGATTCTCCAATTAGTCTTTTCTTCTTCGCGCCTACACAAAAAATTGGGACAAGCCCTTCTAGCCCAAGATAGGCCAATATGAGCTTCAAGTTGACCAAAGGACTTCTCCAACAATGGAGTATACCGGCCGGGGCAATCAAAAAATCAAGTGGTAGAAACCCACGATTTTGCTCGTGTTTTTGAAGATTTAAGCTATTTATTTTACATAAGGCTTTGCTCACATCTAGGGCAACACCCTCATGCAAAATTCCCCCTCAATGATTTCTTCCACGTGCCCAATTTCATCCTCCACTTGTTAGCTCTATTAATCATAGTGATTTAACACTCACTACAACATAAAGCAAGCATAGACTTGCTGCATAGATGCACAAGTTACGAGGGCGTCTATACTAGCGTCTATGCTCGCATCTATAAGGGCATCTACTTCTTTGAAACTAGATGCTCTTATAGATGCATAAGTTATGTTTGCGTCTATGCTCCGTCTATAAGTGCATCTAATTCCTTTGAAATTAAATGCGCTTATAGACGCGAGCATAGACACGATTACAGATGTGCTTATAGAGACGCGAGCATAGACACGATTACAGATGTGCTTATAGATGCAGTCTGCAACAATTCCTATGCAGTTACAATTGTGGACCTTGCAAAGAAAAACAGAATCTTCAATCCCCAAAAATATCATTTGTTGAACTATGTGCACAAGATTTTGATAATATGCATGATTTTTTGGTGCATTTATATACAAATGAATCTCTAGAAAGCATATTTGCAAGGAAAAATATGCTAAGGAAAGAGAAAAGAAATAGGTATAGATCGAGTAATGTGGTGAAAGGGATGGATACATGCAAAGGCTTAGGTATATCAAGTAATGCCATTGAAAACAATCCAAAGGACAATGATTCAATCCCCACATCTTTTCATCAAAGTGAAGCTTCTTAAAAAAATCTTGAACCTCCATGAAAAGCAGTCCAAAGGTGAATGATTAGTAATGCCATGAAAAGCAACATATCATAATAAATCTATACATGTAATCTCAAAAAGGCATGAATCTATACCAAAAGGAAGACTAATATAGTCATAAAATAAAAGTACAATGAAAGAACTAGAGTTCAACCTCATCTTCAATGAGGTCAATTTTGCTAAAGTATCTATCTCAATGTCCATGCCTATATCCAAATCTAGAAAGAGATCCATCCCACTACTAGAATCATCACTATGAGAGGCAATATCATCATCTCCAATCGCATGATCATCATCAATGTTTTCCAAACTATCTCCCACCATAGTCGAGTTGACATACTCCTCCATATGGTCAATGTGGGTAAATGTATTTTAAATGGATCTTGAATGTGGTGAGATTGGGATTATTATTGTCAATTATTGGTGGTTGATACACAACCTATTCAAGCACAAAGGTACATCATACAATTATTGGTTGATACACAACCTATTCAAGCACAAAGGTATATCATACAAAAAAATTACATCTCTACCATCTGTAAATGCATATATTGTAATTACCAATAATTATATGTACCTATTCACAATGTTGTGGTAGCACTAGAGTCCCATCCTTTCCAATGGTCACAAAGCCACTTGCATGAAACTTGATTGTTGCATTAGGACCTCTTTCCACCACATCCTTAAACCACTTGACATCCAAAATATATACAAAGAAGCTACGAAAGTCAAGCTTAATGATATTTCGGATCAATCCACAATTATCATCCATGGCTTCATTGGCTCCCTCAAAGCTTGCAATTACCCCACAATCTTGGGTGGTTCTCTTCTCATCAATCCTTTGTGTGCAAAAATGTTTACCCTCCAACCACAAAACATTAAACATTGTGCACTATATCAAGACAAAAAAAAGTTATAAATACCTCAAAATAAAATTTTTGTAAGTTTAACATACTAAAACATGATCGAGAACATAAGTTTTTTCTACCTTTTTGAAGCATCCTCAGGCATACTCCCACTCCTCCATTGTGATATGCATGTTTTCGTCTTGCGTCACTCTCTCCATCTTCTCATGTAGCCAATCTACATCAAGATCTTTGGAAAGTGATCGTAGGTGCTCAGGGTATGGCACACTATGTCCATGGTGCTACGGAATGCCGACCTTTCACTTTGTCTTCTTACCTTTTCATCCTCATACTTTGCCACCCATCGTCTCATCACATCACTATTTTAAGCACACAAAAGGTATTAAGCTTACTATGCATCTCTATATCTATGACTTTGGTCTTTCCCTTTCCTTGAGGAACATGAGAGGTCATCCTCAAGTCTTCTTCATTACTCCATAGGCGAGGGAGAGAGGGATCCACTTTGGTAAGGTATTAAGAGATATAAACAAGTGATTCTTGTACCAACCAACCCTCAGCCATACTACCTTCTCTCTTTGCATTTTGCCTTACAAAATCCTTCAAGGTCTTCATGAAACGCTCAAGAAAGAACATCCATCGAGCATGCACAGTGCCACATATGGCAATTTAATCAATTAAATGAACCATACAATGTAGTTGGGTTGTGAGAATTGACTCTGTAAGGTCCCTCCCAAGCCATGTATGTATGTGTCTCTTTTAATATAGAATTCAATAAGGAAAGAGAGTGTAATTAGAGAAGAGTGAGACAACAAGGCTAGAAACATTAGGAAAGTGTTAGAATAAAAATATTAGCTCCAAAAATCCTAAAAGAAATAAGAACATAAGAATAGTTCTATTAAGAGATAAGTATTCCCAAAAATAGAATTTCGAGTTTAGGTGATAAGAGGTCATATTTAGAGTACTTTACACATTTAGAGTCCATGCATACTAAAAATATGGAAAAACAACACGTTTCTAAAGATGGCACGTTTGTGGCTATATACAGACGTTTTTGCCTATTTTGCCTGCACTGGCTTGTAGACCAAATGCCTTCCCGTTCTTTTGACTGGTTATATAACCATATTCTGACTTTTTATCAGAGAGTTATGGTCAAAACAATTCGCTGTTTCTGTCAGGGTCTCTACATAGAGAAAACTGTGAGAAGACAGCAAGTAGCCTCAAGGTAATCCTAGAGTTTGAGATGTATATATCCCTTCATTCTTATTTAATATCTTAGAAAAGAAGCTTAGATTTCTATGGTCTTTCAAAAGAAGAGACCAAAACTCCATAGCTTTTCTTGTAGAGAAAGAATAGTAGACCGTAGTCCTACCGTAGTCCTGTAAGAGAAGGCTATTTTGCCATAGACCTTAGAAAGAGAGAAGAGTCACAGTATGAGTAAGAGAAGATAAAGCTTGGAGATTATTGGATGATTTCTATCAAAAGACAAGGTATTAGAAGACTCTATTCTCATATGTCAAGTTCTAAAGCTCTTGTTAATACGAGCAAAGACAACGATAAGCGACAAATTTCTATAAGGTATATACATATTTTGTTTTTCAATTATATATCATTCTTAGGGGTTGAGGTATGGCCCCGGCTTCTCTATTGATTGTTACAGTGATCTATTTGATTGATTTACCATTTAAAGTTTGTATTCTTTTAAACAATAGCATATGCCTTAATAAAGAATGTCTTATCTCGCAATCTCAAGTTGAAATGCTAAAATTTGTGTGAGAAAAGGATTGTTTTCTTAAGAAGGTAACATGGATTCTATTCTTATGGTTTAGTGAGTAAATGGATTGTTATCTTGGTTAAATTAAGGTACAGGTACAACTTCTCCCTGCCTTGACGCTGCCCCGTTCTTATGCTTGTATAGCCAAACGGCGAAGACGTTCGTAAGGCCCGCAGTTGGCCCATGGTATCCCTCATACCATTGGAATAATGAGGTTTGCCGATTGAGGCGAGTGATTATGATGCTGCCTAGTTCTGAGGGCCCAGGCTAGTGCGGTGAATTAGCCCACCCTAGTGCGCAGACATCCCTCTGAGGGGCGGAAGGATCGAGCAATGGAGCCTGAGAGGGCGACAGGCCGGCTTGAGTCCTCGCCAGCGGCCGACGATGAGGTGTATGGTCCCGTAGGGTTTTGCCCAGCATGTGGAGGCTGGAAGGCCGAATTCTGGATCATCGGCAGTATAAAGGAAAAGAATAAGAGAGCGAGTTTGGCTTGTATGAAATTGATTCATGTTTAAACTTTGTCTTTGGCATTATTGTATTGTGAAAAAAGGCTGTTTTAACAAACCTCGTGAAAAGGGCTTTAATTAAGGAACATGTTTATTTATGTCAAACAGTGTGGTAGGATTAATTAGAAAACAAATTGAGGCATGAGTAGGGTGGAAAGTGGGAGGATGGAATGCCCCGACGGCACCATCCTATGGACGGACGGGTGGACCCGATTAGTCGGGTAGCTTTCCAACAGATTAAGTGAAAGCCTTACGCTAGATAAATAGGTTCTCGGATAACTCTATTCTAGAAGACTAGGCCGGCGGCGGCTGTGCCTTGCATGGATGAGGAAAAAAGCGTTGCCTCTAGAAATCAAGTCTTGTAGTTGCCCAATTTATGTGATCAACTACCCTATGGGTGGTTTGATTTTAGAAGACCATGCTCCCCCTGCGGGATAGAACTAGGTCTTACCTAAGAATCGTATCCTTGAATCTCTGTATGGTCAAGGTGTCGATGAGTAGGAAATTTTCTCTAAGATAAGACTTAGTGGACTATCTTAAGTGTTTCCCCTATTTGTGGAAGGGGGGAACATTACAAGTGGTATCAGAGCCGATCTTAGTTCCTAGGATTTTTTTTTAAAGGGATTGAAACAAGTGATTGTTTATCATATGAGGACGAATCAATCATCTCTACTGGCCATAGAAGTGGTTTGAATATCCTTACATGTTGAGACAATCATCCTATGAAATTGTTCTTGTATCTTGGGGGTACACACGCAAGATATTTGTACAATAAATTTGAGAAATAAGATTGGGGAGAAAACCTTTTGTGAGGAAAAACGTAGGGTGATCAAATTAAGAAACTAGTGAGAGACTGAATGACTAGAAGGATAGACCGAAACTTTGTTTAGAGAAATTTTCAGGATATCTCATTAATTTGTGTATTATAAATTATTAAGATTATAACTCCATTAAGATTTGAATAGTTTACATGTGAATGCCATCCATTGGATGCTTTACACTAGGATGATCATCCAAGATCTAGAACCCATCTCAGACAAACATGGGTCTAACTTCGGATGTGTAATTCCCAGAGGATCATGCTCTTAGATGTGTTAATCCCAAGATACTAGGTGTATAATCCCAAGATAACTCATCATCTCAGATATGTCAATCCTGATAATCTTTGGATGTGTCAATCCCAAGGCACCAGATGTGTAATTCTCAAAAAAATGAAGATCTCAGATGTATTAATCTTGACTGCCTTCAAATGTGGTGCTATGATAAGTATTTGATAGTTTTGAACTTTTAATGGATATAATGAAAGAAGCAAGTTCACCCTTGCTTGTCTAAAAATTGTAAGAAATGCCAAATTAGTTGGAAGCATTATTGTCAATCTAACCACTGGAGCTAGAAAGGTAGAAGCATTGTTGTCAATCTAACCACTGGAGCTAGAATCAGTTATGAGATGCCATGAAAGTACACCTTCGTGAAAGGTTTTGTTCTCTAGGATTTTGAGAGGATAAAATGAATGATTTTTTGGAGAGCTAACCCAAGAAAGGAAGACCCTAAAAGAATACCACCAAACTTCAAACTTTTGTTAAACTTCTCCGATTTGCTCTAGAGATGGATGAGATAACTCTTCTCCATCGATTCATTTGGAAGATTAATCTACCTTTGAATAACCTCATCAAGAATGCAAAACTATCCTCTATTTCAAAAGCCATAATTATAGCCAGAGACTATGATAAAGTTTTTTTATAGAAAGTGTCGAGAAGAACACGAGTCCTTCCATGTCGAGAAGAACATGAGTCCTTCCATGTTAATCAAGAAAAGGTCTCCTAATTCAAGAGGAACATCAAGGCCACCCATGGCTACAAGGCATCATGAGCTAGAGCAAAAATTAGGTCAAGAAATAGGTATAGCAAGGTTAAAGATAATCTAATTCAACATGTATTTCTATGAGTAAACAGAAGAGGATTGGTGTAAAATTCATGTGAAGTAATGTGCATGATGAATAGAGGTATTCTACAAGACGATACTAAGATTATAAAATTACTATCATAGGTTAGATTGCGTAAAGGATTGATTCCCATATATTTTTCCATGATAATTTGTTAAGTACCATATTACATGGGGGTATAGAATAAGGAATTCGAAGGTTCATACCATATGAGAGGTATATGGATACATGAAATTAGAATAATAAAGACCTTTTGGAGGCAGAACAAAACGAGCCAAGCACATGAAATAAACGAATCTTTAAGAACAATATTTAGATAAAAGAAGATTTTTACCTAGTGGGGAAACCACTTTTAAAGAGAGAGGAGGATTTACTTAGATACTACCCTGGCTCGCGAGATGAGGACATCTCGAATCTTTTAAGTGAGAAGATTGTAAGGTCCCTCCCAAGCCATGTATGTATGTGTCTCTTTTATAATAGAATTCAATAAGGAAAGAGAGTGTAATTAGAGAAGAGTGAGACAACAAGGCTAGAAATATTAGAAAAGTGTTAGAATAAAAATATTAGCTCCAAGAATCCTAAAAGAAATAAGAACATAAGAATAGTTCTATTAAGAGATAAGTATTCCCAAAAATAGAATTTCGAGTTTAGGTGATAAGAGGTCATATTTAGAGTAATTTTACACATTTAGAGTCCATGCATACTAAAAATATGGAAAAACAACACGTTTCTAAAGATGGCATGTTTGTGGCTATATACAGACGTTTTTGCCTATTTTGCCTGCGCTAGCTTGTAGACTAGATGCCTTCCCGTTCTTTTGACTGGTTATATGACCATATTCTGAGTTTTTATCAGAGAGTTATGGTTAAAACAATTTGCTGTTTCTGTCAGGATCTCTACATAGAGAAAACTGTGAGAAGACAGCAAGTAGCTTCAAGGTAATCCTAGAGTTTGAGATGTATATATCCCTTCATTCTTATCTAATATCTTAGAAAAGAAGCTTAGATTTCTATGGTCTTTCGAAAGAAGAGACCAAAACTCCATAGCTTTTCTTGTAGAGAAAGAATAGTAGACCGTAGTCCTGTTGAGAAGGCTATTTTGCCATAGATCTTAGAAAGAGAGAAGAGTCACAGTATGAGTAAGAGAAGATAAAGCTTGGAGATTATTGGATGATTTCTATCAAAAGACAAGGTATTAGAAGACTCTATTCTCATATGTCAAGTTCTAAAGCTCTTGTTAATACGAGCAAAGACAACGATAAATGACAAATTTCTATTAGGTATATACATATTTTGTTTTTCAATTATATATCATTCTTAGGGGTTGAGGTATGGCCCCGGCTTCTCTATTGATTGTTATAGTGATCTATTTGATTGATTTACCATTTAAAGTTTGTATTCTTTTAAACAACAGCATATGCCTTAATAAAGAATGTCTTATCTCGCAAAAGGATTGTTTTCTTAAGAAGGTAACATGGATTCTAGTCCTATGGTTTAGTGAGTAAATGGATTGTTATCTTGGTTAAATTAAGGTACAGGTACAACTTCTCCCTGCCTTGACGCTGCCCCGTTCTTGTGCTTGTATAGCCGGACGGCGGAGACGTTAGTAAGGCCCGAAGTTGGCCCATGGTATCCCTCATACCATTGGAATAATGAGGTTTGCCGATTGAGGCGAGTGATTATGATGCTGCCTAGTTCTGAGGGCCCAGGCTAGTGCGGTGAATTAGCTCACCCTAGTGCGCCGACATCCCTTTGAGGGACGGGAGGATCGAGCGATGGAGCCTGAGAGGGCGACAGGCCGGCGACAGGCCGGCTTGAGTCCTCGCCAGCGGCCGACGATGAGGTTGTTGAAATATCAAGCTCGTATACAGCTGGAGGATAGCACATGGGTGCTGAGACAGAGTGACAGTATGGTAGATAGATATCGTGTGGTGTGTTTATGACCGCGTCCAGCTGGTCATGTGTGGTGTGGACATTACATTACGTTTACTTTGTAGTGTGGACATAACACTATGTTGTGTTCCCCTTTGTGTGTGTGAGAGAGATGGTGACTATGGCTTCTCTCCTTCTTTATGGTTGATGGATATGGATTAGGGTTTGCTTCTCTTGTGTGTGTTACATCCTGCTCCTGTTTTTTATCATGGTATCAGAGCCAAGAGCTCATTAGCTGTGTTGTGTGAGTGAGTGAGAGAAGAGGGAAGAAGAAGAAAAAGCTGTGAAGGAAGCCATTGAAGCTGTGGAGCAAAAGAAAGCTGTGGAGCACACACCGGCATCAGATCTGAGAGCTAAGGACCATTGGTGAGTGTAGCAAGACCCCCTCTGTGGATTGCAGGTATCAAAGAGCAAGTTCAGTGAAGATTGAAGTGCATAGAGCAAGTGAAAAATTCTGGTTTTTTCTCAAAGCTTCCATGGAAAGCTTGAAGTGAATGTATACTCTTGGCAAATGTATACACAAAGGCACATGTATTCGGGCTTGCAAATGTATTAACAAAGTGGACACAAACAACATACAGGATCTTGAAGCAGATTGATGCATACAGATTTGAGCAAAATCAAGTGAAAGTGAGTTTATGCAAAAATTTCTGGTTTTTCACAAAAACAGAAAACATACCCCCCGTGGAGGATCAATTGCAGGAGCTAGAGACAAAATTGAGCTAAACCCTTCATACCCAAGGTAGATTAGGTCATTGCTAAGAGGCCTATCTATTCAATTGTGATTTCCCCTCTCTCTACAGCCCTCTGGAGCAGGCGGTGCATGAAGATGCAGAATTCTGGACAGTTTTCAAAGATTTCATCCTAATTCACTCATTTGGACACCAAATTGAATGCTTTAAAGCTTGGAGAGTTTATCAAAGACATTGCTAAGGCCTTATGATGATTGGTTGCAGCTCATTTCATGTATTTGGAGCTCATTGAAGTGATTTATCAAAGGTGTGCAGGTTTGCAAAAATTCTATCCAGAAACAGAGCATTTTTAATCAAGGCATTAATCTTTGTGTATATCAAATTGGCCTAATTCCTTTGGTACAAGTAAAGTCCTATGAGTTGCTAAACTTTTGAATCAAAAAGTTTTGTATTTGGAGAAGATTTGAAGGAGATAGAGCAATTTTAGTGAGAGGTGGTACCTGACAGGTGCAGAAAAATTCAAAACCAGAGGTTACAAAAATTGGTGGTTCTCATTCCCCTTGAAGAATTGGATCAAACCCTTCTAGGATATGTTGGAGCAATGTGTTGGGAAGCTAATGCAAGTTGAATCATTGAATTTGGACAAGATTTGAAGGATTTAGAGCATAATCTTGACTGGTTTACTGGCGAGAATTTACTGGCGAGAAAAAAACCAGAAATTTTTTTGTGAAGGAGTTTCATTTGATTTCAACTTTGATCGAGTGTACATTGTTGGTGAATCATTGTGGGATGTTAATGCACACAATTTGCAAGCATTTGATGTGATTTGGAGAGATTTGGAGCATTACAGGTACTTCATACATTGCATCGAAAGGGTACATCTACTCTATTTTTTTGCAACAATGGGAGATGGTCCGATACAGATTGTTGGCGAGAAGCTTGATCGCACTAACTTTCAAGTGTGGAAGTTTCGAATGAAGAGTTTTTTGAAAGGCAAAGGTTTATGGAGTCTTGTCTCGGAGGAAGATCCGGAGCCATATTTACCTCCTCAACCAAATAATGCTCAGTTACTGGCTCACAAGCAATGGGTAGAGCGGTCTTCGAAGGTGTTGCAT
Organism: Cibotium barometz; assembly: GCF_041138505.1. NCBI lineage: Eukaryota > Viridiplantae > Streptophyta > Polypodiopsida > Cyatheales > Cibotiaceae > Cibotium > Cibotium barometz. The sequence continues at coordinate 38,575,869 of NC_141102.1, read as the reverse complement.
TATTTTTCAATATGTGTAACAGATGCCTTGCTTATTCACATCCAAGATGCAGATACACCGAAAGAAGCATGGGGTATATTGTGCCGTATGTATGAGACAGACACTGGTGCAAGGAAGATACAACTGAAGCAACAGATTCACAGTGTCACACGAAGGAATAGGAGCATACATGAGTATGTTCAGGAAATCAAGGGTTATGCAGATTCCTTGTCATCAATCCATGCCCCAATGGATGATGATGATTTGGTTGCTCTCACATTGCGTGGTTTAGGCAAAGAGTACAAATCCTTTGACACTTCCATCTCAGTAAGATTGGGAGGAATGCCAGACTTTAATGAGCTTGTGTCCTTGCTCATTGTGGAAGAATTGAAGCTTGGCCTTGGTGGTATGAGTGTTACAGGTGGTGCATCCTCGTCAAGCAATGATGAACATGCAAGAAATCAGGCTTTTTACTCATCTAGAGGCTCTCGAGGCAGGGGGAGATTTACCCCTCGAGGCCGTGGAGGACGTGGTTGGAATGATAGGTCTACTCAACCACAATCAAATCAGAATTTTCAGAATTCACAGTCATCATTTGGATCACGTGGAGGACGTGGATTTCAATCCCATAGGGGGAGATTTGGAGCAGGTGCTCGTGGTAGAGGACGATGGCAAGGTCCTCAACAAAATTTGAATGGGATTGAATGTTACTATTGTGGCAAACTTGGACATTTGGCAAAAGATTGTTACAAAAAGCAGAATGATGCGAGGAATGGAAGACCACAACATGGAAATTATGCATCTATCAGTAACAATGATGGGAGTTCAAACCATCTTTTTGCAATGAAGCATGTTATGGGGACAATGGATTCTCAGAATGCTCGAGATGAGTCATGGTATATGGATTCAGGTGCCTCAAACCACATGACATGTCATGGTGAGTGGTTTGAGAAGATGCAACCATTGGATACAAATGGTTATGTGGTCACAGGAGATGATACTCAGCATCTTATAACACATGTTGGCAGTGTGCCTTTGAAGATGCATGATGGAAATGTGAAAAATATGTCAGAAGTGTTATATGTACCATCCATCACAAAGAGTTTGGCATCAGTAGGACAGATGGTTGAGCAGGGACTACAAGTCAGATTCAATGAGAAAGGCTGTTTTGTGGAAGATTTTAAGCATGGCTGTAGATTGGTTGCCAAGGGCAAGAAGGAAGGAAGGTTGTTCAAATTGGATGCAGGCATACCAGAATTGAGCTCAGCCATGTTTTCAAAGAGCAATGGGATTGTGCAGGACATTTACATGTGGCACAAGAGGATTGGACATGTCAATATACAGAGATTAAAGAACATGCAAACAAGGGGCATTGTCAGTGGATTGCCTCGATTCAAATATGATGGTCATATGCATGTTTGTGAAGCCTGTCAGTTTGGGAAGCAGGCAAGGTTGAGGTTTCCTAGAGAAGGAAACATGAGTAATAGACCACTTGAGATAGTGCACAGTGATGTATGGGGCCCAGCACAAAACCCATCTATCAAAGGAAGTCTATACTATGTGACATTTATAGATGACTTCAGCAGGATGACATGGATATATTTCTTGAGAGAGAAGAGTGAAGTGCTGGAAAAATTCATGGATTTCAAAGCTCTTGTAGAAAAACAATATGGCTGTTGGATTAAGTGCCTGAGAACAGATGGAGGTGGTGAATACACTTCAAAAGCATTTGAGCATTTTCATGCGGAAGCATGGGATAAGAAGACAGTTGACATGCAGGTATACACCTCAGCAGAATGGTGTGGCTGAGAGAAAGAATCGTGTCATATGTGAAGTGACAAGGGCAATGCTCAATGAAAAGAGCATGCCAGATTACTATTGGGCAGAAGCATGTGCTACTGCAGTGTATATCCTGAACAAATCACCTACAGCAGCCATTCATGGAAGCACGCCTGAGATGCGGCTTACAGGTTACAGGCCAGATATTGGACATCTGAAAGTCTTTGGATGTGTAGCTTATGTTCATGTGCCTGATGAAAGAAGACGGAAGTTGGATCCTAAGGCAGAGAAATGTGTATTTGTTGGATATGCACAGGATCGAAAGGCTTACAAATGCTATAACCCTCAAACTAGACAAGTAGTCATCTCACGAGATGTGGTATTCGATGAGCTTGCTAGTTGGTATAAAGCCAAAGATGAGGGAGTCATTGACACACTTGAGGCTAATGTGCCTGTGAACTTGCCCTCACAAGCAAGTTCTAGTTCTACTACTATGTCTGGGCCAGCAGTCAGCAGAAGCTGAGAGTAGTAGCAGTGTCCCGTGGTCAGGACGTCTGAGACATGAGAGTGTTAGCACTGGCAGTAGTGCTATGGATAAAGGCAAGAAGAAAGTTGAAGGAATTGGGATCACAGGTTATGAGTCTTCTAGCTCAGAGAGTTTGGATGAGGAGCTCGGGATATCTGTTGTACGCACACCTGCTGGTGTTAGGCAGGACAGATATGTGCCACCACATGCTCGAGTTACAGGTGTACAGAGTGACCCGCATGCATTGCGGAGATCCCAGAGAGTCAGATATCCAGTGGAAAGATTGACATATAGAGATTTTGCTATGCATTATGCATACATGACATCTATGGTAAAGCATGTGGAACCTACATGCTATTCAGAGGCTATTGGAGAGCATGTATGGCAGAAAGCCATGGATGAAGAGATGGATGCTTTGGACAAAAATGATACATGGGAATTGGCTGAGTTACCTAAAGCAAAGAATGCAATTGGATGCAAATGGGTGTATAAGGTAAAGTGCAAGTCAGATGGCAGCCTAGAGAGACATAAGGCAAGGCTGGTCGCTAAAGGATATGCACAAACTTATGGTCTTGATTATGATGAAACTTTCAGCCCAGTGGCTAAAATGGCTACAGTGAGGTCTATCATTGCATTAGCAGCACAAAAAGGTTGGGCTTTACATCAAATGGATGTCAAAAATGCCTTCTTGAATGGTGATCTACAAGAAGAGGTGTACATGGAACAGCCAGAAGGTTATGTACATCCAAAATATCCGACTTTTAAAGAAAGCACTCTATGGTTTGAAACAAGCACCTCGTGCTTGGAGTGACAAGATCAGTAGATATCTTGTCAGTATTGGATTTGTGGTTGGAAATGCAGACTCTTCACTTTATGTAAAGAAGACACATGATGGTATCGTGATGATAGTCATTTATGTTGATGATCTGATTATCACAGGTGATTGTGGGAAAGGCATTGATGAGGTTAAGGCCTCTTTATGCAAAGAGTTTGATATGAAAGACCTTGGTGATTTGAGGTTCTTTCTTGGCATTGAGGTGATTAGAACAGGCAAGGGTATATGGTTGGTGCAAAGGCAATATGCACTTGACATGCTGGCAAAGTATGGTATGACAGCATGCAAACCCATGTTGACACTATTAGAGCAAAACATGAAGCTTAGGGCTGATTTGGGTGATGAGCTTGATGATATCACCATGTACAGGCAAATGGTTGGTAGCCTTATCTACATGACCATTACGAGGCCAGATCTCAGTTATGCAGTTGGTTTGGTAAGTCAGTTTATGCAGAGTCCTCGTAAACCTCACTTGGATGCTGTGAGACGGATTCTGAGATACGTTAAAACTACCGCGCATTATGGTCTTTTCTATGAGGCAGGAAAAGACATGCATGTCTATGGATATACAGATGCAGATTGGGCCGGTAGTGCATATGACAGGAGATCTACCAGTGGCTATGTTTTCAGCCTTGGTAGTGGAGCTGTGAGTTGGAGCAGTAAAAAGCAACCTACAGTTGCTTTATCTACCACAGAGGCAGAGTATCGTGGAGCAGCCATAGCTGCATGTGAGGCTATGTGGTTGAAGAAGTTGCTAGATGATGTCAGGATACAGAGTGATATGAGAGTTGTCATTCATTGTGACAACATGAGTAGTATTCAGCTTGCTAGCAACCCAGTTTATCATGCCAGGACCAAACATATTGAGGTCCACTATCACTTCATCAGAGAGAAAGTGCTAGATGGGCATGTTGATTTGACATATGTGCAGACAGATGAGCAGGTTGCAGATATCTTTACCAAAGCACTTGGTAAGGATAAGTTTGAGTATTTCCGTACTCGATTGGGAGTCCTAGAGATGGACATGTCGAGCTTGAGGGGGAGTGTTGAAATATCAAGCTCGTATACAGCTGGAGGATAGCACATGGGTGCTGACAGAGTGACAGTATGGTAGATAGATATCGTGTGGTGTGTTTATGACCGCGTCCAGCTGGTCATGTGTGGTGTGGCAGGATAGCACATGGGTGCTGACAGAGTGACAGTATGGTAGATAGATATCGTGTGGTGTGTTTATGACCGCGTCCAGCTGGTCATGTGTGGTGTGGACATTACATTAGGTTTACTTTGTAGTGTGGACATAACACTATGTTGTGTTCCCCTTTGTGTGTGTGAGAGAGATGGTGACTATGGCTTCTCTCCTTCTTTATGGTTGATGGATATGGATTAGGGTTTGCTTCTCTTGTGTGTGTTACATCCTGCTCCTGTTTTTTATCAGAGGTGTATGGTCCCGTAGGGTTTTGCCTAGCATGTGGAGGCTGGAAGGCCGAATCGGCAGTATAAAGGAAAAGAATAAGAGAGCCAGTTTGGCTTGTATAAAATTGATTCATGTTTAAACTTTGTCTTTGGCATTATTGTATTGTGAAAAAAGGCTGTTTTAACAAAACTTGTGAATGAAAAGGACCTTAATTAAGGAACATGTTTATTTATGTCAAACAGTGTGGTAGGATTAATTAGAAAACAAATTGACGCGTGAGTAGGGTGGAAAGTGGGAGGATGGAATGCCCCGACGGCACCATCCTACGGCGGCGGGTGGACCCGATTAGTCGGGTAGCTTTCCAACAGATTAAGTGAATGCCTTACACTAGATAAATAGGTTCTCGGGTAACTCTATTCTAGAAGACTAGGCCAGCGGCTTTGCATGGATGAGGAAAAAAGCATTGCCTCTAGAAATCAAGTCTTGTAGTTGTCCAATTTATGTGATCATGGGTGATTTGATTTTAGAAGACCACGCTCCCCCTGCGGGATAGAACTAGGTCTTACCTATGAATCGTATCCTTGAATCTCTGTATGGTCAAGGTGTCGATGAGTAGGAAATTTTCTCTAAGATAAGACTTAGTGGACTATCTTAAGTGTTTCCCCTATTTGTGAAAGGGGGGAACATTACAGTCTTCTCCACCAAACAAACCACCTCCACTGCCATGAACCTTTCATAGTCAAGTGTACATGGATCTATTTCCTTTGATCTCACATATCTACAATACGTTGATGTTTTACATATATTTTATTCAAAACATCAAATTTTTCATAAAACTTGATGTTTTGCATAGAATAAAAGAAAAAATATACCTAGGATAAGGTGATATAGGTAGAACATAGGTTTACGGGCTAAAGACGTGAAAAACACATATGGTCGCAACCTTTGACTACAAATTTGAGAGGAGGTCATTAAAAAAAATGCTTGTCTATGTAACCATGTAACCTTTGTATCATAAATAATATTGCTACATAATAGATGCCAAAAAATCATGATAACAAAAGAGCTAGATGAGATAATCAAAGATGACCTGTAATCCATTTTAATCCAAATGTACAAGGCTCCATTGATTTTGAATACGATAAGTCGATTGATTTGCCAATCCTATTTTTTGTTCTACAATTCAATTTTAAAGCTAAAGAACTATAAGTAAATACACGTGGTGCGACCATCTATGTCGAGGAGGGGGGTGCATGTGAGCCTCGACTTTGCCATGCCTATGTGTAGTAGTATGCTCTCCAACATAGGGGACCTTGAATCTACCATCATCGTGAAAGCTCTAAGCTCTTCTCTACCACCATTCTAGAAGCCCTAAGCTCCTCTTTTTTCTCTTTGTACACAAAGACAATGTCGCAGAGCGAAGATTGCATCTCTCAGTATTCTTTGCATGTCCTCTAAATAATTATAACCAGACTTCATTCTACACTATCCTTAGACATACCATCTTTCAACATCCTTCACATACACTATAAATAATTATAACTAGAGCTCATTCCTACACTACTCTTAGATATACCATCACCTATGTTCATGATAATGGCTATCTGGATCAAACATCAACATATGCATACCATGAACTTTTACCACCACCACATATGTACATGATATAGGTTACAATTTCTTTCCGCCATCCTTAACCATATTGCATAACAAAAATTCCCTTCATGAAAACGGGGGATTTTTTTTGTGAGCTTTTTTTGCCGAGTTTTTTGGAGCAATGAACAATTAGTCCGAGCTTTGCAAAGGACCATGAACTTACTATGAGCTTTATAAAGGACCAAGAACTTACTTACATATAAATAACAAGCTTTGAAATATCAACAATATAAATTTCAGTCTTTTAAAGATCTAGTCCATAAAAATATTTTCCTTATGGTATCTGAATTAAGGGGGACCTCCACAACCCAACATAAACTAGCAAGATCATGCAACTGCAAGTAGTGCTAGTGCCTCACATGGAATATGAGTCATAGAGATGACCTTTTCATTGGCTGCCCAAAACATGTATTGTTGTTTTCCATGGATTTTGTATTCATTGTCTCATGTATGGAAGTGACTTTTAACAATATCTTGCAAAAGTTTGTGATGTGTTGGTGTGTAAATGTGTCAATATTGAGAGAGAGAGAGAGAGAGAGAGAGAGAGAGAGAGAGAGAGAGAGAGAGAGAGATGTCATGTGCTACATGTGAAATATCTTGAAAAAGTGTGAAATGTGTGTTCCACGGGAACACTCATGGGAACACGGATTATGGAAGGAGGCCGGAAGCAATTAACGCGAGAGAGCGGGATTGTAGCCATGGGAACATAAAGACGCACATAATTTTTTCATATTTTTGTGCTGAAGTGCAATGTAAATCGTTTTAGGCCAATGTGGGTTCTAAATGAGAGTTCTAAGTGTATTAAGCAAAGCTCACTTATGGGGTTGTCCGCCCATGTGTGAAAGAGGCCTAGGGTTAGGGTTAGTGACATCTCTACAAAAGAGATGTTAGCTAAAGAAAGTGGACGTTTTTGCCATTCTCATAAGCTATTGAGTGAAGCTCTTGATCTCTCAAGCTATGGCAACTCTCTAACTCTCTCTCTATTGTACTCTAATGAGCATCAAGCTCCAATGAGTATAGCTCCAATGAGTATAGCTCCACTTCTTTCTCTTAATCTATTTTAGCATCATTGAAGTAGATTAATCTATGATTAGTTGAATGCTTCTTTCTTTCTCTTGTGTATGCTGCATGCTTGTAGTGTGTGTGTGTAGTCTCCATTGATGCAAGCTCTTACCCACTTCATTGGCAATGAGTTATTTAGACTCTCTCTATGAGCTTGTGGGTTTGTGAATGTTACATTCTCTGCTTGCTTAAGCTTGTGGGTTAGTAGATGCACGCTTATGGGTTTGCAGGCATTAGGGAAAGCTAAGATTTAATCAATGTTTGAATGGGATTAAGAGATTGCTATGCATTGCTTGTTCTCTTGATTAGTGTAGTGGATTTAAGGGATTGAGAGATTGATTGAGGTGTTGAATGGTTGAATCGTCAAGTGGTGGTTTGTGTATGTGAACTCTCCCTCATGGGATAAGCCTTCATGGGATAAGCCTTCATGCACTAATCGGGTCGAGTCCTCGGATTGACATTGTGTTTCTTAACACATTTGTTGATCGGTAGTACTCTATGAGCACTATATTGCACGGTAGAGAGAACCGCTCTACAATGGCGCCGCTGCCTACATTAGTTGAGCACCATACACACACTACCACTCTTTGTTAAGCTCCAATCGGTTGTAAAACTATTGGATAGGAGAGAAGGCTTTGGGACTAATTTTGATATTTATTTAAGACTAATCTATTGTTAAATTCTCTTTATTTGTCTTGCAATTTGAGGGCGATTGGCTAGCTATGCTTCTCCTTTGAGGTCAGGACAAGGATTCAACACACGGGAAGGATTGGAGGTAGGCGCTAAACCTGCAAATTTCAATTTGTGTGCAAAAGAGAGAGGCCTGTTTTTGCATTTCTGTCATTTTGTTTGAGGAAAATTTTTATAGTTTCGATTTTTTGCATGTTCGTTTTATTTTCTGTTCTTAGCTTAGTTTAGTTTTCTACATCTTTAATTTTGTGCATTTTAGTTCTCTGTTAAACCTGCATTTTAGTTCTCTGTTAAACCTGCACCTGTAAAGAAACTGAAATCCGTACACACACATGAAGATTGAACATTTTGAATTTGCTGCAAATCTCACAACTGCACATGCATTGAGTTCCCTGCACATGTATTGAATTCGTTGTAAATCTCACAGCTGCACACGCATTGAGTTCACTGCACACGCACTTCAAAAAAGAAAAAAATAATAATAATAAAAGGAAGGCGGTTGTGAGTGAACAGCGCACCAAGTAGAGAGACCCACACACCGCACCATAAAGACCGCCACCGCACCGCGGATAAGGGGGTGCTAAAAAAAAAGTCTGGAAAATTTTTCATTTTCTGCCGCAAAAATTTGGAAGGTTATTTAACTTTTCAAGAGGAGTTAGAAAACACCCATCGTCGAAATTTCGGTCCCGGAACCATTTTCCCATAGTGAGTCAGTATGGGAAACTCGTAAATTTTAGGCGATTTTTGATCCAGAAAAATACGCTATTTTTTTGGCCTAATGTGTTCGAGGGAGTTCAAAATGGGTTCTGGCAAAGTTTGAGCCAACTTGAAAATTTTTGGATTTTTTGAAAAATAAAAAATAAAAAAATTAAAAAAACCTTAAAATTTAACCTTATGCACTTGCGGTCGAGACGTCATATAGACACTGCCATAGGGTCTAGGGCACCTTCTAAAGTACCTACGCAGGAAAGTGGGACCTAATCGGTAGGTAATTTGGCAGATATTGCTTAAACCTCTTCCGAATCCCAATCTGATACCCTTTCCAGGACAACTAGCTCATTGTCTATGGACAATCTAGGGCCGTCAAATAGTCATCCCTTAGCCCCAAATAGGACACCCACAAGATCTTTTAATCCATTTGAAGCCGACACCATGGGGTTACCACTCAATGTTAGACTTCAATATGTCTACACGAATGCTCAAGGAGCTGAGATCTTTAGGGATCCACAACAACGGTATCTCGTTAAGATCGCAGACTTTTTCTCAGAGCTTGATAGAGCACCTCTAGTCAATGACCAGGGTAACATGTACATGGGTGGAGATGGTGTTCGCTACAAAGTCACCTATCATCCAGAGAATGTAGACAAATTAGGAGAGCTCTCTAAGAGTGAGTTCCTAGATTTATTAAAGCCTTCTGGGAGCAAGGGAGTCTAGAAATGATTGGCTCATTGAGCCGGACATGCCTGGACCATCCAATGCCCAGTCCTCAAAGCCATCCATAGATGATTTACTTTGTGTAGATCTAAATTTGGAAAGGGACAGGAAAGGCAAGAGCAAAATGGATCAGGGGGCTGAGAACCAACGACAATTTCCAGTGACAAAGGTCTTTCAGGATGACCCACTTCAAGAGGTCTATAAGACTCTTTAGAAGGATACTATGCCACAACTAGATTGCCAGAGCTAGATCTTCCTTTAGCACTTGTGGTGGTAGTCGAGAAGCTTGCAGGACACAAGAATCGAATCATTGATAAATGGGCCAATGAATACCGAACCTTAGATTGGAAGGAAATTCATGAGCTCACGTGGAGAGGACAACCATTATTCATGGAAGTGTTCTCAACTAATACAGCTAAACCAGGAGAGATAGCCTTTCTTGGAGAAACTGTTGCTCCTCCCCTAAGAGAGTTCACTAGAGAGGGACCCTCAACATCAAAGTGGACCACTGCAAGTAGCCCAACTCTAGCACCAAGATATTATCCTACACCAAAAGTGCGACCATAGATCACACCACAACAACGTTTCTCTCACTATGGCAATCGGAGGGTAGGGGAGCCAACTCGGCCTCCCATAAATGCACCTCCTGAAATGCGGGTAATAAGATCTTTGGAGGGGGTCGGTGAGGCAGGTAATAGGGGACCCACACCAATTTGGGATGCATGTGGACCATCTTACCAAAGAGAGGAACAGTTCCCACTGAGAGTGAGAGGCCGTAGGCCCTATGATGAGTATTCAAGACAAGTAAGGCCATCAACTCTTCAGAAACTGGTAAAGAAGTATGAAGGGTCGAGAGATCCATATGACCATGTAGCAGCATTTAGGCAAGTAGTTCGAGCTGAGCAAGTGACTGACAGGCATACGCAAATTGAAGGATTTGGGCTCACTCTTGAGGGAAAGGCCCTTGCTTGGTTTCAGGCACTAGAGGCTTCAGACAAATCTTCTTTATGAGTTTTGGAAGAGAGATTCATTGCTGCTTTTTCCTTGATGGTGGGGATTCAGCATGACACAGTAGAAGCAAATGTCTACTCTTTCAAGCAAGGTGAGACTGAGAGTGTTAGAGACTGTGTAAATAGGATGAAGCAGTACATTAATCGTTGCCCAGAAGATGAGAAGCCCACCCAGAGTCGATTAATTTCTCTCTTCTTAAAAGGACTTAAAAATTCAACACTGCACACACATCTCTATGCAAAGAAGCATACAAATTTCAATGAGTGTTGCCATGATGCTATGGATTTCACAGATAACTTCAAATTCCAAGATGGTTCCGGCCCTGAGGTGCAACCTAGGGATCAGTGGGGTGATGACCAAAGTTCAGGGTAACCTAGTACTAAGGAGATTGGGACAAACCTATCGCCCACCCATGCAGCCACAACAACAGCAGCAGTAGCAGCGAATGAGGAGTGTACTACCTACAGGTCCTCATCTTTGTGGAGCATGTGGCAGTAACCATAAAACCGAAGAATGTAATACCTTTTCTCCTCTAGTAACAAACCAAACCACAAAGAAGTGGTGCCAGGCTTGTGCTTGGAATTAGACCCACACCACACAGGAATGTACTCGCATTGCAAGAATGAGACAGGAGCGTGAGTAGCAAAGGGGTACAATGGCTCCACAAATGCATCAACAGTATACTAATTCTGAACGTAAGCCACTGATGGGACAAGAGCAAGCACGACCTGTACTTGGAGCTCAACCTCCTACTCCTGGAACTGCTCCTGTGAGGTTTGTTGACTACGATCACGGACTAGAAATCCCTATCCATATACGATAAAGGAGATTCGTAGCTTCTATCAAATGATGTCTACCGATGGCACAAGAGCAAGCACGACCTATACTTGGAGCTCAACCTCCTACTCCTGGAACTGCTCCTGTGAGGTTTGTTGACTACGATCTCACGGACTAGAAATCCCTATCCATATACGATAAAGGAGATTCGTAGCGTCTATCAAATGATGTCTACTAAACAGCATGAGATTGTAGCCATGCAAGAGATGGCACAAGAGCAAGCACGACTGTACTTGGAGCTCAACCTCCTACTCCTGGAACTGCTCCTGTGAGGTTTGTTGACTACGATCACGGACTAGAAATCCCTATCCATATACGATAAAGGAGATTCGTAGCTTCTATCAAATGATGTCTAGTAAACAGCGTGAGATTGTAGCCATGCAAGAGATTTGTTTGATGGTTCCTTCTATCCCCACTATTAGGAATGAGGCTTCAGAGTAGCATAGCTTGCCAGATGATGGTTCAGAACCAGCGACATAATGGTGGTTTGTGGTGGTGGTGGTGGTGGTGGTACTGATGGTCAAACACCGCCACATAGTAGTCTTGCACCTAGCCCTACTTCACATCATACTCCAGTGGCAACCAACCCTAATTTACATCATACTCCAATGGCTACCCCTACTTCACATTGTACTCTAGCACCCACCCCTCTAGGCCCTACTCTCAAGTCCACTCCTCATAGGTCGATCTCTCTATGCTCCTAGTACTAGTACACCACTGTACATGTGAGTGTACTCATATAGTCTTCTTAATGACGAATAAATCCCAAAACGATGAGAGGGGTAATATGGTCATGACATGTATGTGTCAACTTTACTCAGTGGGATTCGGTCACAATGTCCTCATGAAATTGACATACCATTCGATTGAGGAAAAAAATTCTATCAATGATTATCTCTACAGCAGAGAGTTCCATGTGCTATATGAGAGACCAATTTAGTAGGAAGTTGATGCTTACAAGTATGAGGGACCTCATGATCCACCATCGGTCTGAGGTTCATGATAACATTTAATAGGGAAAATCGGCTTAGCCGGCTAAAGCTATGTGAGACTCCCAACAACAAGTTCAAGCAACAGTGGGAGGTAACTGAGGGCACTTGCAAGATTTGGGGTCATGTCGTCATGGTAGAAGTGGTGGATGCTTTTATTCATACTTTTACTAAAGATCTCTCTTTTTGTTATATACTTAATAACATGTTATGCAATGCTATTTCCAATCCATGTTGAATGTGTATAGAGGGTAGTTGTTGTTTGAGAATTGTGGTGCCAAAGTGCACTAGACAAGAGGTATGGAGTGAGAAATGCAATATGGCAAGTAGACATTTATCCCATATGCAAGGGAAGTCCCATGATATTTGTACCTCCACCCTATAAAAGGAGTAATTTTTCAAGCAACAAATCATCTCACTTTGCACATCTCAAGTCTCTCTATGAGTCCAAGCTAATCTATCTTGGAACCTAATTGATTTGAGTCTATTGCACATACACATCATCATGTGTATAATTAGAACCATCCACCTTAGATCATTTTAATCATGTGTAATTAGTATGTGATTAGTGTGGGATTAGCATCATTTCCATGGAGAGATTGAGTCTCCAAAATGTTGAAAATACAAGTGAAAAGGGTGTGTGTGGGAACAAGCTCTTGGATAGAGGCTGTAAAAGAGGAGATGTAATTGTGAAAGAACCTGTGAAAAGGTTAGAAGAATCTACTGGGAGAGAATAATGGGTAGCATGAGGGAATTTAGGAGTGTGGAGTTATTCTAGGAGATAATCAGGGAAAAGAGAAGAGGTGGAGAGAATCAGGCAAGAGGTGGAGATATTCTGGGAGTGAATCATGGAGAAATCAATGGGATTTGATGCTTGATGTAAACTCTATAAATTGAGGCATAGCCCTAATGAGAATTTGCTGGTTTTTGAGTATCCATGCCTACATTAATCTATTTGCTAATTATTCACTAATTATGTCTTAATCATTTCTTAATCACTTTGTTAATCATGTTGATTCTAGTGTATGATCCACCTTAGCTCATCATTATGCTCAAATTTCAACATGGTATCAGAGCCATGCCTAGAATCAACCAGATTTATGAGCCCATTAGTGAATTAATCAGGATTAGTAAGTAATTAGCAAAAAAATTAGTTTTTAGTGAGTTTTCACTCTTCCCCTTCACCCCCAGCCAGTGGAGGGTCTCTAGCATCTAGCACACATCAAATTAGGGCAAAAGCTTCTAACCATAGCTAGCTAAGGTCCTTGGCTTCAAGCCCATCAAGAAAACGCAGCAAACCGGCGGCGGGTTCAGGAGATCTTCACGTTTTTTCCAGCGCTGAATTTTCTGAGTAATTTGCAGATCTTGAGCTCATCAAATCAAATTGAGCTAATTCCTCTTAGCACAAAGGGTAGTCAAGCATGCTCTACAAGCTGGTGAAGACAGAAATCAATTTCATCAAGTCTACAGAGAGATCCAAGCTCTTCATCAAATCTGCAGGTGACTTTGGTAAAACAGAGATTAAGCTTTCATTATTTGGTCAAATCTTGTGTTTCTTGGCTTAATCCTCTACTAGACTCATTGCTATTGATGCCTTTGAAAGCATTTGAGCTCATTTGAAGTGGAAGGCACCAGATCTGGACTCCTCGCATACTCTGTTTTCTGTACACAAACCAGAGCATTAATTTGCTAATCAGTGATGATTAATCAGTGCTAATCACTGTATTTTGGTGCAATTGAGGGTTCAAATTAACCATTAGGTATCTGATACAGATCCCTAAAGCTTCAGATTGCAATTCGGAGTTGGTTTGATACTCCAACCATCCCGTACAAATTGGTTATTTCTGGTAAAATTGTGCTGATAAATTTGTGAAAATCATCATTTTGCATTCAACCCTTGGTTAATGCCTGTAAATCTCACTCAAATTCAAGATTATTCACAGCCAGAGTTGCATTTGGAATGTGCATGAGAATGAATGCTATACGCATTATGTATTGGGCGCATTTTATCAGTGTAAAAATGGGAACAGACACTGCCCTTGTCCAGATTAAGGCAAGAGGTAAGACCTCCCGCATAAATTTGGGTTTGCATTACATAATGATAAAAGATGAACATAAAAAGCCCAAAGGAACTGTCAGCAAAACATTGAAACATGTTGCTCACATGGAGCAAAATGACCTGACGGACGAGCTCATGGCCCCAGCCATGGAAGAAGAAGAATATCTCTTCCCAAGAAGAGGATCCACACCAAGAAGAAAAGCTGAAGGAAGACATGGACACGAGAAGAGAAGCTGCCACAAGAAGAGAAGCTGCCCCGAAAAGACTGAAAGAAGAGACGGATGCGTGGAGAGATGCTGCCACGAGAAGAAGACTGAAGAAAAGAGAAGATGTGAGGCTCCAAAGAGTGAGGAGCCATGTGAAAATCTCTGAGAGAGAGAGAGAGAGAGAGAGCCCACAACCCAATGTAACCTGCCCCAATAAAGTAAAACCACCTCTGAGCCACCGATGATGTAGGCCACGTGGTAGATGTATGTGTGAGCACTTTAGTCAAGGTCGCGGGCACTTATAGTAGCCTTGGACACATAGAGAGAGAGAGAGTATCAAGGACTATGGAGTTTAGGGACTTGAGGCACTGGTCGCGGACTGTCAAGTAAGAAAGAAACTTGATACAGGGTCCAGGTGTGCTGAGATAACTTGAGGGGAGGAGTAGACACTGGTCGCCGACTACCAAGTAAGGGGAGGCAAACTTGGTATAGGGTCTAGGTGTGCTAGGATTATTCACTTGAGGGGAGGTGTTGAAAATACAAGTGAAAAGGGTGTGTGTGGGAACAAGCTCTTGGATAGAGGCTGTAAAAGAGGAGATGTAATTGTGAAAGAACCTGTGAAAAGGTTAGAAGAATCTACTGGGAGAGAATAATGGGTAGCATGAGGGAATTTAGGAGTGTGGAGTTATTCTGGGAGATAATCAGGGAAAAGAGAAGAGGTGGAGAGAATCAGGCAAGAGGTGGAGATATTCTGGGAGTGAATCATGGAGAAATCAATGGGATTTGATGCTTGATGTAAACTCTATAAATTGAGGCATAGCCCTAATGAGAATTTGCTGGTTTTTGAGTATCCATGCCTACATTAATCTATTTGCTAATTATTCACTAATTACGTCTTAATAATTTCTTAATCACTTTGTTAATCATGTTGATTCTAGTGTATGATCCACCTTAGCTCATCATTATGCTCAAATTTCATCACAAAAATCCCAACATGGTATCATAGCCTCCCCATAGTTCTCCTACCTATCTTTCCTCTTCTCATTAGTCTTCCCACCACTCAATTAGAACTAATCATATCACTAATCACACCTTATCCATTTCTCCCGCTTGTGGCTCAAATTTGACGTGCTCTATTCTTTCAATCCTTTGCACCATTGCCTAAACCCTCTTAATCACACATTCCTCAACCTTTTGCTAAGCTATACATCCAAGGGTTTGGCCAATTTTATCCTCTACCTCCCGATTTTCGTGTTGCAAACCGGCGGGCTACTATCCATGTTTTTTGATTCATTCTTTCTCTCTACTCACAATTGGGCTAGTTCCTCTTAGGTTAAGTTTAGCAATGTTATGATCTATCCACAGCCCAAATCTCATGCCATTTGGTCCATTGGGTGAGTTGGAGCAAGAAAAAAAAAACCAAATGCTCACAAGGAGGCTGCAGTTGCAAACTGCCTCAAATTCGGACTTTAGTTGTTGCTGCAAACTGCCTCAAATTTGATCTTTAGTAAAGTGCACTCCTGTAGCATTTGAGATATTATTTTGGAAATCCCAGCGGTAAAAGTGTAGATCATGCAATAATATACAAGTTTCATTTTTACATGAAGTCGATCCAACGGTTGGATCATCTGAGATCTTCACTGCAATGGAGGCATGTCAAAATTGTCTAGTTTTTCTGTTGAGGTTTTCAACATTTTCAAGTTTTTGCAAAGCTTGCATTAACCTTGAATTGACACCAAAATCATTCATATTGCATGGGATTCTCTCAAGAGCTTTGGAATCAAAAATTAAAAGTGGAAAGTGAAAATGTCTTTTTTGTATTGCACCAACTCTTTGCATTAATCTTGCTAGTATTGCTGCACATGCCCAACTTATAATCAAGAGGTAGACACTACTGAGTAGCACTCAGTAAGACCCCTCAAGCATGGACAAGAGATTAATAAATTCAATGGTGATGGGTTTTATACATGGCAAATGAAGACTATGGCAAATGGTGATGGGTTTTATACATGGCAAATGAAGACTATGTACATGCTTATGCGGAAGGGTCTTTGGGAGCTCATTGACAGTGAAGAAGAAGAAACCTCTACATCAACGAATCCTCCAAACAATCACAAGGCCTTGGGTATAATCGCTCAAAATCTTGGCGATGAAGTTCATCAAATTGCAGGCATCAAAGATGCAAAGGTGGCATGGGAGGAGTTGAACAAGATCTTCGGTAGCACCGAATCAAAGAACTCCAAAATGAGCTTGCTCATGCAATTTTACAAGCTCGATAAAGCAAACAATGAAAGCATGGCCTCACACATCAACAAATTCAAGGCAGTAAAACATCAACTCCATGCAATTAAGAAGAAAATTGATGAAGATGAAACTATTGCTGTATTGCTTAATAGTGTGGATAAAAATCCATATGACACCATTGTTTCAACACTTCAAAATGCATTAGGAAGTGAATGGGGTCTTCTTGGGCCCTTTAATTTGCCCAAGCCTAATCAAGGTGATTAAGGAATAGCCAAATGGGGGGTTGCCATGTGGACTGAAATGTTGGGTTTTTAAGAGAGGTGTAAGAGTGGTCAAAGGGTGCACTTTTTTCCCAAAAAGGAGGGGGGCAATTTTACAATTTTCGGACCTCCATAACTTCTACATACAAGCTCCGATTTGAGCGGAGATTACAGATCCGTGATCCACGCATCAAGAGCTTTCCATAGATATGTTACATGATATGGTTTTATTCGCTAGATTTTAAATTCTATTTTTCCCCCAAAATTCAAAATCGAATAAAGTAGCCGTTTTGAAGCTTATAATTAGAAAATGTTTCTTCTTAAGAGAAAAGGTTTGACTCCCTTAAACTGCCAAATAAAAGGGCCCAAGAAGCCTTCCATTGAGGTCCTAATGGTGGATAAAACTCTATCAGAAGTAGAGCCTTCTTTGTTAGAGTATGAAACAAAACACAAGCCACCCACTTCTCAGGAGAGACTACACTCTTCACCAAAGGAGGAAGATTGAAGAAAAGCAAAGCAATTAACTCAGGCACAAAGTTACCAAGGTGTTTTCATTGTGGAAAACTTGGTCATGTTATCAATGAGTGACGTAACAGGGACAAGCCTAAAATAACACCATATTAGATAATTTGGGAAAAATCCCATTCCCATTTGAAAAATGGGATCATGGTGAACCTATCCAAGCTTTTGTCAAAACCCCATCATGTGACATATCATTGAAGAGTAGGATCTAAACCTATAATGTCCGACAAATTTGGAGTTAATATGCTCAAGATATGGCCAAAACTATGTTGAAAAGGTAATTCCCAAAGTATGAGATTTTTTCCAAATTATCTAATATTGTCTTAAATTGTATGTGATCATTGAGGTAAAATTGGCCACCTAGAAGAAAACTGCTATGGGAAAAAGAATCAAGCCAACTTCACCAAAGCTATAGATGCTTCAAAAACACTCTTTTAAAGCAAAAGGAAAACATG